>NC_081551.1:8724360-8756178 GCF_901000735.1 Corylus avellana | reverse complement strand
ATTATTTTTCTTGGTTATTAGATGTATTCCTACTGCTTTAATTATTGGCATTTTATGTTCCAATAATTCCTAGTGTTTATTTTTTCTGACTGAAAAGAAAATGTGCTTTTCACTTTGGGGTATTTGGAGATAAAATTGGCGTTTCGTATGGACGAAATCAAGTACGCCACATGAGATTATTAAACATGAACGATTGTAGTGATTTAAATCGCTTAAGTTTCAACGTTCATGAAATCTCATATCAAGGAAAGCATTAGGGCTTTATTCCTTAATGTTTTAGGGCCAAAGAAAGGTCATTGAGGAACATTTAGTGAGTTCCAATAAGGTTTTGGCCTGCACCCTAATAGAAAAGCTTTAAAGCAAAACTTTTTACAGTTTCAAAATGTGCCTGAGCATATTATGGAAATGAAGGACATAACAGTTCATTATAAAGTCCCTAAAGGTTGATATTTTTTGAGTCATTGTGGTAAATTTTATTTTAAATTCTCTTATCTAAATATGGTATTTTTCAAATATCTTGTGGCACACATAAGAATAACTGATCAATAAAGAAACTTTTAATCATGTGTGTTCAAGAAGATGGGCGATTAAAACATGAGAATCCAGAAGTTACTCATGTTACAGAAAAGACCTTGATAGGCAATCATGTCCAATAGTTGATGAATGAGAACAAGGTGCCAACAAAGTCCTATGGTAATTAAGATACTTGTTTCTCTTACACTAAGGAAAATTATGGGCATATAAAGAATGATTGCATAAAGTATCATAAATGACTCGAAATAAAGGTAATCTCATACACCTAGTGTGTCATGAATCTCTTTTATTGACTCACCTAAGGACTATGTGGATTGAATTTGGTTTAGCGGTCCACGCTGTCAACATAATGCAGGGTTTTCTAAATAATACTTGTTTACAATTGGAGGTTGTTGGGATCTATAGATAAATTTTAAAAATTCAGTTATGTCATTTTGACCTTAATAATGTTTTTATATATTCCACAATTCTTTTAGAAATTTAATTTCTATTTTAGTTTGTTAAAATCAAGTTTGAATATTGTTAAAATTTTTGGGTGGAATATTAAATTAATGGTCTATTTAAAATTGATCTAGATCCCAATTTTTGGAAAATTAATCCCTGCATATAAATGTTGACATAAAGCAGAGTCTTATGCATGAGAAAATCCTCTATGTTATGGCATTGGAGATTGGAATATATCTCTATAAAGAATAAAAGGTCGATAAATGATAGAGTTTTTACGACTCTTGAAATTTACTATCTTTGGTATTTATGTGGACTGCATTAAGGAAAAGCAGACCAACTATACCACTAAAGGTGCCAACAAAAGGATTTTTTTGAGATTCTTGAGATCATGTACAAGTGTAACCTTTTCCATACTTCTTGCCTAAATGGTTAGAGATTTCTTATCTCTTTCGGTAATAACCATATAAGGTTTATGTATCTTTATCTTCTGAATCATAAGGTTGGGGCATTAAATGCTTTCAGTACCTATAAGGCAGAAGTAGAGAAACAAAAGAAAGTCAAGATCGTAAGATCTGATAGAGGCAAATAGTATTATGATAGGTACACGAAAAGGGGACATGAGAGGTAATACTAATATTCTATTCTCCTAATGGAGTGAAGCCTTGAAAACCGCTATGTATACATTTAACTGGGTTCCATTCAGGGTTGTCCATACGACACTTAAATTAAGGAATGAATGGAACCAATTGTTTACACATATGGGGTTGTCTTACTATTGTGAGGATTTATAATCCACACCTAAGGTAATTAGATTTAAGGACAACTAGCGGAATTTTATAGGTTATACAGTAAACTCCAAAGGGTTTAGGCTTTACTGTTCTTCATTTAGTCCTAGAATTGTTGAGTCTAGATATTCAAAATTTCTAGAGGACGTTGAACTTAGTGGGAGTGCTTATCCTCAAGGGATTGAATTAAAGGAAGCACAAGAGTTGACTGAAGCCCCTTCACATGAAGGGTGTTTGATTGTGCTTAAGAAAAATCAAATTAATTATCTTTAACCACAATCAATTTCAGAACAGCCAACTCATGAGGAACAAGTTCATAATGAACCTACTCAGACTTTGCCAAATGCAAAGGAAGTAGGATTAAGAAGATTCTCTAGAATAAGGCGACCAACAATCTCTAGTGATTATGTTGTATACTTCCAAGAGTCTGGTTTTTTATGTCAGACCTAAGGACGATCCAAAAATTATTTTCACATCATTTTGGGTGGAGATAACTTCACATTGTGTTTCAATGCCATGGAGGAGATAAAATCCTTGGCTAAAATTCAAGTCTGCAATCTTGTTGACTTACCAAAGGGAGTTGTACGCATAGGCTGCAAATGGGTTTACAAAACCTAAAAAGATGCTTCTTGGTAATGTTGAACGATATAAAGCTAGACTTGTAGCCAACGATCTTACTCAAAAGGAAGGCATTGATTATCATGGTATGAGTAGCTCATTTTAGTTTAGAGCTATATCAAAAGGATGTGAAAAACAATTTTCCTAAATGAGGATCTAAAGGAGGAGTTGTACATAAGACAACTTAAGGGTTTTATTGATAACAGTCAGAAAGCTTACATAATTAAGGATATCTATTAATGGACTAAGATAGGCCACTCACTTGTGGTATATAATTTTTTACAAGGTTATTGCCTCACATGGTTTTATTGAGAACCTTGTTAATCATTGTATATACCTTAAGGTCAGTGGGAGTAAAGTTACCTTTCTTTTAGTCCTATATATAGATAATATTTTGCTTGCAAGCACTAATTTAGGTTTGCTACATAAAGTTCCTCTCACTAAAGTTTTAAGAGAGATTCAGAATGAAGAACTATGAATCTTCAGTAGCACCTATTATTAAAGGGGATAATGTCCCAAAATGTATTGGAACAAAGGCAGATGAAAAATATTCCATATGTATGCACAGGTCTACATTAGACCTGACATTGAAATAGCAGTTGGACTATTGGGTCAATATAGTATTGTGGAATATGCAATGAACCAAGAACTACAGTTTAACCTAAAGATACACTTACCATTTGGTGGTGTTTATTCAGGTTTGATTTTTGTCAAATGTGTAGATAGTAGAGAATCAACTTCAATATATATGTACTGAAGATGCAGTAAGTAGACTACAGTTGCTACATCTACCATGAAAGCAAAAATCATTACATGCTGTGAATTAATTACACAGGCATTATGGTTGAGACATTTTTGTTAAAGGTCTCAAGATTGTCGATTTATAGTCAGACCCAGAAAGATCTTCTGAGTTAATTCTACTACAGTTATCTTTTATAAGAATAAACTGTGTAGAAGCAAAAGTATGTATATCGACATAAAGTATCACTATGAAAGAGAACATTAAGTGACAATAAGTGTCTATGGAGCATATAAGTATTGAATTAATGATTGCGGATCCCATGACTAAAGGTTTACCGGTAAAGAAAGTATAAAGTCATGTGGAATATATGAGATTCATTAATTCATTTGTGCTTAGTTTCTCTTTAATTGGTCTATAGACATAAAGGTAATGTTATAAATTTTTTTTGTGCACATATATATTATTCTTATTCGTGGGGATAAAATTAAAGTTGGACCCGAATGACTTATAGGAAGTTCATTCATAAAGTACATTATCCATAAAGTACTCATTTAGGGAGGTATTGCACATCGTGATACATGGAAGGGACGGCTTACCATATAAAAGCTTTACTGCCATGATTCGTGTGTGGTATTCCTTGAGTGAGTGGGAGGATTCCATGAATGGTTGGAATAAATAAAGTATTGGCCATATCATAGAATTGAACACCATAAGGAATTTATGTGTCATAAGGGCCAAGTGGGAGAATGTAAGAAATTTCATTTAAAGTATGTCCCTTATGTCACATATATTATTGTACTTATAAAATATATATAATTACGGTGTTCAGTAATTTATTCCAATTAAAGATTATTGTGTGAAATCAAATATTCTGAATTAAATTTGCTGATTTAATTCTTGTGGAACAAGTATTTGATTTCATTACTGATTTTATTTTGTGGAATCAATTAGCTGTATTTATTTATTTTTTATTCCTTGATGGGAGGAATAATTAAGGTAACAGCTCTAATTGAGGGTCCCTGACCTACCTATAAATAAGGCCTATGTATTCCATCAATCGGCACTCACTGGTAGGCATAGGTCAGAAGAACCTCTCAATTATTGTTTAGTTTTAGTTTGATTGCTGTGAAGCTGTTCTTTAATTGGCTTGAGCAAAGCATGGCTAGAGGTATTTATATAATTATTCATTTCGCTGCTAATTTTATTGTTAATTAGCATTTAATTATATATTAAATTTTTTACAGGGGCTGTTCAGCCCACCTTAGTAGAGTTTGAAAGTCTTCTTACATCACAAGAATCATTGGCTTGATAAATGGTGGGATGCTCCATTTCGGGAAGTGAAGGAGATTCTTTCTTTTCCAATAAAAAGACAAATTTCAGCAAGGAAAATGACTAAGGTAAAATGATGGTTCTAGCAAGTATAAAGATGGTGGAGAATCATTCGAGAAGCGAGATGAAAATAAAAAAGGTTTCAAGTGTTATCGATGTAGTAAACTTGGACACATAAAGAAGAATTGCCATGTGAAATTCAAAGGAGTATATGTAGCCAAGAAGGAAGATGAACCTAAATATGAAAAAGAGTGGGTGTTGTGAAATTTTAATGTACTCGCAAGTGCACGAATCGTTTTGCAATATAGGGATGCAAGTGCGAAGTCGAACCCACAGGAAATTGTGTTTATGAAAACAATTATATCTAAACTAATTAAATCTTAACCTAATTCTGAAAAAGATTTGATTTTTGGTTTTGAAAATAAAAAATAAAATTAATCAACTAAGAAAGGACTAAGGTTTTGGAATCTACACTCACCAAATCATAGCAACATAATTCATGTTCATCAATATCATCCGAAGTTCTCACAATAAAAATCTTATGTATGTATGCTTCAAAGATTAATTAAATCATTCAATGAATTCGTTATTTGCGTAAATCACAAAAGATATCCATTTTAAAACCAAATCATCAAATGTATTCGTAGAACGAAACACAATGAATATCCAATATTTTGATAAAAAAAAGCCCAAACAATCAATTAAATGAAACTATCTTAAATCATCAAATGTATCCGTAAATCACAAAAGATATCCAAGAACCATCCTACTAATTGAATTGAAGTAGAACAATTGAAATATTAAAACGCATAAAATCGGATAATATCAACTTGATGAAAATATTGTTGTTCTTCACTAGTGAGGCTTCATCCTTAAATTTAGTTGAGAAATACGATACACATAACTATGAAAATTCCTTAGCATGTTATTTGTTTGATTTTGAATTGTTTTTAAGTTTTCAAGTTTTAAATAAAGATGCAAGAAATTTCAATGATTTTGGGCTTAAGACACACTTCATGGAGCATTGGCAACAATTTGGATCAAGCTCAGCACCTCTAGGCTTGAGCGCACCTGCACTCGAGCACACTCATCCTTAGGTTCGAGTGCACATGCGCTCGAGTGCATCTCCTTCTATTCTCGAGCGGCACTCCCACTAAGCTCGAGCGCACGTGCACTCAAACGCACCATCCCTTGGGCTCCAGTGCACACAAGCTGATTTGCTGCATAAAAACGTAGAATTGTTTTGGAAATAAGCCTAGGTCTCCTAATTTGTAACACCCCAAATCTGGCCTTGACCAGCTGGTAGGGTTACTAGCAATCACCCCAATTTAGCTAACTAATAGCTAAATAAGGAATTGCCCCTCTAAGCATCATCAAAGTTAATGCATAGGAAGGTGAAATAAATCTGAGATATCTAAGAACCATAACGAAACATTTAATATCCTTAAAAACACCGACACAACAACTAATAATAACTTAAGCAAGCCTGATAACAATGTGAAGGTCTTTTCTTAAGCAAAGTATGTAGTGGCAACCGTTCCACTCTTTGATTTTAGAAACAGGTTTCCTACAAGATCTAATAACCACGTACGTCTAATGACTTAGTAAGTAAACCTCACAATTGGGTATGACATGAGCCAGTTGTTACGGAAATAAACATGCAATTTGTCAAGGATTTTAAAGAGGTGTTGTCTCTAAATATTGCTTTGTGGACAAAAAACAATGTACTTCCAGCGGTACTCACCTAAGTAGTTTTAATGCATAAAACTAATGCTTTATAGGTCATAACTATCATATGTGGACTATCCAAGATATTACTCCTTCTCAACAGGGTTGGCGCTGTCCCGAGGGACCTGTAATACAATGTCAGTGCCCCAACCATTGTACGCTACCGTCCATAACATTAGCAGCCCGACCTCGGGTGGCCCACGGCACTAATGATGTACATCCTGTAGTGACCCACCCGTTAAGGCTCCACTAATGATGTACGTCCTGTAGTGACCCACCCGTTAAGGCTGCGCCGGTCACAAATTAACCATTGGATCCAAAGCCCATATTAAACATCCATACACAGTTTGACCATAGAATCAAGTTTATAGAGTAAGCCTATGGCCACTATACCGCACGTACCGTACCATGTCATACAATGCATCTTATCAGCCAGTTATTAAAGTAGTTATCAAGTTGTACAAAGTATAGGCATGCTCATATCATACAAGTGCTAGTCAATTGACATACCGCACGTTTTTAAGAAAAGTGGTCGTAAGTGTTTACAAACCTTGTGCTCTCGCTTGAGTCCTCTGACATCAAGAATCCATGTTATAACGAAGTACGACACATAATTATACGCAATACTAGAGAACTTCTACGAGTACGTACTAGTTCCTATCTAACGAAAATGGGACATTAAAACCTTAAGATCACACTTCTGGAGTTAAGGGCGAATGCCATGCTCCTTGGGCGAACGCTCGGGCTCAAGAGAGAACGTTCGTCCAGTAAGTTAAGACTCCCGACTGGAAACTCCAACTATGTTTCTAGGCTTCTATCTAAACTGAGGACTGAGGGTTGATATATCTCATCTTAGGCCACTAATGAACACATGCAATGTAACACATCATGCTATCATGCAACTCAAGGCTATAAAAGACGAGTTTAAAGTTCTTTAAAACATTCTTGATCTTTGTAAGGAAATAGGTACAAGAACTCGTCAAAGCATCTTTAAAACTTGCAATACTAGTAACAAGGGGTAACTTCAGTTTAGACCCCTGAATTACCACCCGATTTGACAAGCCCCCTAAAACTTCCAAACCTCTCAATTTGGACTCCAAAACTTTCAATTGCAGTCAATTTGAACTCCTCTGTCAAAATGAATCGTTAACCTCAAATTGAATCGTCTCCATGTGACCTACACGTGGTTTTTTACCCCATACATATCTGTTATACCCTCAACCTACTAACTGAAATGCCCATACTACCCTCCTTCGAAAAAGCCCAAATTTAACCTAAATGTGAAAAATCGTTCGAGCACCTTTTACCAATCAATTTGAAAAAGTCCTCTTCCGAACCCTACTCTTCGTTGTCAACGAACCATAATAGCTGAAGTTTGGGTGTTGATTTGCAGCGGTTTAGTCACAAATCGTTTCTAAATCAGTTCATGACTACGATAATCAACTAAGCTTAACACTATCCCAAAATTTATATTTTAGGGTTTGTAGTTGACCTTTTATGAAAGTTGTGTTTGATCTTAAATTTGCATTGGATATTTTGGGGTTTTGCATGTAACGATTCTGGAAGGGATTTTGTGGAGTTTTTAGTTTGCCTATTATTTATTTGCAATAGGTCATCAGTGGGTCATCTTCTTGTCATTTTTTTGCATTGAAAGTTGTTGTTTTCTTGTAATGTTGTTAAAAGTTTTTATTTTTCGGTCATCTAGTCGTTGGCAGTCCTTGTTTACTACTAAAGTGTGGCCCCCTAATTTTGTTTTTGTTTTTTTGATATAAGTGTGGTCCCCTAGTTGGTGCTTGTGCTGAACATGTGATTAGCACTATGAATATTATACATTGAATAAAGTGGTCCCTTCCATTACTTTTCATTGTTTGGTTGTTAACTTTAAAAGGGACAAATGTAAATGCATATTGGTAGGAGATAAACTTTTTCGTTAAGTTGTTGGTTGGTTCGTGGTTGGTCTGAGTATAGGGGTAATGTAGTCCTTTGCTGCTTGTGTATGGGACCAATCTACATTATGTTCCAAAAATTAAATAAGTTGGAAGTGTAATTTTTTTTTTTTTTTTCTAAATGTTTGTGTCATCTGCTTTTACACCTAACTAAGGGTATTGTCTTGCACATTTACAACTTTCTCATTGCATTAATTTTTAGTGTTTGGAACTGTTTGGGGTATTTAATTGCACATTTCAACCTTTCAATGTAATTAATGTGGCAGGACACGTGATGGGTACACACTCTATGATGTTTGAGGTGTACTATGAGGGTACTTTTAACAGGCAACATAGGATTAATTATGTTGGGGGCGATGTTAGTAATTACCCAGACCCATATGATGGGTATAATTGAATTTTTTTGATGTAGAGGACATGTGTAAGACATATGGGTATAGGTCTGAGGACCTTGTTTATTACAGTTTACCAAGATTGCCTTTAGACAAAGGGTTAAGACTTTTGTCTTCTGACTACAGTGTAACTGAAATGGTGGCAAACCATGTAGGTCATGATCTTGTAGTTTTGTATATAGTAATGTATGGTGTAGTAAATGTTGTAGTTGAAGGAGATGATGAAGAGGATTCAGTGTATGAGAAGGGAGTTTTGTTTAGGAAGGATCCTTTATGGGATGAAGTTCTTAGTGATGATACAGATTATCTTGATTCGGATGAGGATACTACTCATTGTTATAGGGACATTGACGAGGGTGTTAAAAATGATGAGAAGGCAGAGGTAGAAAGGGATGACACTATTGGGAATGTTGGTGCGAGTGGGGTAAATGATGAGGATGTTGCTGAAAATGCTGTGGAGGGTGATGCAAATGGAAATGATGGAGAACATAGAGGTGGGGAAGAGAGCGAAGAGAGGGAAGTGAGTGATGGTAGTTTAGACATGGATGACAATGATCAACTAGGGTCACCACATTTTAGTGGTGATGACAGTGTAGTGCACTCACCCGTAGTGATGTAACCAAAAGGGTGCAGTTTAATTCTACTGACTTAAGTAATCCAACATTGAGTGTAGGGAATACATTTCACAATGCAGTTAAATTTAGAAAAGCCGTGAGACAATACAATATTATAAAAGGGAATGATTTGAAATTCATTTTAGTATCCCTAAGGCCAAAACACACTTGCACTATGAGGTACCAAAATCATATGGTCACCTCAAGTTGGATTGCTGACCTGTGCATGGATTCTTTTAGGAAGCAGCCAAACATGCCCATAGAAGTGTTGCAAAAAAAGGTGAAAGCCAAATGGAATGTGGATGTCCATGTGAATTCTTTGTATAGGGCGAGGAAAAAGGCAAGAGAAACAATCTATGAGAAATTGGATGAGCAGTACCATTGTTTGCGGGATTATTGTTCCATGGTTAGGAGCACTAATGTGGGTAGTTATTTGATTTTGATGGTTGAGAAACTAATGCGTGAGGTACCACGCAGATTTCAAAGGCTTTACATTTCATTAGCAGTTATGAAGAATCGTTTCAAGGAAGGGTCTAGGCCTGTTGTGGTTGTTAATGTATGTTTTTTAAAGGGTATGTATAAGGGGCAGTTAATGGTTGTTGTTGGCAGGAATGCCAACAACAATATGTACCCAATTACAATGGATGTTGTAAAGGCAGAGACAAAAGATAGCTAGACATGGTTCCTAGAGGCACTTGTTACAGATCTTGGCCTAAGTTGACATGGGTGGACTTTTATTTTAGATCGATAGAAAGTAAAATAACAGTTATTTGCTATTAATATAAATTGAGTGTTTAGTGTAATGCAACTAATAATGTTTTCAACTATTGTGTAAGGCCTCATTCCAAGCCTAGAACAAGTATGTTTGCAATCTGATCATCGTATATGTGTTAGGCACTTGTACACTAATTTCAAAACAGGTCATCAAGGGGTGCTACTGAAGGATCTTCTTTGGCAAGCTGCCGCATCCTACACAAAGATAGAGTTCTACAAAGTAATGGATGAGATAAAGAGGATTAGTAAGGATGCCCATGCCTACCTGGAGAAGATTGACCCCAACACATGGTGTAAGGGCTGGTTCAATACAAATGCCAAGTCTGCCCTCTTACACAATAATACATGTGAGAGTTTCAATTCTTGGATAAAAAATTTCCGTGACCAAACAATCTTGAGCATGTTGGAATGGATTAGATGTAAGTTAATGAGAAGGTATGTAAGGAAGGAGTTGATGAATTCAATGGAGGAGGCCTTAGGGCCAAAGATTAGGATGAAGCTAGAAAAAGAAGATGATGAAGCCAGTCACTGTTGGTGTACATATGATGGTGATGGTATGTTTAAAGTTGAGTGCCTCGTGGATGGTAGAACTTGTGGCTACAGAAAATGGGATGTAACTGGTATCCCATGTTCTCATGCCATTTTAGCCATTTTACACCAAGGTGGAGACCCTACTGAATATTTGAGTGAGTACTACAACAAGGAGAAGTACCTGAAGGCATATGACTATATTGTCTACCTAGTGCCAAGTGAAGACCAATGGCCTAAAAGCAACCAACCTAAAATTAAGCCACCCAAATCTAGGTCAACTCCTTGCAAACCTAAAAAACTCAGACAGAGGGGTGTTGACGAACCAAGAAACCCTAATGCAATGAGGAGGGGGGGCACTAAGAATCAATATGGGCATTGTATGAAGTTTGATCACAATAAGAGATCATGCACTGCCATGCAGAGACATGATGAAAGACGAGAACGTGTGAGACAATATATAGAGAGAATGCATCAATTGACTAGAATTTGAACATGGTAAGTGACTTGTTAATTTATTATATTTGATGTTTAGTGTTTAGTGCTTAGCGTTTACAATTTTTTTTTTTTTTTTGTAGTTGGATGGATCTTCAACTGCCACTTCAACCACTACCAGAAAAAAAGGGGAAGAGTGAACACGCCATCAACAAGTACAAAAAGAGCAAGGGTACAAGGTTCAAAAAGAGAAAACGAATCACAATCTCTTACATCCCAGCATGCATCACAGCCTGTATCACAACCTGTGTCACAGCCTACATGATAACCTGTATCATAGCCTGCCAGAATAGGAACTGATGTAGCACCTTCTACAACAAATGCACCTTCTACAACCCAGCCAGTCAGAACAGAAAAAAGGGCAGCACCAACACCTTCTGCATACAGACCAACTGAGAGTAATTTTTCAAATTCGGTAATTAAAAGGAAAAATAAAAAAATAAAACTTTAGGGGGCTGATTGTATACCTATATTGCAGGCATCTACCCTATTAGGTAATAAAATGAAGATAACCATAGGGTTGGCCACAATGTCAAGGGCAGGTGGTAGGTTGAGGGAATATGTTAGAAGTGGAAGAGAACCTAACAACAAACAGAAGATTATTCTTGATTTGATTGGGAACCCTGCTAGGTCGCCCCTAATTCTAGGTAGTGGACCAGTATGCTCTTGGGGTCCCCCCCCCCCCAGTTAGTGGCATAACATTTCTAACTTCTCCACCTAATTTTGACATACATAAGGGTCAGGGAACAGCTACTAACAAGCCTCCACTAGGTTTTGAGGAGCATGTTCGAAGAATGGATAAGGGGAAAAAGAAGTCCACCACAATAATGAGGGACAAATGGAAGAAGAAAATGTGGGAACTATGACATTTTGTGTTAACTTTTTTTGTGTTTGACTGCTTAATAGTTGTAAATGTTATATTTTGTAAACATTATAATGGATGAAGGGAAACATTTAGAAACAATGAAACTTGTGGATTCGCTATTATGCTACATTTTGGATTCACTATTAACTTGTGTGATTTGGATTAGATTATGTATGTAATTCTTTTAGTGTCTGGGATTATGAATTATGTATTTGCTGAAATTGTTGATAGGGATGATTGAGTAGTTGCTAAATGGAATTGTTGACTCGTTGGCTTACTTTAGATGTGCTTATACATTTATAAACAATGTAGTGTTATTGTGGTGTTAGTTTGGTTAAATTGATATTTCTCCATATTAAGGTATCACAGCAGCAACAAATAAGACAACATCAAATTCAAATACCATAAATTTAGTGAACAAATCCCATTTGTAGACTTGTTAAATTGTACCAACAAAATTCATACAAAACATTCCAAGTATTGTAAAATAGTTTGGTACCAAAAAAACATTACAAAATGGTCAATTGACACAAGTCTGATAGTAGTTGGATTAACAAATAAAGACAACAAAAAACATGCAACTTCAAATGTCTTCTTCAACTGCTCAACATCAGCCTTGATGTAACTCCATTAGAAGAAGGGAAAAACATCAATACAGCAACAAAACACCAACAACATGCAAGTGCAACTCGGAACTTCAGCTGCATCAAATGATACTTATTCTTCTGCCATTCAAGTTTAAGTACAAAATTAGCAGCATCAACTTCCATTTTCGACTTGTACTAAGCAAGTTCAATCTTGCATTTCAAGATCGTTGTTTCAATCATTGCCCTTTCAAACTTCAAATCATGCTGCCACTCCATCAACATCGACATCACTCGATCATCGCACATACAAATTTCTGGTTCAACCCATATAAAAGAATTGCAACCGTGATTTTTTTCATTCTGCATAATCACACAAATTAGGGTTTACCCCATTACTAAAGGATATAGACATAAAGAGAAGTTTATTGTAAAAAATTAAATTCCCAAACACATCTTACCATATAATTTACACAGGCATAAAACCTTTTGCCATGATTTTTAGTTGTGCAACCTGTTTTGAACACAATTTTGCTCACACATTTGCAAATCGGATAGCTCGATCCTGAATCCCTTACCTCACCCTTGCAGTGCTCATCTTTCACCGTTGTAACCTCACCAGTACTGGGTAGTGGGTACTGGGTCTCACTGAGCCGTCGTGTGGGACTCCTTCACCGTTGTGACCTCGTCACTAGTAGGTCATGATCTTCAGCTTGGTGAGACTTTTGTTCTTCGGCTTAGGTCGAGTTCCTCAGTTGCTTCAAGTGGGTCTTCAGCTTCATGTGGGTCGGTTTCTTCAGTGTTGAACATTTAAGTTTGACTTAGTAAGGGTGAGGGTGAGGGTGAGGGTATAACGGGTATGGATGGGGTAAAAAATCGTGCGCAAGTCATGTGAAGATGATTCCGTTTGAAGTTAAGGATTCAATTTGACGGAGGGTTCAAATTGACTACAATTGAAAGTTCAAGGGTCCAAATTAAGAGGTTTTGAAGTGTCGGGGGGGCTCGTCCAATCAGGTGGTAATTCAAAGGTCTAAATTGAAGTTACCCCTAACAAAAATAACAAGGTAGGAGGAAAGGGTCAGGAGATTACCTTAGAAGATAGCAAAAGCCGCAAACTTTCGTCCATCTCTCTCCAAGTCACTTCTCGCACTAGGGTTGGGTTTTTTCTTCTGAGCTTAGGGAAGGCTGAGGGTCAAAGGGCATGATTTGTATAGAAGCTTGAGGCGTGCATTGCTCTGAAAATGTGGAGAATGGGTTAAAATTGCTTTTTAGAGTGTCAGCGAACGTTCACGTACTATTTGGACGAACGTTCGGGTACTATTACATGTTAGATAAAAGGGTTCAAGCGTACACTGTTAAATGCAAAAATATTCACATTTTAAGCTCTTAACTTGCATGTTTTAATCCTTTGGTTTTAGTTAATTAGGTCAATTTAATTCCTTTTTGTGTTTTCCATACTTTTGTAGGCTTTTGGAAGAAAATAAAGTAAATCTGGAAGATTTGGGCTAAAAGAAAGAAGATGGGAAAAATGGGAGCCCCTGATACTGCGATCAATCACAGGATACTTGCGATCGAGCGCAATACCAGAAGAGACACAGCACGAAGCAAGCCATGAGCGATCGAGCACACGACAAAAGAGGCTCGATCACAGACCTGCGATCGAGCGCGCACGAGCTGCAATCGATCGCACCCGTGCGCAGGGACATATCAAGTGGCGGCCAGATTGTCATTATTTCCATATTAGAGTTTTCCAACTCTCAACTGTAATAGGTTTTCAAACCTTACGAAATTCCTAGGTTTACTAGTTTGTCAAGGACTTCTAAAGCCTATAAATAGACCCTTAAGCCTCTAGAGTAGGTATGCTTTGTAAGGAGAAGAATCGGAGCTCTTCAAGTTCAAGTCTCAGGTTTATTCTTTTCCTTTCTTTTCTTTTATTTTATGAAGATGTTTAACATCAACTTTATGTGTAACTAAATTAATTAGTAGGGCTAGATTGAAGCCCTAGTTATGTTTTGTTAATATTCAATATTGGCGCATTTGTGATGATCTTGTTATGATATCTAACTTGATTAATACCTAGTTTCATGAATTCCTCATATGTGTGTGCCTGATCAACATGTGCATGTGGTATGGACTAGTTAGTTAAATCAATTTGGATGACCGAGTCCAGGGTTTAACATAAGTAACAAAAGATATCCACACCGGATTCTTGGGTTAATCAACATGGGGAACCGGGAGTATACAGCCATGCCTTAGGCCTCATGTGTTTGTCAATTTTCATAGAATATATGATTTTCTAAAGAACAACTTAGTATATACCATGCTAAATCATTTAGGAAAGAAAAGAGTTAGAGTATACACCCATGCCTAACTCGTTGCTTAGGGAAATCTGTAGCTTAAGGAGTATACACCCATGCCTTTAGGTTGACAAACATTAGATAGACATAACATGATCAAAACATTGGCATATTGATATATTAGCTAAATATAATTAGTGGTGGATATCAAAGCCCTACCTTTTTATCATTATCAATTCAAATCCAATCTTTGTTTTATTTTACTTTGGGAATTTAATTTAGACAAGATTCAGCAGTCCTCGTGGGAATGACCCCGTATTTGCACACTATGCTACTATGTTGACCTCGTGCACTTGCGGGTAAAACATCCAGTTATTTGCCTATTAATTTAGGTAGGTAATTGTGGAACAACATACGTTCCGGGATATTACCCACTAGCTCGAAGACTAGTCAACAAACGCTCATAGTAGTCCCCTTAGCATACGTTCTGTCAGTGAGGGGTGGTTTTGTATTTTGTTTTAAAAAGCTCAAGGGGTTGGGCTACTAATAAAGGGTTTTGGTCTTTTGGTTTAGGACCCTTGTTTTATGAAAACGTTAACCATTTTTGTAGTAAATCATTAATCTTTTTAAAATGGGTGTTTTTATCGAGGTATTAAATAATTCGAATAGGGGACAAAAATCCAACATTTTTGGGACTTTCAGGGCTCCTAGGGTTAATTCTAAACCCTATAAATAAGCCTCAAACTTTAGTAGAAATGTGTGCTTGGTTTTAGAAAGAGTTTCACATAAAGATTTCTTGGAGGCTTGAAGAGTGGAAGAGAAGATGAACATGGCAAAAGGGTATCCTAGCACCACCATGAGCATTCTATAATAGGGTGTTGATGTAGAACTTTCCAAGTAACAATAGTTTAGTTGTATTTTAATTTGGGTTTTTCTATATGCATAATGGTTGTATAAGTGTGAGAATTGATCTTCAATGTTTATATTCAATCATTTGAAATTCTTCTCTTGTCTTAGAAAGCTTTTTATCTTAATTGAACTCAATCCTTCATATTTTCTGTGATTATATGAATAATTGTTATACAATGGTTTTAATTCGTACATGATCAATAGGATTTGATAGGTCATGCCTAAATAAGGCGAATTTGTCGACACCTTAGTTTAGTGTAATTTAGGTAGACAATTCGTACTAAACGGAGATGAGTTATGTCTATTCATTGATTGTGTGTAACTAATTAAGATATTTGATAATCCATACCTAGGGAAGACAGATCGCACTGGATCTAGAGTTAGACAGACGGTCCGTGTCAACCGAAAATGGATTATACTTATTTCTTAATAATGGTATTTTCTTGACTACTCGAGTGACACGAATCTTATCATGCATAGAATGAATTTCCCTTGTTAAAATATGATTGACCATTGTTATGCGGTTAGTGGTGAAATCAACCCCCTATTCTTCCTCTCATCACACTTTATCTTACTTTTTTATGCATTTAGTTTTAAAACAAAACAAACCAATCTTCTTTAAATTAAGTTAAAATTAATCATGAAGAACTTAATAACAACGCCAGTGCAGTCCTAGAGGTTTGACACCCTCAATATAGTCATATCCTACAAGGATTCGTTCTATTATGAGTGGTAATTTTATTATGAGAAAAATCTAAAAATAGCCCTCCAAACTAACAGCCGTTTGCGATAGAGCCCCACAATGTTCAAAATGTACTAAAGTAGCCCATTAAATTACCAAAGTGTGTCAAAAATGCCACATATTTTTTTAGATTCCTATAATACCCCCCCTATTCTTTTAAAAACTAAATAAAATAAAAAAAATAAACTAAATTATTTTTTAAACAAAAAGAAAAGAAAGGAACCCAAGGGGCGAATAAATACAATTTTTTTTTTAATAAATAAAATATTAATCACTGCAGTTGGCTTAAATCACAAATCGCTTGTGCGGTAAAATGTACTAAATCATCCCTTTCCTTTTTTATTACCCCTTTATTTTATATATATATATATTTTTAAAAAAAAAATTAATTTTTTAGTTCTTTATTTTATTAATTTTTTAATTTTTTATTTTAGTTTTAAAAGAATAAGGATATTATAGGAATATATATTAAAAAAAAAATGTGGCTTTTTTGACACACTTTGATAGTTTGATGGGCTACTTTAGCACCTTTTGAACATTGTGAAGCTCTATCACATTAGTTTGGGGGCTTTTTTATATTTTTTTCCTTTTATTATTGATGATTTTGCACACAAAAAGACCACATCAATGACCAAATCACACTTAAAAGTGTGTTTCAAGTTCTCGGAATGAAAAAGAACCTCTTTTCGGTGGTCAATGTTATTGATGCAGGTAACTATGTCTTGTTTGGGCCAAAGAATGTGAAGTTTCTTGAGAATATCAGAATTTTGGATGCAGATGTCGTTCATACGAGTAAGAGAATTAAAGACTTATTTGTTTTAGCCTTCAGAGTATCCTGTGTTGATAAAATGAGTACAAATGGAGCATCAATTTGACATGCTAGATTGGGACATCTTAGCATGGATAAATTAAAAGCTACGGTTTTTAAACATTTGGTGAATGAGATGTCAATGCTGACTACCTTTGGTAGTGATGAAGTATGTGAGGATTGTCAATATAGAAAAGCACATCATCTTCCATTTGACAAATCTCTTTCACGACGCAAATCACCTTTAGAGCTTATTCATGATGATTTGATGTGGGGCCTTGTACTACACCATCATATTCGAATATGCTTGATCTTGTTGACGATTATACATGATTTACGTTGGTATAGTTTATGAAAGAGAAATCCGAAGTTCTCTCTAGGTTCAAAAAGTTCGAAGCAGTTGTGGAAAGTGTGCTCAACAAGAAGATTAAAAAGTTTCGAACCGACAATTGGTGGGAGTTTACTTCTATCAATTTTCGCAATTTTTTCCACGAGCACGGCATCCGAAGGGAGCTTTCGTGTGCATATACACCACAACAAAATGGTGTGGCAAAAAGGACGATTCGGCACTTGGTGGAGACCTGCAGGAGTTGGCTTATGTAATTAATCAGGTGCCTCTTAGCCCGATAAACATGAAAGCGCCATTTGAGCTAATGTTTGAAGAAAAGCCTAGTGTCAAGCTATAACGCCCCAAAATCTAGCATTGACCAGTCTGGTTGGGTTACTGGCAATTACCCCAATATAGCTAACTAGTAGCGAACTAGGAAACCACCCATCTAAGCATTATCAGAGTTAATACATGAGAATGTGAGATAAATCTAAGAAAATCTAATAACCATAAAAGAAGCATAAGTTATCCTCGAACCCCTGCAAATGTGTTTCCATAACCCCACCCCATTCGTACCACGGGGATCTTTAGAACGCCAACCGCCCCAAAACACACCAAACTTCACCACCAAGATTCTTCTCCATCAAGCCTCTTCCTCATGAGCAAATTTCCACAATCATTTCCCCAAAAGAGGTTGATTAAACAAACGCAAACTCCATATCCCTAAACCACCCTCAGAAATCAGAGAACAAACCTCGTGCCGATTGACCAAGTGGAACTTGGTCTCATCATTGAGCCCTCCCCATAAAAAATCCTGTTGAAGCTTCTCAATGCGATTCGCCACAATAGCAGGGATAGGAAAAAGAGACAGAAAATAGGTAGGGAGATTGGATAAGGTGCTCTTGAGAATAGTTTGGTTACTAATCCTTTGTTTGGTTACAGTATAGCTATTCATTTGTTTGGTTACTCACTATTCCTGAGAATAGTTATTCCCATGGGACTACTAATCTCATACACATAGGATTAGCTAAGCCATTAAAAAATGAATAGCTTAGCTAATCCTTAAGGAATGGAATACATTTTTCAAAAATTCCCATATAATTTTTTTTTTTTTTTTTTTTAAACTTACAACAAAATAAAAAAATATGAAAAATAAAGTGGGTGGCTTGACCACCCATTGGGGTGGTCAGCCAACCACAGAAGAGGTTGGGGGTGGTCGTACCACCCCGAGATGCCTTGGGGCACAACCCTCTAGCCGTCTGGGGGTGGTGCGACCACACCTAGAGCTCTTATAGGGTGGCTGCGTGTAACGCCCCGAAAATTAATAAACTAGTAATTATCTCAACGGTTCTTCTCCCAACCTTATCTCTCGTAGAACAAAACTCAATGATATTTACTCCACGAAAAGAGAGACTACTAAGCAGCAAAAAGTATTAAAATTTTATAAACATAATCATTACAACCAGAGCATCTACCAAGGAACATCAAAGTAGCTGAAATTATGCTATATAAGTCATCTTTACAAGGAATTTATGCTATACCTTAATATGCAAGCATACATCAAAGCCTCTAGGTCTATAACATAACTCAAAAGTACTAGTTGCCATGAGTACCCGCCTAAGCTGGCAATAAGTCCTCAAGCATCTCCCGAATCAAATCCTCCGCAATAGCCGGATGCTTGAAGGTATCCATCTTCTGCTAAACTATCTATAATTGCATAGTTGTACATATGGAGAAAAAAGGGAAATAATACAAGGGTAAGTCCGACAAATTAGTAAGTATAAACGCACATGACGTACCTGTCATTAAATTGTGAACTCAGTTGTTTATAAAGCACATGCAACATTACGAGATGACAGTTTATCAATAATGCAATATAGATATAATATATGCTTATAATATGGGAATCACATCATAGTTCAACAGTATGGTCTACCCGAAATATTAACCATTTTTAGCAGGGTTGGCGCTGTCCCGAGGAACCTATAATACAACTCCGATGCCTCGGATATTGTACGCTACCATCCATCCCATTAGTGGCATGACTAAGTCCGACCTCGGGTGATCCACACCACTAATGATGTCTGTCTTATAATGACCAACCATTTGGGAATGGTTGCGTCGATCACGAAACCATTGGATCCAAATCCCACACATAGACACATTTGACCATTAAAGTTAACCTGTAGTGTAAAGGCATTATCCTGCACATACCTGTGTACCATGTCATACGATGCAATTAATCTTATCAGTCTTTTACATGCTTAGTTTTACAAGTCTCATTATTATCTTGTTAATCAACATACATTTTCGCAAAAGAGAGTTCACAGTAGTTCTAAAATCTATTTCATGAGAGTTGCAAAATATGCATGTTTGATATATATATATAGTGTATATATATGTATATATATATATATATATATATATATATATATAATAGACGTCTAATGCGGGACAAGAAACAACAAGCATCCATATGAGTTTGTACTCACCCGTGTCGTAAGGCTCCTCCATAAAATTTCCTTGATGCTCCATAACCTCGAATATTGAGAAAAGAACTATCATTAGTTCTAAATCCAACTAAAACGAACATAGAACATGAAAATAGAGGTTATTGGACGACTAGCAGAAGTGGCATTCCCTGGAACGCTTATAACCATACGTTCAGGTCCGTGGCCGTACATCCGCCCAAAAGGTTCGTGCGTCCGGTCTCGTGGCCGTACGTCCATCCAAAAGGATCAGGTAGAACCTCATTTGGTTCAACCATCCTCCTATCCTTGCAAACTAGTTCTAAAGCTACTAAAAGGATTCCTAGGACCTCCTATCTCAAAACAACACCTCCAAGCAAAAGGAAATACGCCCAACAAGAATTAAATGCTAACCCATGCTTAAACCAAGATTAAGGGCAACAATATAAATAGAAGCTACAAACTACCAACTAAGCTAACTATGAAAAGCACTTAAGCAACATAACAACTAAGGAACAAGCTAAGCTTAGAAAATTACCTCCTTGAAGCAAAACCTCTAAGAAATCTCTTATTCTCCAACAAGAACTCACAAAACACTCACACAGGGGTCTTAGAGAGCCTGGGGGTGAGAATAGGTTCAAGGGAGGGTGGGGGAATGGGTATTTATATGTGAGAAAAGCGGCGTGCGTATGGTACTATAGGGGCATACAAACTGTACTATTTACCCAGCGGTCCAAAGGCTGCATCAGACGTATGGGTATTGTCCAAAGGTCAACCAAAAAGCTGAGAACGTATAGTGACCCCCTTGCATACATCCGTGTACTAATGTAAGCGTTCGTGTACTATTTTACAGGCATACCTATGGTGGTCCCCCTGCGTACGTCCTTACTAAAAACAAGAGCATACGTATGGTGGTCCCCTTGCTTATGTCCTTAGTAAAAACAAGAGCATACGTATCGTAGTCCCCCAGCATAAGTCCTTACTAAAAACAAGAGGGCATGTACGGTGGTCCTCGGGTGTATGTCTGGTCAGAAAGTCTAAAATTCTTAAAATGTCCTTCCAGCTGTTCCTAGTGACCCAAAGTCCAAATTAACCCTCTAACTAAGCTACTTAAGCTTATTTAATTATTTTGGTCACTACACCGTGGCCACCATGCTGGTTATCGGGGTTGGCAGCGGCAATCCTTGTTGCTTATTAGGGTTGCCCCGACTGCCCCAAATCTTCTTTAGGAGTGGCCGCGGCCCCCAGGGGTTGTTGGGGGTGGCCAGAACCACCATCGTTGCTTATCGAGGTGGCTACAGCCACCCCTAATCACTTCTGTATTTTATTTCAGTTTTTCTTTTTTTTTAATATGAGTTTGAAAAAAATATGGGGTTTTTTCATAATTTTGATTCAATTCTAATTTTTGCATGTGTGTTGCTTCCAAACTAAGGAATAGGAATGCTATTGTATTCCACATTCTTCTATTCCCAGTAGTAGCTATTTCTTTTCCAATACACTTAATTTTTTAAGTGTTTTAATGTAGAAAACTAATGCATTAATACGTCATAACTATCATGTATGGTCTACTCGAGATATTACCCCCTCTCAGCAAGGTTGGCATTATCCCGAGGGACCTGTAATACAATGCCGGTGCCCCGACCATTGTACGCTACCGTCCATAACACTAGCAGCCCGACCAAATCTGACCTTAGGTAACCCATGCTACTAATGATGTACGTCATGTAATGACCTGCTCATTAAGGCTACGCCGGTCACAAAATAGCCATTGGATCCCAGGCCCTTATATCACATCTATACACATGTTTGACCATAGAATCAAGTTTATATAGTAAGCTCATGGCCATTAGCCCACATGTATCGGTGTACCATATCATACAATGCATCTTATCAACATGTTATTAAGGTAGTTACCGAACGTTCGTGTACTATTACCCAATGGATCAAAGGGTTCAGGCCTACATTTGAGTATTACCCAATGGCTTAAAGACTACTCAACGACTGCTCATGGTGATCCCTCAAGCAAACGCTCACACTTAGGTTAAGGGTGAACGTTCGGGTGGCCCCCCTAGCAAACGTTCGGTTAGTGAGTATGGTTTGGGAATTTTGGAAAATCTCAAGGAATTTGGGTTTACTCATAAAAACCTTGTTTTATGAAAATGCTCTGTCACTTTGTAGTAAATTATTAGTCTTTTAAAACTGGTGTTTTGTCAGGGCATTACACTCTCCCCTCCTTATAAAAATTTTGTCCTCAAAATTTTGGGGTTTTTGAAAATCAAAGTCCTCCTTGCAGGGAGGGTTTTAACAGGGTTGAAAAGTTTGACGAAAGAAAGCTTGATAAAAGAAAACACATGAAAGACAATAAATAAGATAAAGCATAGATACATAAGTCAAAAGGAAAGCATCCATATACATACAAAATTGCCACCACCAAGGTGGACTTACTGTTGGAAATAATTTTGGATGGTGCACAAATTCTCATTGATATAAAATAATTACAATATGAATATTAACAATAAAATAAATAAAATACAAGAGATGAAAATAGAGTATGGAAAGATCTCACAATACTATAGAATCACGCAAGAGCGTTGTCCTTAAAGGTTGATTCGTGCCTCCCGGAGTGTATAACTCGGTGCGATCGGATCCTTTGACACGCAACCTCCCAGGATTAGACTATAGCGTCTAACTTCGTTAAGGACGCACTTCCAATAACGAAGTGTAATAGAACAACCCAATTGTCAAAGTGGATGAGGGACTTTAGAATATTATTTGTAGGAAAAACAAATAATATAGCATATGGCTTTATGTCAAGAAACAAGTGTTTTACAACACTATACTTATTGGAAAGAAAAGAAAGTGATTTTTCCTATATATCCTTATTAGAGCTCAACATATATATATGTATAAGTGCTGGAAAGTTTCTTTTTTAATGTCATAAAGAAGTCTAATGACAAACGGTCATAACATAAAAAACTCCCAAAAAGTTGTTATAAAATACAATAATACTTATTAACTCTAAACGGTCATATATATATATAAAAGCTTATGACAGTACGTTGAAGACCAAGTCTTCAACGTATGAAATAGCTAGTCAATAATAACAAAATTAAAAACTTTGTAAATAAAACTTTAATGATTTAAACCGTTAAAAAATAATAATGGCTTTGTAAAGTTTTAATAACAAAACAACTGAAAAATAATGTTTGTAACACATATACTACAACAATCCCCCACATGTTACAAACATTAAAATAGAAGGAGATTGAAAGCATGTAACGATGTGGTACCCGAAGGTTTTAACCGCACCTAGGATAAATAAGTAGGAACTTAATGAATCGTGGTAGAGTTAAACTCTTTTAACCAAATCCACAAGTTAAACAAACTTATCATCCACATAACTTTCTCCAAAAACAAAAAATTAAATCAAATCAAATAAACCAAAAGTCAAATCAAATCAAATAAAGAAAATTGGGTTGTTCTATAGCGGGTTGGCGCCTTATACAGGCCATGCGCCTCTGGGCTTCATGAGTGCTCTAGAGACTTGCCAAAGTCTCATAGGAGGCGGCACCACCTCCACACTCACATAGGTGGTGTCCATCAAGAATGTGTGCAGAGAACATCCCATCCCAACAAGTAGGGACTATGGACCCATTAAGAGTTTTAAACTCATCCTTACTCACTCTGCATCTTTTGTTATTACACCATAAAATGGCTTTCATGAGCGTTCTAGAGACCTACCCAAGTCTCATAGGAGATAGCACCTCCACACTCATATAGGTGATATCCATCAAGAATGTGTGCAGGGAACACCCCATCCCAACAGGTAGGGACTATGGATCCATTAAGAGCTTTAAACTCATCCTTAATCACTCTGCACCTTGTACTGTCTTACACCATAGGGATGGACTCATAACTAATCTTTTCAACAAGATAGTTAATAAACATAAATTGACAGTACCATACATCATTTCACTTGTGACTTCGTTTCCCATTAAACCTCATTCATGGGATTTCCAATAACAGAGGTTGGGTATCAATCACAGTGTTATGATTTGGGTATCAGTCCTATCCCCCTCGATGCTTCTCTCACTAGCCTTCTTGCTAGTGGCTTGGTCAAAGAATCTGTAGAATTCTTTTATGACCTCACAAAGTCCATGGACATATACCGGTCTCAATAAGCTGCCTCACAATATTGTGCACTTTCTTATTATAAATTATTTGCTCGAGCTTTGGCAGTCTGAAAATCACAATAAACACATAGGAGGAACTGTGTTAGCTTATAAAGACAAATAAATTAACCAATAGGTTCTTAGCCATTCATCTTCAGTTTCTGCCTTCTCCAAGGCAATTAACTCTGACTCCATAGTAAACCTTGCTAAGCAATTCTTTTTTAAGGACTTCCAAGTGATAACTCTCTTAGCCAGAGTAAACACATAACCACTAGTAGGCTTTGCTTATCTGAATCAAAAATCCAGTTAGCATCACAATATCCTCTCAATATAACAGGATAATCACAACATGACAAACCAAAATTAATTGTGCCTTTAAAGTTTCTCAACAATTTAGAGATAGCATCTCTATGCTCAATACCATGATTATGAGTATATCTACTCAATCTACTAACAATATATGAAATATATATCAAGGCATATACAGTTTGTCAAAACATCAAGCTATTAATGATTTGTGCATATTTTTCTTGCAAAACACAATCACCGTGATTCTTAACCAAATATATTCATATGATGTAAACATAGGTGGATAATCAAAGTGCTCATATCTTTTAAGCATCTTTCGAGCATAATATATCTGAGATAAAATAATGTAATAATTATCTCTAATAACCTTAATGTCCAACATAACATTCGTTTTACCTATGTCATACATATCAAAATTAGATGCAAGAAATCTTTTAAGTTCATGCACAACATCAATGTTAGTTTACAAAATAAGCAAGTCATGAATATAAACAAATAATGACACATTCATTATTGTAAAACTTGTTATGCATTTACTTGCATCATTAATCAAATATAAATTAAACAATATCACCTTGTCAAACGCCATTGTTTAGGAGTTTGCTTTAATCCATACAAGAATTTCACCAGTTTGCACACTTTATATTCTTGACCGGGGATTACTAGTCCCTCGGGCTGCTCCATATAAATCTTTTCATCATTTGATGTACAACAAGTTTATAAATATAAACAATGGCAAATAACATTCCAATTGATGCAATTTTAGTAACTGAAAAATAAGTATCAATTAATCAACATTTTGCATTTACTTGTAGCTTTTAGCTACCAAGTCTACCATGTACTTATCTATTGTATCATCCGGTTTAAGCTTCTTCTTAAACACCTATATATAACGAATTGATTTGCTCTTAGAAGGTAACTCAACGAGTTCCAAAGCATGGTTAGACATAATTTATTCAAATTCGTTATTTATAGCTTCTAACAAAAAAAAATGCATCAAAAAGAGATTTAATTGCTTCATCATAACATATTGAATAATTATCAACAATATAAGCAATAAAATCATTACCGAGATTCCTTCCGTTCTAGCTCACTTGCTTCTTCTCAATTCTTACACATCATCAACAATTTTATTAGAAGCACCAAAAAATCATGAAATAATTTTTTCCTTATTTTTCAAAGGAACACATGCTCAGAGATAATAACATTTTTTAGATTCAATAATATTATTGTAATCTAAAATATCACTCTTGATAGTAGGGAATCTATAGCATGAACTATTACATGTAAAACCAATAAAATCACAATCATAGGTTTTAAAACCAAGTTTCCTCATTTTAAGTTTGGGTAACATAACATTTGTTAAATACCCCCACACTTCGAGGTATTCCAAACAATGCTTATGAATGTGACAAACAAAATAATGGCTTCCCCCCACACTTTGGTGAATAACCCAAAACTGACAATTATAGAATTCATCATTTATTCCAATATTCTAATTTCTTTTCATCCACTTGATGTAACCAAGATTTACATATATAAATCTATCATGCTAAATATTAATGGAATAAACCAAATATTCACAAGAAAATAAATTTTCATTAATAGCTCACAAGTGCTTTAAGAAATGACTTCTATGAGCTCATCTTTCTCTAAGTATGATATGTCACTTCCTCTTCTTTATTTTCTGTCAATTGACAATTCTAAAGATGTCTTAAAATACTAATCACCACTTGTGATTTTTCAACATGATCCTTATATATTATATATATAGGGGTTGCATATTTCAAGTTCTATCAAGATTTTTAAAAAACAATTTCTCCACCTAAAGTCCAATAAATATGTAAAGTATTAGGCTCAACCAAATAATAATCAACTATTAATTATTGACTCATTGTCATAAATATGTCATTGGTATCAATCTTATGATACAATAAATTTCTCAAATATTAATTGAGCCTCAATAAGAACATCAATAATTACATATATTTTATTCATAATCAACATGTCATGAAAACTGGAAAGCTAAATGATATAGATGAAAAATTAGCAAATACTTTTAAAGTATCCATGCTAATCTAGCATGTCATAGCTAACATAAATGCTAGATACTATTTTTTTTCTTTGAAATAGAATAATCAACAAAGGATCATCACTTATCAAATTACAATATTCATGTAATGTAAATTTCAACTCAATCAAGCAGCACCTTCATCACTTGATTTTTCTTTTAATAAATGAAATTGTATATTATGTCATAAAAAAAATAAGACCTATGAATCAAAGTTTAAAACTCACAGCGGAGCCAATAGCTTTACTCCAAGATCTTCCAAAATAGATTGTCGCTACCACACACCAACTAGGTGTTGTGAGAACCGATCGACTCAATACGCGCACCAAATCTTTTCCTCTTACAATGTGCTTACCTGCAAAAATCTTTAGCAAAGTTGTATTCTTTGCACACATTTAGCACAACATAACATAAAGTGCTACTCATTGTTATTATTATTAATCTACATGGATGTTCTCCAATAAGCATAGCACAACACAACATAAAATGCTAAGTTCTAAAATCATAAAAGGCTTAACTCTTTTTGTTACAAGATTCATAACCCAACAATAAAATATTATTTTACAAACAAATTAAATAACACAAATTTTGGGTCAAATAAAAACTCTTTCAATCAAAATATTTTCACTTTCAATACCTACGCATGAAATTAAGCCATTCTTTTGATAAATGAATCAATTATCAGAATTTTCAGAGAAAAATCTTTCCATTCAAGAATTCCATCTTTCTTGTATGCGAATTGCATACCGAAAATTAATCATAATATTTGTGCAACCATCGGATCAACCTTTAAGATTGTTGGAAATAATTTTGGATGGTGCACAAATTCTCATTGATATAAAATAATTACAATATGAATATTAACAATAAAATAAATAAAATACAAGAGATGAAAATAGAGTATGGAAAGATCTCACAATACTATAGAATCACGCAAGAGCGTTGTCCTTAAAGGTTGATTCGTGCCTCCCAGAATGTATAACTCGGTGCGATCGGATCCTTTGACACGCAACCTCCCAGGATTAGACTATAGCGTCTAACTTCGTTAAGGACGCACTTCCAATAACAAAGTGTAATAGAACAACCCAATTGTCAAAGTGGATGAGGGACTTCAGAATATTATTTGTAGCAAAAACCAATAATATATCATATGGCTTTATGTCAAGAAACAAGTGTTTTACAACACTATACTTATTGGAAAGAAAAGAAAGTGATTTTTCCTATATATCCTTATTAGAGCTCAACATATATATATATAAGTGCTGGAAAGTTTCCTTTTTAATGTCATAAAGAAGTCTAATGACCAAACGGTCATAACATAAAAAACTCCCAAAAGGTTGTTATAAAATACAATAATACTTATTAACTCTAAACGGTCATATATATATATAAAAGCTTATGACAGTACGTTGAAGACCAAGTCTTCAACGTATGAAATAGCTAGTCAATAATAACAAAATTAAAAACTTTGTAAATAAAACTTTAATGATTTAAACCGTTAAAAAATAATAATGGCTTTGTAAAGTTTTAATAACAAAACAACTGAAAAATAATGTTTGTAACACATATACTACAACACTTACAGTGTAACAAATATATACAAGACAACTAACTCAAAGAAAGTCTAAGGCAACGACCCTAAGAGCGGGACTGTCTAGTCCTTCTAGGGCTATGCTCAGCCGATCCTCGACCTGGGGTGCCACATGCGCTCGAGCTCCCTCTCTCCAGGTTGACGCTCGGGGCTATGGATGTCGTAATCCCTCAAGTCAAGTGGGGGTCCCATCCAGTGGCTCTGTAGCTGCAGGATCATGTAGTGGTCTACCACCTGCATTCCCAGCATCCCCTAGACTGCTGTCGTTAGACTTCCCATAGCCGTAGTGAGGCTCCCCATAGACTGCTGGAGCTGTCTATGCGAACCCCAAATGCGTTCAAGGGTGGGATCGCTTGCCTAAGTGGATGAGGAGACTCCGTTTGCTACGCTTCCTCTAGGTGCTGCCCTCGGTGCTCACGGCACCCTTGGCCCTTGCTCTGCTCCGCAGAGGTGTGACTTGCTCGAGTTGAGGAACCAGGAGGTGAATGGTCCTCTGGGACGCAAGAGCGTCTAGCCCTCTAGTGACACCCCAACGTGCTCCGCTATTCGGGTGATCAAGGCCCCGAATAGCAGGGAGGTGACCTGGTCAGCTAGCCGTTTGCCCATCATCGTCCAGAGCGCAAAGGAACTGAAGTCGATGGAGGTCCGTGTCAGGAGGGCATATAGGCAGAGGGCTTTAGTTGCCAAAGTCGTATTGCTACCGAATGCCGAGGCCTATGATCAAACCGTAGTTCGGCTTCATTTTGAAGAGCCACTCGTTGACGAAGAAATGATGTTGGAGACGATAGTAGTGAGAATGTTCGAGTATAATGACATTGCAATGCTCACATGATTTCAGTGAGCAATGAGAAGTGAGGGGGTGTGAACACTGTGTGCAGTAAAAAAGACAAGAGGATTATGTTATAGAACGAGAAAGTGAACCTTTTGGAGCCAAGTCTGACTGACGCGTGGATGGTCTGTACGATTCTCTTGAGCATTACTGTTTACTAATGGGCCTTAATTAAACAGTACTCTCTGTTTTTACCAACATTCAGAAAAGGATTCATTTTGAAAAAAAATAAATAAATAAAAACCTCATAAGTGAATTTTCACTTAGAAATAGATATTCCTAGCTATGGTTGTAATTGAGCCGAGCTTTAAGATTTCAAGATTAGCTTGTTTAGGAACATACCTATTTGAGTCGAGCCAGAGTTCGAGCTAAGATCTCAAGCTGAGATTTCGCATTCTTGAAAGACTCCCTTGAATGTGCATGGAGGTATGAGTTTGTGGAACCGCTTTTCGCTATCTTATCTATTTTCAATGCATTTTTCTCTCTAGTAAACTTTGCTTATTATTTTCCATTTAGAAAAAAAAAAAAAAAAAATTTATTAACTAATAATGGGTTCTTTTTCTTTTTCTTTGTAGCAAGCTTTGCTTATTATTTGAGGAATGTACTACATGTTTCTTTTTGAATAAAAGTATCTTCCGAAACCTTTGTTCGCCTAGTTCGGCTATCCGGATACGTTCGATCACATTCTAGTGCAGCCATGATTAACCGTCAATATGTTATTCCGCTTTTTAGATCAAAGTTTTAAGTTATAGTAGGTACAATTGAATTAAAATACTGTAGGTTAAAATGTTTTGGATTAAAAGGTTTTTGGTTAATCTTTCTTGACATTTTTTAATGTTTTGGATTAAATTTTATTTTATGATTTTTATTCGAAAAAAAAAACTTTCAAGGTCAATCCGACGATGATTAATTTTGGCTTACAACTTTCTCAATTAAATAACCATGATCCCTTTTCTGGACAATAATCGTTTTGACAAACAAGAGATGCTGAAGTTGTTTTCTAATGGTTTATACATCGATTGGGTTTCAAATGAAAGTGTTGATATACAACTTTTCACTCCCAAAAACCAAGTTTTGAGCCTTTATTTAACTAAAGTAGAAAAAGAAGTAAATATTTTGATATTTGGCTCATTTTAAAAATGGCTCTTCAAATATGAAAATTTTAAATTTTCTCCTCAAATTTGACTTTTGTTTGAGGAGCTTACTAGGAATGCTCTAAGTTTGTGAAAATTTTCATTTCTTGTGACTATCACAATGTCAAGTTGTCAATTAATATTGCAAAAAAAAAAGCAAATATAAAAACTATATAAAATACCATTGTGAAATGAAAAGGTAAAAAGGGTTGCAAAGGGTAAATCCGGTACATGCCCAAAAGTGAATTTTCACTTAATTAGGAATAGATATTCCTGGCTATGGTTGTAATTGAGCAGAGCTTTAAGATTTCAAGACTAGCTTGTTTAGGAACATGGGGCTCGATATCTCAAGCTGAGATTTCGCACTCTTGAAATACTCCGTTGAATGTGCATGGAGGCATGAGTGTGTGCAACCGCTTTTCGCTATCTTACCTATTTTCAATGCATTTTTCTCTGTAGTAAGCTTTGCTTATTATTTTTCATTTTTAAAATATATATATATATAATTATTAATGGGTTCTTTTTCTTTTTGTAATTTTAACAGGTTGAAGATTGTACTACATGTTTCTTTTTGAATACAAGTATCCTCCGAAACCTTTGTTTGCCTGGTTCAGCTATCCGGATATGTTTGGTCGCATTATAGTGCAGCCATGATTAACAGTCAATACGTTATTGCGCTTTTTAGATCAAAGTTTTAAGTTATAATAGCTACAATTGAATTAAAATATATTAGGTTAAAATGTTTTGGATTAAAAGGTTTTTGATTAATCTTTTTTGACTTTTTTAAATGTTATTTTATGATTTTTATTTGAAAAAAACTTTCTAGGTCAATCCAACGATGATTAATTATGTCTTACAACTTTTCCAATTAAATAACCATAATCCCTTTCTGGACAATAATCGTTTTGACAAACATGAGATGCTGAAGGTGTTTTCTAATGGTTTATACATCGATTGGGTTTCATATGAAAGTGTTGATATACAACTTTTCGCTCCCGAAAACCAAGTTTTGAGCCAAATTATGGCATCGACTCTTCCACGGTCTTATCCACTGTCTAGCTCCAAGCTATTGGGAATAAAATGAGCTAAATTTCTCTATTTTCTCCTTACAAAAAAATCAATTAACTTAGGTAAACATGTGGTGGATGTGATGCTCACAACTTTTAAAAATGAAACTTGAAGAGCCTTACCATTTGGTTACATTATCACCCGCATTGTCCGCGGGTGTCCTATTCCGTAAAGAGAGCTTTGGCATTAGCACGTCAGTTAGCTCTAGCTCGAGCTCGATTCGATGAGCCTGAGTGGTTAACTCGACTCAGTGGGCCTCCAATCTATGATTAGCATCGGCCTTCACCAAGTGGTGGGCCTTTATTTATCTAAAGTAGAGAATGAAGTAAATATTTTTGATATTTGGCTCATTTTAAAAGTGGCTCTTCAAATTTGGAAAATTTAAATTTTCTCCTAAAATTTTACTTTTGTTTGAAGAGCTAAGGAATGCTCTAAGTCTATGAAAATCTCATTTCTTGAGACTATCACAATGTCAATTTGTTAATTAATGTTACAGAAAAAGCAAATATGGAAGGAAAAAAAATGCACTTTGCCCCCTGAAGTTTGACCTCTTCTTCAATTTGAATCCAAATGTTTATAAATTCGCAATATACCCTCCTGAAGTTTCAAAAAAATTTCAATTCGAACCCTCCGTTACTCATTTCCATCTAAGTAGACGAAAAGTCCACCACGTGCGTCTCACATGATATTTTTAGTTTTTTTTTCTCCCAAA
>NC_081551.1:8697188-8724260 GCF_901000735.1 Corylus avellana | reverse complement strand
CTATCTCCATCCCAATGCCCCATTCAGTGCAAGAATACCTGCAATTTGTCTGTTGCTCGGCAAAAAAGGGCCATGAGATCATTGGCACTCCACCACACACACTTTCAAGCACTGAATTCCATCCGCTATGCGTTAAAAACCCTCCAATAGAGGGGTGCTTGAGGATTTCTTCTTGAGGACACCAACTTGCTAGCATGCCTCTATCTTTCGTTTCTGTAAGAAACTCGGGAGGAAGAACAGCTGAATCGCCGGCAACAAGATCAGGCCTTATAATCCACAAGAAGTGTTTCTCACTGTTGCCTAATCCCCAAGCAAACTCAATGAGTGTTGGAAATAATTTTAGATGGTGCACAAATTCTCATTGATATAAAATAATTACAATATGAATATTAACAATAAAATAAATAAAATACAAGAGATGAAAATAGAGTATGGAAAGATCTCACAATACTATAGAATCACGCAAGAGCGTTGTCCTTAAAGGTTGATTCGTGCCTCCCAGAATGTATAACTCGGTGCGATCGGATCCTTTGACACGCAACCTCCCAGGATTAGACTATAGCGTCTAACTTCGTTAAGGACGCACTTCCAATAACAAAGTGTAATAGAACAACCCAATTGTCAAAGTGGATGAGGGACTTCAGAATATTATTTGTAGCAAAAACCAATAATATATCATATGGCTTTATGTCAAGAAACAAGTGTTTTACAACACTATACTTATTGGAAAGAAAAGAAAGTGATTTTTCCTATATATCCTTATTAGAGCTCAACATATATATATATAAGTGCTGGAAAGTTTCCTTTTTAATGTCATAAAGAAGTCTAATGACCAAACGGTCATAACATAAAAAACTCCCAAAAGGTTGTTATAAAATACAATAATACTTATTAACTCTAAACGGTCATATATATATATAAAAGCTTATGACAGTACGTTGAAGACCAAGTCTTCAACGTATGAAATAGCTAGTCAATAATAACAAAATTAAAAACTTTGTAAATAAAACTTTAATGATTTAAACCGTTAAAAAATAATAATGGCTTTGTAAAGTTTTAATAACAAAACAACTGAAAAATAATGTTTGTAACACATATACTACAACACTTACAGTGTAACAAATATATACAAGACAACTAACTCAAAGAAAGTCTAAGGCAACGACCCTAAGAGCGGGACTGTCTAGTCCTTCTAGGGCTATGCTCAGCCGATCCTCGACCTGGGGTGCCACATGCGCTCGAGCTCCCTCTCTCCAGGTTGACGCTCGGGGCTATGGATGTCGTAATCCCTCAAGTCAAGTGGGGGTCCCATCCAGTGGCTCTGTAGCTGCAGGATCATGTAGTGGTCTACCACCTGCATTCCCAGCATCCCCTAGACTGCTGTCGTTAGACTTCCCATAGCCGTAGTGAGGCTCCCCATAGACTGCTGGAGCTGTCTATGCGAACCCCAAATGCGTTCAAGGGTGGGATCGCTTGCCTAAGTGGATGAGGAGACTCCGTTTGCTACGCTTCCTCTAGGTGCTGCCCTCGGTGCTCACGGCACCCTTGGCCCTTGCTCTGCTCCGCAGAGGTGTGACTTGCTCGAGTTGAGGAACCAGGAGGTGAATGGTCCTCTGGGACGCAAGAGCGTCTAGCCCTCTAGTGACACCCCAACGTGCTCCGCTATTCGGGTGATCAAGGCCCCGAATAGCAGGGAGGTGACCTGGTCAGCTAGCCGTTTGCCCATCATCGTCCAGAGCGCAAAGGAACTGAAGTCGATGGAGGTCCGTGTCAGGAGGGCATATAGGCAGAGGGCTTTAGTTGCCAAAGTCGTATTGCTACCGAATGCCGAGGCCTATGATCAAACCGTAGTTCGGCTTCATTTTGAAGAGCCACTCGTTGACGAAGAAATGATGTTGGAGACGATAGTAGTGAGAATGTTCGAGTATAATGACATTGCAATGCTCACATGATTTCAGTGAGCAATGAGAAGTGAGGGGGTGTGAACACTGTGTGCAGTAAAAAAGACAAGAGGATTATGTTATAGAACGAGAAAGTGAACCTTTTGGAGCCAAGTCTGACTGACGCGTGGATGGTCTGTACGATTCTCTTGAGCATTACTGTTTACTAATGGGCCTTAATTAAACAGTACTCTCTGTTTTTACCAACATTCAGAAAAGGATTCATTTTGAAAAAAAATAAATAAATAAAAACCTCATAAGTGAATTTTCACTTAGAAATAGATATTCCTAGCTATGGTTGTAATTGAGCCGAGCTTTAAGATTTCAAGATTAGCTTGTTTAGGAACATACCTATTTGAGTCGAGCCAGAGTTCGAGCTAAGATCTCAAGCTGAGATTTCGCATTCTTGAAAGACTCCCTTGAATGTGCATGGAGGTATGAGTTTGTGGAACCGCTTTTCGCTATCTTATCTATTTTCAATGCATTTTTCTCTCTAGTAAACTTTGCTTATTATTTTCCATTTAGAAAAAAAAAAAAAAAAAATTTATTAACTAATAATGGGTTCTTTTTCTTTTTCTTTGTAGCAAGCTTTGCTTATTATTTGAGGAATGTACTACATGTTTCTTTTTGAATAAAAGTATCTTCCGAAACCTTTGTTCGCCTAGTTCGGCTATCCGGATACGTTCGATCACATTCTAGTGCAGCCATGATTAACCGTCAATATGTTATTCCGCTTTTTAGATCAAAGTTTTAAGTTATAGTAGGTACAATTGAATTAAAATACTGTAGGTTAAAATGTTTTGGATTAAAAGGTTTTTGGTTAATCTTTCTTGACATTTTTTAATGTTTTGGATTAAATTTTATTTTATGATTTTTATTCGAAAAAAAAAACTTTCAAGGTCAATCCGACGATGATTAATTTTGGCTTACAACTTTCTCAATTAAATAACCATGATCCCTTTTCTGGACAATAATCGTTTTGACAAACAAGAGATGCTGAAGTTGTTTTCTAATGGTTTATACATCGATTGGGTTTCAAATGAAAGTGTTGATATACAACTTTTCACTCCCAAAAACCAAGTTTTGAGCCTTTATTTAACTAAAGTAGAAAAAGAAGTAAATATTTTGATATTTGGCTCATTTTAAAAATGGCTCTTCAAATATGAAAATTTTAAATTTTCTCCTCAAATTTGACTTTTGTTTGAGGAGCTTACTAGGAATGCTCTAAGTTTGTGAAAATTTTCATTTCTTGTGACTATCACAATGTCAAGTTGTCAATTAATATTGCAAAAAAAAAAGCAAATATAAAAACTATATAAAATACCATTGTGAAATGAAAAGGTAAAAAGGGTTGCAAAGGGTAAATCCGGTACATGCCCAAAAGTGAATTTTCACTTAATTAGGAATAGATATTCCTGGCTATGGTTGTAATTGAGCAGAGCTTTAAGATTTCAAGACTAGCTTGTTTAGGAACATGGGGCTCGATATCTCAAGCTGAGATTTCGCACTCTTGAAATACTCCGTTGAATGTGCATGGAGGCATGAGTGTGTGCAACCGCTTTTCGCTATCTTACCTATTTTCAATGCATTTTTCTCTGTAGTAAGCTTTGCTTATTATTTTTCATTTTTAAAATATATATATATATAATTATTAATGGGTTCTTTTTCTTTTTGTAATTTTAACAGGTTGAAGATTGTACTACATGTTTCTTTTTGAATACAAGTATCCTCCGAAACCTTTGTTTGCCTGGTTCAGCTATCCGGATATGTTTGGTCGCATTATAGTGCAGCCATGATTAACAGTCAATACGTTATTGCGCTTTTTAGATCAAAGTTTTAAGTTATAATAGCTACAATTGAATTAAAATATATTAGGTTAAAATGTTTTGGATTAAAAGGTTTTTGATTAATCTTTTTTGACTTTTTTAAATGTTATTTTATGATTTTTATTTGAAAAAAACTTTCTAGGTCAATCCAACGATGATTAATTATGTCTTACAACTTTTCCAATTAAATAACCATAATCCCTTTCTGGACAATAATCGTTTTGACAAACATGAGATGCTGAAGGTGTTTTCTAATGGTTTATACATCGATTGGGTTTCATATGAAAGTGTTGATATACAACTTTTCGCTCCCGAAAACCAAGTTTTGAGCCAAATTATGGCATCGACTCTTCCACGGTCTTATCCACTGTCTAGCTCCAAGCTATTGGGAATAAAATGAGCTAAATTTCTCTATTTTCTCCTTACAAAAAAATCAATTAACTTAGGTAAACATGTGGTGGATGTGATGCTCACAACTTTTAAAAATGAAACTTGAAGAGCCTTACCATTTGGTTACATTATCACCCGCATTGTCCGCGGGTGTCCTATTCCGTAAAGAGAGCTTTGGCATTAGCACGTCAGTTAGCTCTAGCTCGAGCTCGATTCGATGAGCCTGAGTGGTTAACTCGACTCAGTGGGCCTCCAATCTATGATTAGCATCGGCCTTCACCAAGTGGTGGGCCTTTATTTATCTAAAGTAGAGAATGAAGTAAATATTTTTGATATTTGGCTCATTTTAAAAGTGGCTCTTCAAATTTGGAAAATTTAAATTTTCTCCTAAAATTTTACTTTTGTTTGAAGAGCTAAGGAATGCTCTAAGTCTATGAAAATCTCATTTCTTGAGACTATCACAATGTCAATTTGTTAATTAATGTTACAGAAAAAGCAAATATGGAAGGAAAAAAAATGCACTTTGCCCCCTGAAGTTTGACCTCTTCTTCAATTTGAATCCAAATGTTTATAAATTCGCAATATACCCTCCTGAAGTTTCAAAAAAATTTCAATTCGAACCCTCCGTTACTCATTTCCATCTAAGTAGACGAAAAGTCCACCACGTGCGTCTCACATGATATTTTTAGTTTTTTTTTCTCCCAAAATTGCCCCTAAAAAAATTAAAAAAATTAAATTAAATTAAAAAAAAAAAAAAAAAAAAAACTGGGTAGCCACCCCTTTGGCCATTTGGGGGTGGCTCGAACCTGCCATTTAAGAGCCACCCCCTTGGCCATATGGGGGTGGCCGAAACCACCCCAAACCCTTTGGCGGTGGTTTCGGCCACCTCCTTTGGCTCCTTGGGGGGATGGCCGAGCCACCCCCAAACCGGCCAGATGCCACCCCCAAATGGCCAAAGGGGGTGGTATATATATATATATATATCACGTGTGACACACACAGTGGACTTTCCCTCTACTTAGAGCACTATTGCACTAACAGCAGCTTTCTTTTGATTTTTCTTAAGTTTAGGGAATAAAACTACTTTTTGATTCTTTATGAAAATATATTTTACAATAGCTTCTATTACCTCTCGCAATACCATTACAATATTATTTCTTTACAAAAAACAAGTTCCCTACCAACCTCACTTTTTTCACAAAATCCCAACACAATTCCCCATTAAAGACAAAAATATGAAAGAAGATAGAGAAAAAAGAAATGTTTATATTATTTAATGTATAGGGAACCACTTTTGATTCCCTACATATTGGGAAACACTATAACAACTCTTGAGAGTTAGTTAAATGTAGGAAATCTGATGTGAGTAGGATTTTGTGATTTTTCTAAAAATTTTTCTAAACATAGGGAAGAGAATGGCATATAGAGCATGTACTGCTAGTGCTCTTAGACGGCAATGAGTAACAGAGGGTTCGAATTGAAAATTTTTAAAACTTCAGTAGGGTATATTGCAAATTTTTAAACATTGAGGTTCAAATTGAAAAAGAAGTCGAATTTCAAGAGGGTAAAATGCATTTTCTCCAATATAGAAACAATATAGGTTGTAGAAGGTAAATCGGGTACAAGCCCAAAAGCTAACAATAATATTAAAAATTAAATGAAAAACAAATTAAAATTCCATTAATTAAACTTGTTTCATTTTCTTCACTCTCCTCATTTTCAGATTTTCTTAACAACTTGGTTTACTGCTTGTTTGTAAATTCTCTTACATGCCAATCCTTTATTTTTTATTATTTTGAACTTGGAAGCTTTGTCTTCCTTAAGTTTATGAGACTATGCGAGTGATGTGCAAGCCATGGCACGGTTCTTCTTAGACCTTGCCGAATTGAATATAACACATTCATTAAACTTTAAGAAATATATATAAATCTGAGAAGAATATATATATATATAGACCTAGAAAAGCAAATCTAACACAATTGTCAGATACTTTGGTTGTAATCTGTCATTTTATACATAAAAGGTATGATCCAATTTTGCCAATATGCCAACCACTTTTGTTCCAAAAAATGTCCATACATGTGGATTTTATTGGACAAAATTTTTTTTCTTCTCTAAATTGGTTTTTGATATGCCTTTTTTTTTTTTTTTTAGCTAGCCCTTCTCATAGGTTGTGCCTATTGATGTATATGCGTAGTCCATTAGTACTCATCACTTCCACAATTAGACTACTCCTATTGTCTTGTGACGCTAGAGGCACGGGTGAGGGCGAAATTTTAGGATTTGTTGCAAGTCGCTTACGTATTCAAATTTTATTCTAATAAGTGAGATTAATACGTGGAATATATAATTGAGATAGCATAAATAGTTAGGCTATGGTTTGAATTCATGACTCTTACTTTGATACCATGTTTCAAAGTTTAAACTGATAGGAAATGATAGACTAACTCACGTATACTTAATCACTTAAGGTCCCGTTTGTTTCTGCGTAAAATATTTTATGTCGAAGAATGTTTTTAGTTGAAAAACATTTCGAAAAAAAATTGGTATTTTTCGCTGTTTGTTTGCAACCCTGAAAAATGGTTTGAAAAACATTTTTTTTGGCGTTTGGCTTGTATGAAAATTGCCAAATATTTCTTATATTTTCATATAATTTGAGGAGTTGCAAGAAAGAGTGAGAAAGAACGAAGAAGAGTTGTGATGGAAGAGTGTGTGTGAGAATAAAAGGATTTCAAGAGTAGGATTGAGATCTAGTGCAATTGCCTAAGCATACTGCTTGCAATTATGAGGCTCACTTGCCTAGGCAAGCGTTATGGCAACCCGAGACCGGCTCGAGCAAAAAGGCCCCATAAAAGGGTCCTCCCACAATTGCCTGCTTGAGGGTGTGAGAGAACAATAAAAAATTGGTTACGCTTCGAATATTATTTTCATTGGTCAACTAAAAACATTTCAAATTGGCCAATAATTTACGTATCACCAAATACTCAAAAATAGGAAAATCTTTTTCCATAAAATATTTTACGCTGCAACAAATGAGGCCTTAAATTAATATTCTAGTAGACATAAAAAAGAGTGGGTTATAATGCTAGGATTTGGCTAAGTGATGTAAAAAAAAATTAAAGTATTTTTCAACACTTCAGATTTAATTTTACCCGATCTCTTTCTCATAAAAAATATATATATATACTTAGAATTAAATCTAATTCTTTATAAAAAAAACTACAACACATACTATAATTTTTTTCCAACACATAAGCCAATTCCATTATTCTAAATGGAGCATATTAATGGTATGGCTTGGAGTTGGTGGGTGCCGTGAATTAATGCCGGCACGGGTGTGATGGATAGACTCTTGTTTGCTCGGCTTGATTATATTGGAGCATTTTAATATTTAAAATCATATGTTCGATGTTCTTTAGCAATGATATTTTGCTCGGTTTATATATGAACAAGTTTAGGAGAAAAAAAAAAAAAAATCCAGATTTTAGGTGTACAAATTTGTGATAAAATAATGTATACATAGAATAGCAAAAGCAAAGAGAGCAAGAGACACGAATTTTACAATAATTCTGTGTTAAAAGCCTATATCTTGTAGGGACATGTTTATTTTATTGAATTAATTTACTTGTGGTATGGATAATTCTATTTATAAGAAAAATGAACATCATTTTGAATCCTATAAATTTATTACTTCCCTTGCTGCAAATCCTAAATCACTTCCCTTCTCATTTTTGGGCAAGAGTTTGAAATGCAAGATTTGTAGAAGAACTAATAGTCAGGATCAGTGGTTGAGCTCAAATGCGCTCAACAGTGGTAGCATACCACTCTTCATTTGACGAAGAGATCTACAAAAGATCTCGTCGTTTTAGTCCAACGAAGACGAAGATCACTCTGCCTTCACTCTCCGGCACATCTCCAACACTTTTCCCCCGACTCCGCCTTCAACATTTTGGAGGCGGAGACAGGGCAGAAATAGGCTCTATTGAAAAGAGTTTAAAGTTTTTCAAATCTTTTGGCGGAGGTGGAATGCAGAATCATGGATTCCGACTCCAATGCCTCTTATGCACACACCTATCTCAAACCCCATTTGATTTGTAACTACATGCAACCAATCTCCTCCCAAATCTAATAATAAGAAACACATTTATCCAGAAGAAAAATCAACTTTCATCATGATCTTCATCAGCTCAAGCATCTCCTTTCATTGACATGAGGGTTTCAAATTCAATGTGATAATTTATAAGATGAACAATGATGATACAGGGGACGATAATAGTCAGTTAAATGATCCAGTACATACCTGAAAAAGAATCAGGGATAGCATCTTCCCTCAATACAACAAAACCAGATACCCAATCCATTTCGTTAGAAAGCCCTTCTCCCTTCTAATAAGGAAAAAATCAAGAGAATTGCACTGGTAAACGGGACAAGATCTTGTTCACTTCTCTTTCTTCTTCTTTTTTTTCTATCTTTCATAGAAAACAGCTCTGACAAACGACTCCATGAGATAGTCAAGCTCTCAGATGCAATTTACTAGGAATAGGAGTGCAAAATTAGGGTATCATGAAATGAAACCTCACTTTCAGTACTTGTTCAAATTTAAGATCTCTCCCGCATTTTTGCCCTAGCAAAGAATACTCCAGCCAAAAGACCTACAGAATGAGAAAAATTGTTTTTGGTAATGCTAAAAATGAAGAAAATTCAAAAAGTTTTTCTTCTGGTTTAGGAGAGAACATGTAACATGATCAAGCCAATGACATGACAGAAAATTACCAAAGAATATGCTTGCAGAGTTCTCCAAGCTGGTAGGAACTTTGAAAAGAAGGATGCCAGCAACAGACAGAGGGATCTTATTCAACGACCCGACAAGGCTGCAGGATACAGTCAGTGATTAGAGGTGTACAGGGTAAACATCTTTGATCACTAATACTGTCTCATTTAAAGTAAGCATGATGGTTTAATCAAGCTCAACCAATAATTCATTCTTTGAAAGAAGAAGAAAAAAAGACCTGATGGTAAATTTTTCAATCAAATTTCATTTAACTTAAAGTGAACCTGGAGTTTATAATGGAATAAGACCTGAGCAACTGAATCTAACCCCTTTCAACACTGAACTTTTAAACCCAACCCAATGCAACTAGTCATTATACATAGGGGTGGGCAGATTAACCGATTACCGATTACCGACTTTAACCGAACCGATATTAACCGTAACGGATAGTTATCGGTCGGTAATCGGTTAAAAATTTTATACTGATAAGTTTATCGGTCGGTAATCGGTCGGTTAAAAATTTTTTATCGAAAAACCGATATGACCGATAAGCTATTTTAATTTTTAATTTTTTAGAAATTTATATTTATTATTGTAGTAGATCAATATAAAAAAAAAAGCTTCAATAAGCTATTTTAGCCAAAAATATACTCTAAAATAACTAATTTTTAATAAGCTATTTTAGGCTTTAGTCCAACAAAACGTATTTGGGCCTCCAAAACAATTAATTTTTGGCCCAATTAGCAACTAGTAAAAGCCCAATAAAAAGCCCACAAAAGCCGAAACCGATTTAACTGACCGGTTAACCGATTACCAATATGACCAATAATTTTCGGTTAACGCTTCTTATCGGTTAGGATTTAGTTAACCAATAGCTTATCGGTTAACCAACCGTTAAGCCCATTAACCGGTCCGAACCGACCGATACGCTCTTGGGGTGGCTAATTTGCACAAAACCTCAACTCTTCCCAAACCCATCTTTCATTTGATTTGCACCTTGTTCACTATGGAAAACAAAATCTAATTGCAAAGAAAAGTTAAAACCTGATAACCACTTAACCAATGGTCTTGGAGTTGGGTCAACTGGGTCTCAATTAAAAACAAAAACAAAAAAAATTGCACCCTCAAATTAACATATTCAAGTATTCTTTTTTCTTTTCGATTCTTTTCTTCTTTATTAATATTACTTTTTTTTTGGGGTGGGGGGGAGGGGGGGTTGCAGGGAGTAGAGTATTCTTAATCTTACCTGTATGTTGTAGCCCCAGTTTGATGAAGAAACCACATAGAAGTGAAGCTGATTGCCAGTCCCAAAACTCCACTTAACGTCATTACAAGCCAGAAGGTTGGCAGCCTCAAAAGTGGCCTGCCAATTTAATTCAAGATCCAAAAAATTCAACTTCATAATTTTGAAAAAGGAACACAAGGAAAGAAAAAAATATCAATTTTTTATGCAATTATTAGAGGTTAATCAAGTCTCTCGAATAGCCCAATAACATATATGAAGTTCGCTTATGATAAATAGAGTTACAAAAGCATACAGGTTATTGAAAGGCACCATTACTGTCTAGGAGATAAATTAGTGTAATCAAGGTTGATCCATAAGATTTATATTTTTAGAAGACTGATATAAAAGCACACTCATTGGTGCATGAGAAAAAATGAACATCTCTAGCTAGGCAGTTAATGTATGAATGAAAGGTTTCATCCCAGGTAAGAAATGTTTTGAAAGGAAAGAAACCATTTGAATAAAATAATAAATTCTAGCAAGACAAATAAATGGAGCTGAGAGGCATCTGATTGAGGTGCTTCAGAGTAAGATGTAATGCATTCTGATCACAAGTAGAAAACAGGAATCACAATAAAATTTCAGTGAAATAGGATGGATTACTGGCACTCTTGCAAAATGGTTTCCCCAATGCATAAACATATTAAATAGACAAGACAGAGAGAGAGGAGAAAGATTTCTAGTTAATCTTGCAAAAGCCATAAAGCACCATCTGATTTTCTAGTTAATCTTTGTAATATCAACACCAAAAGGGATGGTCAAACTATAGAGCAGTTCATTTGAATACCTTTGCCATAGCTATGGAGGAGTTCTGATGCGGGACAAAAACACTTGGGAAGAAAGTTTGAAGAGAAAGAAAAACAGGGAAGAAGAAGCCAAGAAGAGGGGAGAAAATAAGCCAAGGAGGAGAAGAAGAAGCTCCGAAGAGGGGAGAAACAAGGGAGAAGATAGACAACAACAGTCAATCCAAATTTTAATTCATCAAAAGCTCCTGAATACAATAGAAACTAGGTTTAAATAGACTGGGGATTAAACCCTAACCTTAATTGTACTTGGGCTAACACTAAAAATAACATAAAGCCCAAAATAAAATAATAAAACCAGTCTGAAAAATAAATAATAAAACAAAAGTGCAAACTAACAAAAAGCCCAATAATTATTCAGCTCTCAATCACCCAACCACAAGGTCATGGGGTGGGCATCCTCTGATGTTAATGTTCATACACACATGTGATCTGTGGATTGTGTTTGGCGTCCCCATCAAGTTCCCTACTTCTAGTTGCAGCCAACATTATCTAAACAAATTTTACATTGCATGGACCAAATAACATGGTCATGTTAAGACCAGATAGGGAGCAAAGAGGGGTTGTAATAGCAGAGAGTTACATAACCAAATAGGAATATTTGGCTGCAGATGACATAGTATATTAGTTAACTAATAGTAAAGAAGAAATTTTAAGAGAAGAATGAAGCAAATAAAAAAATAAAAAAAAAACTCACGTTCTAGAGAGATAATCCACCTCATTGAAGACAACAATTAGAAGAAACCCTAAAGGCAACGATAGGGTGTTATTGAGCAAGACCATTGAAAACTCATTCAAATTTCCAGACTTGGTAACTTGTTTTGCGGTATCCATGACCCTACGAAGAGTCAGCTGCATAAATAAAATAAAACAAATAATACATCAACTACATTTTAGACTTAAAACTAGAAAGGAACAAGTAATTATGTAAGAGCTGGTTGACAGATGCACCTACTAGATCAATAAACTAGTACTACCTCCATCCCTATTTGTTGGTCCTCCACAGATATTCCAAACTTTTAAAGGCACATCACCATTACTTTTTAAAACTTTATGACTTTTCAAATTTGCCCTTATGGTTTTGCATATAAATACTATTCACTAACATCTAGAAAACCTATTTAGTAAATATGTCAAATTTTGGACACAGTCAGAGTCCTTGATCGTTCGCCCCATACTTTGAGATGCTCCTCTTGAATGTTTTCTTGTGCATGCACATTAGCCAATATAAAGGAACATAAAAAAATAAAAATAAATAAATAAAAAGGAAAGGGGGACCAATGAAATGGGACAGAGGGAGCAGCACATAAGGAACCACTCTATTATCCGAATGCAAATACAATAACCCAGTGCACCTACATGGATCTTGTTGAACCTGCAGCCACGACACTCAGTCTTTAGTCTTTGCACCTCAAACTTGATAAGCTGCTCACTACTTAGGGTGTTTAGTACACATTAACATGAAAGGTTTTAACTACCTAGGTGAAGCACGCTCCTTCCTCTTAACCACAAAAAAGCTCATGACAGAAATGCAAATATGTACAAGATGCCTTGTAAGAAAATACATTAGAAGAACACAACAATTGTGGGTGGGGGTTGGGTTCATAATGTACATGATAACTCCTCTATTTAGGGATTAGTTCAACTAACCCAAGCAGTCAATCCCGTACTCCATAGCAAGTGTAACACTCCAGTTAGTCCTACATTGGATGGATCAATTGTCCACATTGAGTTAATGTATATTCATTGGTAATAAGTCCTACATTAGTTCCTTACTAGGTGAGACTGGGTTTTATAAGTGATTTCAAAGGGCTCCAATATATAACTTGACTAGTCTTTTTGAAATAATAGAGCAAATGTGGCTACTGCTTCTCTAGGTCGTGGCAAATAGTATTAGAGCACGTAGTAACACCATGTGGTACTTGGGCACTAGACGGGTGATTTGTCCACATTGAGATAGTGCATTATAAAGGTGCTCATGATTGCCAAGTCCTACATTGGTTCCTAATTAGATAAGACTAAGTTTTATAAGTGATTTCTGGGGGCTCCAATTGTAGCTTAACTAGTCATTTTGGAGTGATAGTTCAATTATAGCTAGCACTTCCCTTAGCCATGACAGCTAACCTAAAGACAAATATTTTGACTCCATTTGTTAATACTTTAGAAGGTGCTTTTAGTTTTTTGATTGAAAAAGTATTCTAATATGACATAAAGATAGAAGTAGTTTTGTTCGCGTTTTCTATTTTTGGTTGTTTGTTAATATTTTTGTTTTGAAAAGAGAGAACAAAAGGAAGAAGCAACAAGTTCTATCAAACAGCCAAAATGTTTGTGGCTTTCTTTGTTTTACAGAGAAAAATGAGATTATTAAAAAATATGTCAAAAATCCAGATGATGCTAAAACTGTCATAGATGCAACAAACTAGGTAGAAAAGCTTACTATGGATAATCAAGATGTCCAAATTGTGTACTCACAGAATATGATGCGGTTAAGAAACAGTTAACAAGCTGCCATGTGTAGCCAATAGCATGAAAAGATATATCAGTAATTCCTCCAGAAATTGCTGAAATGATCTGCACAGGCCACAAGGTAAAACCATTTCAAACTTACTCATTCGCAAATCCATGAAAATGTATTAAAATAAAATCTATCAATAACATCTTCAGAAAAAGTGCAAATCCGGTAATAATGTGCTTGAATTCTCGAGAAGTTAAAAGAGAACCAGATTAGTTGCAATTTACATAAATCAACAGGAAATTAATCAGAGTTCAACTTGGCAACCAACGATGCATTTATATTTGTTGGGACACATCAAAATACACACACACACACAAACAAGGCATCCTTTCAAACATATGTCTGGCCCACGGGGAGTTATTGTAGTACATCAGCAATTAATATGTTAACATCACATGAACCTCCGAAGCTGCAGGGACACCAATCTTTGGTCCCCTAACATGTATTCATATTTTTATCATCCTCTTCCCCAAAAAACAAAAAAAGGAGATAAATACGTTGAAGTAGAATCCACTTCGCATATTAGAAACAGTTAAACCAAGGGATTGATTGTTGAAATAAATCATGAGATTGCAATAGTCAATTATATTAATTTGATATTCAAAAATAAAATAAATTGATAAAATTGACTTTCTATTTTCAAATCCTATAAATCTCATTATAAATATGAGTCCCTGTAATATGTTACAAATAAAGTCAATAATAAAGATTGTAGTCCCTAGGGCTTTGTCTATGATGGATTTAGGCCTCTAAGGCTGAACTATCTTTAATCTTTATACACTCTCTTCTCTATCACCCTTCATTTAATATAAAATTTCAAATTTTGACAAGATAAAAAAAGTCATTTGATAGAACAATTTAGCTATCTTATTTCACTACTACATTCTTTAGATGTAATAATAAACTTTTCAAATAATATTTGTGAAATGAACTATTTAAGACGTACAAATTAAAAACCTGAAGGAGAAGAAAAAAAACAGCAACAAAGAGTGGGCAACAAAATATTAACAAGAATAAAAATGAAAAACACAAAAAGAAAAGATGAGACATTTATTATATGCAAGCAACAATCCAAACTAGAAAAGGAAAAAGTTGATTATCTTATTCCACATCCCAATTTGGTATTTCTGGAAAAAACTAAATCCAAAAGTACATTTTGAGCCACTGAAAGTACCATTAGGAACAGAGCAGCCCAGACTCTCTTGTCATGATGCTTACTGAATAAATACATTTCGCCGAGTGCAGTTATCACATTAGTAACATTCTTCAAGACAGTGACCATAGCTACATTAATGTACTTCAAACTGCAGAAAAGATTAATCATATTCAAGGAACGAGTGAAAAGAAAAGGTTTCATGTTAAAAGCAGCATGAAGCAAAGCACATAAACAAAAACTTGCATACCTAAACATGCTTGTTATAAGCATGCCAACAAAAATAACATTCACGGGTAACCAGACCTTAACCAATCTCCATGTTAATGGTTCTGTATGTATTACGCCCAGAAAACTCAACATAGACACAATAATCACTGAAATAAGATTCTGCATCCACAGAAGTATATGTCAGTGTCATGAGCTTGCTAGATATCAAAAACTGTTTTCAAATCATTTTATTACATGGCATTAAGTAAATCCAACAAAATTATTTTAATGAAAAAAGGGAAAAAGCACAATTCTTAATTTCATATAAGGGACACCAATTACATTGAACTACCTGGTACAGCATCAAAGATATCCCAGCGTTAAAATCATAGCTGGAAAGCACGAACTTGTTGATTAATATCATGCTGCATGAGGAAACGCAATATGCAAGACCAGACAATAAGGCTTGATTATGTATTTTGAGCCTGTTACTTCGTGTTCCTTTATCCCTGTCTTTGTCCAACTTACCACTTTCCAAGTCATTTTCATTGGTTTCGAAAGGTTTCATTGCAGATTATGACCTATGCATAAGTGGATAGGATTAGTTCAAGGTCAATGTTTAAAACTCACTTTTATATATTGTTCTTGGAGCAAAAGAAGGAAGACCAAAGAAGAGAGAGAGAGAGAGAGAGAGAGAGAGAGAAATACAGCCAAGCACATAAACAACATATGGTCTAGACCCCAATGAGTTTCATCGGTCAAATAAAGGCAAAATAGATAAAACCTACTGAGAGAATACTAATGAAATCTCTAAATTCAATCATTGAGAAAGGAAAATTTATTTTTTTGATAAGTAATCACAAATTCATTATACAGCACAAAGGCACAACGCAAGTACAAAGTAAGTATACAGAAGAGACACCTAGCTACAAGCAGAAAAAGACAAAAAATAAAAATAAAAACATAAAAACTCGACATATTAAAATCAAAAAGGCAGCAGCCCAATGATAAAGAGTCTTAAAGAATAAAGCATTTAATTCCAACAATGTCCTCTCATGATCCTCAAAGTTTCAATCGTTTCTTTCCCTCCAAAGACACCACATAAGGCAAGGCGGCATCATCCTCCACTGCATTAAGCTGATACCTACCACCTTGCGCTCTCTATCAAGAAAAGAGATCTACCACCTAGTGAGGCATAACCCATGCTAGCCCTACACTGCTGAAGATAGTAATCCACAGAACACTGACAATCTCACAATGGAGTAGAAGATTATCCACTAACTTACAAGGGAGTAGAAGATGATCCACTGACTTACAATGGTGTAGAAGATGATCCACCGACTCCTCATTCTTCTTACACATGCAGCATCACTCAACCACAATGACATGTTTTCTTAGATTGTCCATGGTGAGGATCTTCTCTAATGCAGCCGACCAAGCAAAGAACGCCACTCATGAAAACCTTATTCTGCCAAATACTCTTTCAAATAAAAGGAATACTATCATTAGGAACAAGAATATTGTAATATGATCTAACATCAAACAACCCTCTCTTGATAGGTATCCAACAAAACTTGTCTTCATCACCCCGTCTCAATTCGACGAAATACAACAAATTAAAGAATGAGGTAAAGAGATCCATCTCGCAATTGCAAGCCGCTCTAAGAAAGTTAATATCCCATTGATAAGAGGCACTAGAAAGCTCCAAATGGTCTGCCACTCCAGCTTCCTTAAAACAGACAATGCTAAACAAGTCCAAAAAAGTTATCTTGAGGGCTTGATCCCCACACCATACGTCATGCTAGAATCTAATTTTTTAGCTGTCACCTACCTCAAATCTTGTATGATTAGAAAGCTCCCCTCAACCCCTTCTGATATTTTATCAGAGCCACACCTCATATGACCCACGGACCTCATTTGAACACCACAACCCCATTCACTATCATATTTATAATCCACAACCACCCTAGATAAGGCCTCTCTCTCGCGAGTATAGCGCCAAAGCCAATTCTCCAAAAGAGTTTGGTTGAACACAAATAAATTCCGGACCCCAACCCTCATTCAAAGATTGGAGTAGATACCTTAGTCCAACTAACCAAGTAAAATTTGAACTCCTCACCCATACCACCCCCACAAAAAATCATGATACAATTTCTTTATGCGATTGGCAACACCAACCGAGAGGGGAAAAAGAGACATGAAGTAAGTAGGCCGATTGGATAAAGTGCTTTTAATCAGTGTAACTCTCCCACCCTTTAACAAGTACACATTTTTCCATCCAGCCAAACGACGCTCTATCTCCTCAATAATGTCGTCCCAAATAGATTTAACCTTAAACAAGGCTCCCAGGGGAAGACCTAGGTATTTCACAGACAAAGAAGATACCCTGCAACCCAAAATACTAGTCAGGCCTTCAACATTAATGGCATTGCCAACCAGGAGCAACTCTAATTTAGCTAGATTAATCCTCAAACCTAAAACCGCTTCAAAGCATAAAAACAAACAACGCAAGTTGCAAAGATGATCTGAATTAGCCCTGCTATATATCAAGGTGTCATCCGCACACAAAAGGTGAGAAACATTGATTGCACTACAACTCCTATCCCCCCTGATAGAAGACTCCCATTCACTAAAGCATAAATGATTTTACTTAATGCCTACAGAACAAAGACAAACAGAAAGGGAGACAAGGGGTCTCCCTATCTCAAGCCATAGGACTTACAAAAGAAAACCCTTGGAATGTCATTCACCATTCTAGACTACAGTCTAAACCCAAACCTCCAAATATCAACGTACCATAACCACGATACCTAAACCAGACAGAAGTCCTTAATTTCCTGTTGGCTACATGCTGAATTCAGAAATGTAATGCATACCTAAACCTATTTTTGTGTTTTTTGTTTTGGTGACCACGATCTACCTACATTAGAGACACTGGAAGATGATTCCATTTGCCGAAGTCAAAGTGCAGTAATCCAAAGTTAGCAGTTTTCTCAGTTTGATTTGTTATTATATTGGTTTCTATATCCTCAAAAAAGGCCCATTTGCAGTGAAAAAAAGGTTCTTATGCCTCTGAAGTAAAGGTGCTTATGCTTCTTACATGGACTATAGCTCATAAAAATGTTAAAGATAAAAAATTGGAACATATTAAGTATAGATTGATGCAAATGATTCTGAAAGAGCTTTCTTCAGATCAGTAGGTAGAAGTAGGGGTTCTGCAGAGTTTTCAGACCTTGGTTTTCTGTTCCCCCATCATATCTTTTCTTCATATGATTTAGAAGATCACGTGCTAGTGGGGAAAGATACAATAATTTCAGTCAGTATCTAGATTTCTGGTGCAGACAGAATTAAAAGCTTTCATGATTCTTTGCTAGAATACGAAACACAAAAATATTTAAACCTGTCTCTCTCTTGCAATAGGTAATAAGAAAGCAAAATTATCTTCCTCACCATTTGAGAACAAAATGAACATCTCCTAGCGAACCCTGTGAAATCCAACTTAATGACTGCTTCTTTAACAACCTGGCTCAACTGGGCGAAAGATTTGCACAAAGATTATGAGAAAAGATCTGTTATCCTTTTCTTTCCAGAATCTTCTGTATAGAAGTGTCAATAGAGCAAGAATTGTTGCTCCCAGTTAAGAGAGGAAGAAACAGAGGCCACAGAAAATTACGATCTGTAGAAACATAACTGGTGTTGTCATGGAAATTTATAAGAGACTAGAGGATCCCTTGAATCAAGATCGTTTGATCCATTTTGTATGCTGATTTGGACTTTAAAATTAATCCCTTCCAAAGTTGCTTATATGGTGAGTTTGACCCAAAACTCTTTGGATCATCTAAGACCCCTTTTGTGCTTCATGCATGAAGTTTTGCACAATACTCTCTGTAATTCAAATTTGTTTAATCTTCCAAGTTGTAATAAAATAAAATACATCACCACTAAGAAGAATAAAAATTTGAAGTCACATCTAATGCCAAGATACAACAGAAATGTGCAACAAATCATATTTTTATTGAGTATAATACAATTCAATTTAAGCAAATGAAAACAGATTATAAAAAGGGAAAAATACAGAGGCAATGCTAACATGAAAAGAAAATTTATCAGAATCACAAACATTAAATACAGGAATCTATAAAAGCTTAAAACCCAGCATCAAGTACAATACTGTAACACTTAATGGAGCAAAACAAACCTGTTAACTACTTCTCTTCTTATTGGACTGAACACTGGAGACCTGTCCTAGAACCCAATTTGACTGTTGAAATTTGAGGCCTCGTTGACCCTTCAGCTAATGTTACTTATGTCTTCCACAATAGTTCTTTCTGAAACAGATTGGAAGAATCTAGAGAAGCTCCTGAAAACACAGGTATTAAACATTTAACAAAAAAATAAAAAAGATATAGGAATCAACTCCATGTCCCCAATTGGAGATCTTACTGAATCAAAGGAGAAAAACAATAACAGCTGTAGAAGTAATATAACATAGCATATAATTGACAATTGAAATGGAGCTATGAAATGTCCGTAGTTCATGACTGAACCTATATGACTAAAATCCTACTATTCTATATTTCATTCCTTGCCAAACAAATTTACCAAAACTTATCAGCAATTAAGAAGGTATCAAAGAGAATAATCTACTTCCTATTGATAATCCTGAGATGAAAATCTATAATTTCCCTAACCTTCACAAGAACATAAAAGTTGTTTTTACAAATATGAGGAAACTCAAGGAATGAACTCTTGAATAATCCTCGGACCTCTACATCTTATAATTATCATTGGAAATTGTTAAGCCAAAACACCATAACTAAGGCTAGCAGGGTAAGGCTGCTGTCAAGAAATGTGGTTCGCAGATTTAAAATTTTAGTGAACTTACTTGTTCAAACAACCATGAAAAATCTTAGAGGATTAGTTATAGCAAGTTTCAGTAATGGAAGAGTGTTAAAGTGTCCAGACAAGAAAAATAAACTATTAAATGTTCCATAGTATCTCTCCAGTTATCAAATGTTATCATTGACTACAAAGGCAGATCACAAGGACTAAGATTTACGTGCTAAGGCTTCGATCAAGAACTTTTTTTCTTGAAAATATAATTTTTTATTACCTATGTAACTCAAACATAAAATACTAGTACATAGTTACCTTTTGATTTTCCATGCATTACGAATAGTGTTCATCCTGAGTTGTCATTAGTATTAGATGCTATAGCATTCATTGTTTATCAAGATTAATAACATCAGCTATTGTCAACAACCTTGCATGACTACCTGGAGATGGAATAGGTAAGGAGAGCACACTATCAAGATTCCTTAAAATTAGTGCTTATCACAAATTACTTAGATATGAAAGAAACAAACACCTATCATTCCACATATGAAACCATGTTTCTGGGAAACGTGTGAAAAGTATGCAGACTAATTTGGCATTAAAACAACTAAACCCTCACAAGTCTACCAAGAAGAATGAATGCTTAAACAAGCACAAAACATATTGGACACAGTTTTTACCAAAACACAATCTGATATGTTCAGTCTCAATATTAACGGCAGCCCCCATCCTAAAAAATGATCCTGTCCCATCTTATCTAACAAAGTTCTATAGATTCTTTTGATCAAACATACGAGTGTACAAGGATTTCGGGATTTTACTTTTGTACTCAAAGATATTAGAAATAAACACCCTAAAAATTCAAAAAAAAAAAAAAAAAAAAAAAAAAAAAACCCAGAAAAAACAACTACAAGAAACTATTACCAAAGGCCATCATATATTTCGCAACTATCTGATCAGCTAAGGTGCTATAGTATATAGCCTGCATGTAAGTTAAGCATTTATCTTTAGCATTACAACTAGAATATACTACATATTAGAAATTAGACAGCTTTAAGTGTTCATCTTGACTTATTTTAGACAATCTATGTCTCCAGAAATCTGTCCTTCTCAGCCAACAGATATATGTGATACAATCCCATGATTTCTAGGTTTAATCAGTCAATAATTATGTATTAATAATAGAAATTAAGAGTGTCCTTGTCAATTAATAATTATGAATCATTGTCCATTAGGGATTACAAGTCCATATTTGCAATTATTGGAATCCTCGTCCATTAAAAAAAAAAAGGGAATCTTTATCCATTAGAGAGTTTTTTATATATAAGTAATACAATCCAATTAGAAGGGTAGAGAGGCGCAACCCTAATACAAAGAAAGCATACAAGAGAAACCTCCTAATTAGGAGAACCTTATCCATTAGAGATTAGAAGTCCTTATTAGCAAAAGCTTGTGAAATTGACAATGCCAATGAACCATTTTTGAGTAATTAATGGAATTTCACCCATTGGGTATCAGATTTTTTGCGAAGTCTATAAATCATAATGCCTTATGGGGTTATTATTTTTTTAATAAGTAATAACCAGTCTTATTAAAAGCATAAGGCGCCCCAAAGTACACAGGGAGTATACAAAAGGATCACCTAACTAGAAAAGGAAAAGCGAACAAGAAAATCATAACTAATCAACAATGGGGATACATACGCTACAGTCCAAAGATACAAAGTATGAAAACAAGAGGATAAAATGTCCTCCAAAGACCTCTCCAAGTCCTCAAAGCACCAATTGCTCTTTTCCTAACATAAACACCAAAAGAGGCAAGTAGACACCATCTTCCAGATCGCGTCACTCCTCTGCCTTCCAAAAGACCACCAACAAGCGAACAAATCGAATACCCGTCTAGGCATCACCCAAGACATCCCAAAATGACTAAAGATGGCACTCCACAAAGCAAAAGGAACCTCACAATGAAGAAGAAGATGATCCACGTCTCCTCACTTCTCTTACACACACAACATCTGTTTATCACAATAACATGTCGCTTCCTGAGATTATCTAAGGTCGAACTTTTGCCCAGAGCCGCCGACCACACAAAAAAGACCGTTCTCGGAGGAGCCTACGTCCGCCACACACTCTTCCAAGGGAAGCTCCTACCTTCAGTACAAGGCAAGGAGTAAAAGAGGGACTTGACCATGAAAAGGCCTCTTTTGGAGGAAATCCACCACAATCTATCTTGACACCCTCGTCTCACTCTGACTGAATGCAACACCTGGAGAAAGGAGGCAAAGACTTCCAACTCCCAATCATGTGCCTCTCTAAAAAAACTCACATTCCACTTATTGGAACCACCCAACACCTCCATATTAGCCGGAACTAAGGCATCCTTCGCACAAACAATACCAAATAAAACTAGAAAAGCCACCTTAAGAACCATATCTCCACACCACAAATCATACCAAAAGCTAATCCTAGTCCCATCCCCCACCACATGTCTAATAAAGCCTTTGAGAGTCTCCCACCCTTTCCTTGTATTCTACCACAACCCCACCCCAAAAGCCCCACCCCAAGAGTCTCCCACCCTTTCCTGATATTATTATGGAAGCAATGAAATTAAAGCTTTGGCTGATGAGGTTAGATTCCTCAAAGACATTTAGGAGACCAAATCAGTGATCACTCCTTTCTCACTTTCTCCTCTTTCATTCTTTTTCAATCACGAGGGAGGAGAACTTGGGTCTGGCGTGTCTATTGAAAGATTCGAAGATCTCTTTTCTACTCATCCAGTTTCTCATTGACCAAATATCCATAATAACATACTACACAATCAGCAGTAAAATAAATTAATAAAATGAAGAACGTTTCAATTCGTGCTCAGTGGGAAAAGAAAAGAAAAGGACAGAAAGTTACAGAAGTTGAGAAAAAGTTTGCTTCCATGTTCAAATATCTGTTATCAAATAAAAGTTAACGAATATGATAAATCTGTAAACCCAAATGAGATGCCAACTTTATCAACCCCCAGTGAGCAAGAAAGAAAAACAATAATTACCCATTCCACTTTCAGTTGAGAATAATCTTCTAAGCCTCCCCAAAAGCAGAAATTCTAGAATAACCAAAAGACAGAACAGAGATATTACCTTTGAACACGTTTAAGCCAAGACCTCAGAAGCTTTGGAGCTGTAGTTAGAGTACCGAAAACGCATCATGGGTGACAACAGTAAAACCAAAAAGCAAGAAAATTTGAAGATGTTGGGAAAGACATATAATCACAGAGAAAAGGGTTCAGTTTGGCACGAAGTTGAGACTTGAGAGTAAGCAAGATATGGGCTCCCGGAAGAAAACTGACCCCCAACTTCTTAGATTCCAAAGTGAAAATTATTTTAAATCTTTTGGGATTTGAATTATTATTTTTTTTTTTTTTAATTTATTTTTTGTTATGATCGTTATAAATGCAGCGTCTGAGTTTGTAGACTTTCACAATTTTCTTGAATTGGAAGCTAAGATGCGCCGTTCTATGGGTGCGCACTATAGCATCTGGTCAGCTGAGGCGTGCCTTTGTTTATTTATATTTCAGGACCGTTAACGTATTTTCACGAACTCTCTTTTAAAATTAAAAAGGAGCAAAGCAATGCCTACGAATTAAAATATATATATATATATATATATATATATATATATATTAATTTTTTAAATAAATATATATTAATTAATTTGGTTGATGGATAATTAATTAATTTCATATGAAATATTTGATGTTCATGATATATTATATACATTTGTGTGAATATTAGAGTGCTTATGACATAATTTTGAAGTAAAAATAAAATAAAGATAATAATGTAACTTTCTAAATAAGCAATCTTGTGTATTTATACCAAATGCATGGCCCATGGGCCCCATAAATCTGTAAACTTTAATCGACGCGTACGTGTACGGTGTAGCATTATGCTTTGGATAATTCAACAATTATGGTCAACTATACAAGATAGGAAAAAGACACATGATTTAACTTTTTTTCCAACAAAAAAAAAAAAAAACACCCAAGTGATTCTGCGAATGAATTTAAATAAAACACTCAATATAAACGATTCATTAGCTCAATATGCAGTATTAATGGAGGTTGACAAGTGACAACAACAATAAAGTTGATTGAATATGTAGCATTACTATATGGTACCATATAATTGAACTAATGTGACACTATTTTTTTTTTCTTTCTTAATATTTTTTGTTTAAATGATTTATGAATACTAACATATCAATTTAGTTGTATGGGAATTGAATATGTAGCATTATTCTGTGGACTGTGTTAATTCATCTTATCTTTTCCTTGTTTTGTCTCCGGTTAGTCACTATTGGCATATTGTTAATAGGTTTTTTTTTTTTTTTTTTTTGACATATTAACACAAAAAGAGAAAATAGAAGGGAGATTCAAACTAGTAACATTCGCTTCATGGCCACTTGCTGATTGAGCTACCCCTTGAATGCAATTAACATTGAAGTTAAACAAGAATGTGTAGACAATTCCAAAAAAGAGGCTTCAATTTAAATGATTGTAGGCATTCAAACATTGTGAAATGCCATTCGCACTATTCTATTAGCGTCCAAAAGTGATTGGAAAGTCCCCATAAAAAAGAAAAATAAATAAAAAGAAAGAAAAAAGTGATTGGCAAGTTGGCACAATTGTTTATTAAATAAATGCATAGCTTTCAACTTCGATTCAAAAGACAATCGAGTCCAAGCATAAATATAATCACTTTTTTCATTTTAATTGTAATTAATATGCACTTCGAGGTGGAAAAAAAATAGTGGACTCGTAGTTTGAGGTACATATAAATCCTTACATTTTCTTGTGATAATTGCATAATCTGAAATACAATGGTTATAATTTAATAATTTTTTTTCTTTTTTTTTTGTCAATTATTAAATAAGCAACAATCTACCACCACCCAATTTACAATATCTCCTCCAAACTAGAAATCTTTTATTAATACTCAATTTGATGACAAAAATACCCTTAATAAAATATAAAAGACAAAGAAATTCCCATGGGAATGTGGTGGAAGTCAGAAGATGGAATTTGGGGGGTAAGTTGGGGAAGATCCACTAAATATATAGTGGCCTCATAAAGTCCACTAAATCTGGTAGCTCTCCTCTCCCCTACCAACTTTCAACTAAAATATCAGAAAATATTGGCACTCCAACAACCACTATCATCAAACGTGCGCTGTAGTGAATGAGAAATGGCCCTTGTTTGGACAAATACCAATTTCCTTCCAATAAAAACTCTCAAAAATAAATAAATAAATAAAAATGCATCACCATTCTGCCCATTACAAAGATGATGAAAAAGCCTGCTCTTGCAGAAGAAAAGGGGTAACATAAAATCCACTTTAAGTAGACAAAAAAATGTTTTTCAAGAGTTGATCTGTTTGATGTAAGCAGATTGCCTTGCTCTAATATAACTCATTATACTTGCTGCATCACCTTGTAAGGCAACTTCCCCATTCTCCATATAGACAGCACCATCTGCATACTCGAGTTCTTCCAAACGATGGGTCACCCACAATGCTGTAACTTCCTCAGAACTATCCAAAGAATTTCTAACCGCTTTAATTACCCCGAACTGATTTAGAAAAAAGCAGAAAAAAAATTTCAGAAAATGCTGATCTTATCAAGAAACAGAACATCTTATAAGGATTATAAAGAAAAGATTCACAATAATTATTGCTACACAAAAGGAAAACAGCTTTTCAAAATGAATTATTATAGCACGGGTGCATATATGCTGCAAATAAAAAGTAAACTACCATGGGGCACTAATGGGATAGGTATTCATAATGTTAAAAAATTAGTAATTGTTGAATACTTCATGTTGTCAAATCTTCTTTTTATCTCAATCCAGTTCAATATGAGTCATATGACCATAAAGGATTAAAAGTATTACATCTTGTGTCAATCATATAAAATACCTGATCGCTTTCGTCTAAAAAAGTTGTGAGCTCATCCAGTAACAATACTTTGCAAGTTTCAGCTAAAGCACCAGCAATTGCAACCCTCTGCTTCTGACCACCACTGAGAGTTTGAACAGACCTCTAAAAATGCAACAAAAGGCCTAAGTGGATGTCAAACTCCTAGCAAATGCTTTCACAAGCCAAATGTTATTGACGCACATAAAATTACCTTCAGATAGTTAGACATACCAACAGCATCCAAAGCTTTAGAAACCCTGGATCTAACCTCGTCATTTGTCAAATTGAACTTTCCAAGACCAAATGCCACATCAGCTTCTACTGTGGGCATCACTACCTGCAACACAGGAGGGATTGCCATCGTAAGAACTTGCTGCTACTTCTTTTTTGCAATTTTCTAGCCACATCAATATGTAAACAGTTTTGGCATTTGGCTTCAAATCAAATCGTCCAAGTATTGAATTTTGATAGACACAGTTTACCTGTTCTAGAAGTCAATAATGGAATACTATGACAGGATGCGTACAATTTCTATTTGAAAGCAAAATGCAGAGATTAAGATCACATTCAGTTACAATATATGGACATAAGTAGGGATAACCTCAAGATAGTATGTTTTTTCCAAACATTTTGGCATCCCTAAGTTAATACGTTTTTTCGTCCAATAACTTGAATTGAATCCCTCACCTTACCCCAATAGTCTTACCCTTACCATACAAAATGCAAAAGGGCTACACAAATCACTTATGAAACACCGAAACCAATATGGATATGGATTTAATATGACTCCGAAACTGCTACTTTGAAGCATCAGTTCTTCCTAGCCTGTCACCACTCAAGTGAATTCATGGGGACATTGAGGTCTCAACACAGCCAGAGCTCACTTGTATCCTGTCCTTTCAAAGTGGATGTATGAGTTCAAGGAAGAAAGCCAGAATTCTTAAGCTCAATAATTTTATGAAAAAAGTGATGAAATTGTTAAGGACTTCCTTTAATTGTTTGGCTTAGCATTGAGAGTAACACCTCAATTGGAGAAAAGTGTAGAGAAGATATAAAGAATATCTTCCATTTTCTTTTCTTTTCCATCATTTGGTTCTCAAATTAGAAAAGTGAATATGAGAGACAGTAGTTTTAAATGAAAGAACCCTCAAAGTTCCATAAATATATTTTTTTGCAATTAAGAAAATGTTAGAATTTTTTTTTTTTTTTTATGACGAGGGACGAGGAACATGTCCAAGGCAGGGCCACTTCGTGTACCCACTCCTGTTGGGTAAACCTTGGACCCATGTAAAACGCCCCCTCCACAAAAAAATGTCAGAATTTTGAAAAGAAAACTTATGTGTAAAAAGTATTTCAGCACAAGGTATGTATATTCTAC
>NC_081551.1:8668590-8697088 GCF_901000735.1 Corylus avellana | reverse complement strand
TTAATTTTGTATTTGAGTATATAAAAGTTTTAAATTTAAGACCTCCTCAGACTATTTTTTTTCTTAAATAAATAACAAAATTATTTCAAATGATAATTTATTTCATTCTTCTAAAATAAAAAGATTGGGTAGCTCTAATTTTCTTTTCATTTTAAGTTTTATGTTTTTAGATAGGGGAATTGTAGTCTTTTTAGGTAATTTTTATTATTTATTTAAAGAAAAAATGATTAAGGGTCTTTTTTTCTCCCCCAAATTAAAAATTAAGTCTAAAACGAAAGACTTTAAAAAAAAAAAAAAAAAAAAAGACATTAAAATTAAAATATTTCCCTTTTTAGAGGTGTGATGCCCCCAAATCAGAATATATATGCGGCAGAAATGTAATATTAAATTATTAATATGAGCCTATCACTATTTACTCTTGTATCCTTTTTTTTTTTTTTTTTTTTGTACCCTTCTTTTTTCTTTTACTTGATTAGCACTAACCCTGCAAACGAACCGAGTTGAGCTGAGTTTTAGGGTTTTTGGACTAGCTCGTTTTACGGGAGCTATAAATGAGCCGAGTTCGAGTTCGAGCCGAGCTAAAAAGCCCTTGTCCGTTCTCAACTCGTTGGGTTAATAAGTAAGTATCGAGCTCAAGGTTGATAGGAACCTAAAATCGAGTCAATCCCAACACTCGAGCTCGATGGATTGAGAAATTTTGTTTGAATGTTTTTGCCGAGCTCTAGCCCAAGACAAAACTTATATGTATTGATAAGAAGCCCTAATCAGATGGCTCGACTCAATTAAGGCTCATTTAGGGGTTAAAAATATTGACAAACTGTAAAACACACAAAATTTGATTATAAACATCTGAAATCTGAAATAGATAAATTTTTGAATTCTGCTAGTTGCAGCTTACAAGCAAATTGGAAAGAAAAAAGATAGTTAACCAATACAAATGAAATAAATAAAACACAAATGAAACAATTACAACTCAAAGAAATATAAATGAAACAATTACAACGGAGAGAAATACAAATGAAACAATTACAACTCAAAGAAATACAAATGAAACAATTGCAATTTACAACTCAAAGAAATACAAATTAAAACAAATGCAAATCATAGAAATACAAATCAAAGAACTGCCACCCCACTGCAACTTTGGAAAATGGCAAAGATCCCAACCAACTATGGACCAGGCTAACAAGTGACAATAGAAATACATAATTAAATGTCTAGCTTAGTAATTCAGCTTCAGGATGGGAAAATATGAAGTTTCATTTTTTGCACACTGGGCACTGCACACACAAAGCTAAAATATATAAAGACAAATCCAGTATTTCTTGCATAAAAGAATGAATGTATTTCATTTAAGAAAATAAAAACCTTCATCCCAGCCTTTTAGGCATAAAGACCCAATCAACAGCAATTCTTTTGAGTCGAACTCTGCCAAGGTCTCCACATCTAGACCCAATTAACATCAATTCCTTTGAAAGGAACTCTGCCAAGGTCTCCACTGCAATGGAAAGGAGTTTTTTAAAAAAAAATAAATAAATAAATCATTAATAGCACACAAAAATAAAGACTTATATTTGTTATATACTTATATACTTATATTGCTTGAAAATGTGAGAAAAAGAAAAATAAAGACTTATCTTAGCATTTCTCAGAGAATGCTGAGTAGTGGGGACATTGAGAACCGAGGACTGAGGAGTGGTAGCCACAGAATCACAGCTTCAGCTTGCATCAATAGTTGCCAGTTGCCACTGCTGCCTGTAGAAGAATCAAGTAAATGTTAAGAAATGTTACACATCATATAAATACAAATCAAAGAGATCAAAACCACATAAACTATCAAAGATGCAAAATACAACTCATTTGCAAATTACAACATTGTCAATGACTCAATAATTAGTATTGTCACTTGATATTTGCCATCAATCATCATAAAACACTTGGGTTGCCACTTGCCATAAATACCCTGCATTCATTTGAAAAAAATTGTTAGATGTTTGTAAATTGTACACCATACATTCCGACTTCAATCAAAAAACAACATTGGCATATAGGAATTATTCTAACATGTGCACTGCATAGGCCATTATGCCAATTTGCCAAAGGAATTGGCACAAAGGGGAAATGGCTATTTAGTCAAGACTCAAAAAGCATTACCTTTACGCATTAGAGATTATTCCAAAATCATATCAATAAACTTGAGCCAAATTAGAGAGCTAAATCAGAAAATATTAAATTTGGGCAGACTAAAACGGAAATAACAAATCTAAGTATAATGAATATAACTTGAGTCAAATCAGAAATATTAAATATGGGCAACATGGCAAACAAAAACAGATTCTAAAAAAATCAGCCTATAATGAATATAACTTGAACCAAATCAGATAACTAAATTATCACTAGCAGCCAAATGATTATAATTTATAGCATAATTACAACATATTTGAAATGAAATGTTGTTAGCTAGATACTAAGACAAATAGACAATAATCATAACATACTCATAGCATAATAATTAGAAATAGGATTCATGCCATAATCACTACGGCATGTGCAAAAATACCATACGGTCCATACTAAATTACTAAGGTTCTTTCTTCTTCAATGGGTATGCCCTACATGCTTGCATACTCAAATACAAAAAAAAAACAAAATTTGATGTTAATTAGATAGTATACTCCCTTGCATTTATGTTGTCAAAGTTAATTGACCTTAACAAACATGTCAAGGGTGGTTAAATAAACAAAGGAACACATAATAAGTTAAAGTAGGGAACAAAGCAAATTACATATTGCATGAATTCCATCTCCATGTGTTAGTTACTAGCTTAAACATCTTGTCCAGATTTCGACTGTTTAAGTATATATATGTAACATGGTCTACATGAACAATGGTACTTTCTCAAAAAAATAAGTACATAAACTTATAAACATAAGTACATAACAGATTGTCTTGGATGTTCAAAACACACCACATAATCAAAAGCAAAATACTTATGTAGTCCCTACTTCATTTAGCTTGGAAGTCCCTGAATCATGGTATTGTTGGCAAGTCAATTTCAACCAATTTCTACATAAACAAACACAAGCAAAGTTAATAAATTGAGTTTATACCTAAAAAAAAGTAAATGAAAATAATAAATGTGTCACTTACAACCGCAGCAGAGTTTTTCTTCACTCCATGAAGTGATCTCACCCAATCCGACCTACATAAGAGCATTTGAACTGTTTTGGTTGACAGTAAGGCTATATGTGGTTCAATCACCCTACCACTAGCATTAAAGGCAGATTCTGAAGTAACACATGACATAGGAACAACTAGAATATCCTGCGACATCTTAGACAAGATGCGGTACTTCAAACTATTAGCTTTCCACCATGCCAAAGCCTCAAACTCTGGGTCAATATCATTTTCATTACCATCATTCTCCAACATGAAGACATCATCTTCAAGATAGATGTCCTAATCAGTTTTCAGATGCCTAATTATTTCAATACTTCTAACATGCTCCAAAAACCTTGATGTATCGGTTGCTACTTTGGGACCAACATCCCTACTAGAAACATTTGAGGAAGTAGAAGCAGCAGCATCTTCATTAGCTTGCCACATAATAGTCATATTATGAGCAGCCAAATAAAATTCATAATATTCACTGAAAGCAGCCAACGCACTTTTGATGTGCTTTTTAGCTTCATCCTCTTGATAAATTAGAGGAAAACAGAAATTAATGAACTTCATTTTGAATCTTGGGTCTAAGACAGCAGCCAAGGACATTAAATGATTGCAATCCCCCCAATACTTGTAAAATTTTTCCTCCATTCTACTTTCATTTCTCTAATGTATCCATTCTGATCCATAGACTTTATGGTTAGAATTTCTTTAATTCTCCATACCTCTAGTAAAAAAAAAAAAAAAATTGAAGTAGGGTAATCAAATCCAGATACATTGTTGGTCACCTCATTGAAGATTGCCAAAAGTTGATTAACATTCTCAACCTTCTCACACTCTTCTACACTTACAACCCACTGCAATGCTTGGTCAATATTAGAGTACCTAGAGAATACTTCTTTGAACCCGATGGCAATAGTTAACATCATGTAGGTGTTGTTCTATCTAGTAGGGACATCTAAAATCATTTTTTTGAAGGTAATTGCAAGCTTTTAGCTATTTCACTAAACTGTTTCAACCGGATCTCAGAAGCCACAATGTACTTGACACCTTGATGCACAAAATCAACTATATCCCCAATTTTAGCAAGTTCGGCTTGCACCAACAAGTTAGTAATATGTGCACAGCACCGCACATGAAATAAACGTCTCCCATAACCACTAGGAAAGACACCTCTTAATTCAAATTCATCTCTCAAAATCCTTATGGCAGCAGTATTTGATGAAGCATTATCAAGTGTGATTGAAAACACCTTATTCACAATACCCCAATCTTCAAAACAACTCCTTAAAGCACCAGCAATTACAACACCACTATGTGGAGCAGGAACATTGCAGAAACTTAGAACTCTCTTTTGAAAGACCCAATCAAAGTCAATAAAGTGGCAAGTGACCACCATATACGACACCCTCTGCGCAGAGGTCCACATATCCATAGTTATGTTTACCTTATCAAGCCCACAAAGCAATGCTTTCAACTTCCTCTTCTCAATATTGTATGTGCTAATGCAATCATTCTTAATAGTTGAATAACTATTCTTTTTCCAATGGAGAGTGCATGCCTTCATGAACTTGTTAAAAAGTATTGTAATATATGTGTTACAAATAATTGTTTTTTCTTTTCTTTATTCGTTAGCCCTTTTATTCTTTATTAATATCCAACTAGTGGTTTCTTAGAAATTATTATTGTGACTGTTTGGTCATTAAAGACCATTTAGTTTCTCTATACGTTTTTTATCATGAGTGGTTAAACCTATTGATTTTCTTTACCGTTTATGCCCTTGGTCATTAACATATATTTATGGCCTTTTGATAACAAATCTTTCAATTTTGATTGTTAGAGTTTAATAAGTTTTATGGATTTTGACCATTTGCTCATTAATAAGTGTTTTACAGTTTTCAGTTTTTGGTCATTATTTTGTTATGACATTTGGAGAACCACCAGCCCACAAGTTTTCTATGTATATATGTCACCAAAAAAGAGAATTAGTATGTGATCACTTCTTTGGCTCAAAAGGCCTTGATATTTTTACCACATTTTGTTTTTGTGTAGTTGGGTTATTTTTCATTCTCCACTAGCAACTAGTTTTAGTATTGCATTACATCATCTACTTTGAGGAAAAATGGTTGTTCTATTACTCTTCGTTATTAGGAAGTGCGACCTTAATGAAGGTAGACGCTATAGTCTAATCCTGGGAGGTAGCGTGTCAAAGGATCCGTCGCACCGAGTTATACACTCCGGGAGGCACGAATCAACCTTTAAGGACAACACTCTTGTGTGATCCTATAGCATATTGTGAGATCTTTCTATACTCTACTTTCCATCTTTTGTATTTTATTTATTTTATTGTTAATATTCATATTGTAATTGTTTTATATAAATGAGAATTTTTACACCATCCAAAATTATTTCCAACAATCTTAAAGGTTGATTTTGTGATGGTTGCACAAATATTTTGATTAGATCATAACAATAGTATTTAAACTTATGAGAAGTCAAATACTACAAGAGTTTGCGGTATGCAATTCGCATATAAGAAAGATGAAATCAATTCTTGAGTGGAAAGATTTTATTATGAAAAAATCTGATAATTGATTTGTTTATCAGAAAAAGAGTTAAATGTCATGTGTAGGCATTGTAAGTGAAAATATTTTGACTAGAAGAGTTTTTGATTATTTGACCCAAAATTTTGTTAATTTAATTTGTTTCTCGAATACTATTTTATTGATTGGGTCATGAATCTTGCAATAAAAATTATTAAGCCATTATGGATTTTTAGAACTTAACAATTTTTGTTGTGATATATGCTGAGTTTGTTGGAGAACATTTACGTCGACTAATAATAACAAAGTGAGTGGTTACTCATGTTATGATGGAGAAAAATACATAGGCATTGTTAACTGTGTGCAGAGAATACAACTTTACTAAAGATTCTTGCAGATAAGCACATAATAGAAGAAAGAGATATGGTGTGCATATTGAGTCAATTGATTCTCACAACACCTAGTTGGTGTGTGGTAGCGACAGTCTATTTTGAAAAATCTTGGAGTAAAGCTGTTGGCTTCGCTGTGAGTTTTAAACGCTGATTTGTAGGTCTTATTTTTTTTAAGACATAGTATACCATTTCATTTATTAAAATGAAAAAAATTCAAGTTATGAAAGTGCTCCTTAATTGAATTAAAGCTAGTGCAAAATTTTATAATTACATGAATTTTGTATATGATAAGCGGTGGCTTCTATTGATTCATCTATTTTAAAGAAGAAATAGTATCTAGCATTTATGTTAGCAATGACATGCTAGAATAGCATAAATACTTTAAAAGTATTTGGTAATTCTTCATATATATCATTTACCTTCCAAATTTCTTTGACATGATAATTCAGAATAAAATATATGTGATTATTGATGTTCTTATATATTGAGGCTCATTTGATATCTCATAAATTTATCATATCATTAGATTGATGCCAATGCCATATTTTTGACAATGAGCCAATAATAGTTTATTACTATTTGGTTGAGCTTGATACCTTACATATTTATTGGGGCTTTAGTTAAAAAGATTTTATTTTAATATCTTGATAGAACTTGTGATATGCAACTCCTATATATAAGAACCATGCATGTTAAAAAATCACAAGTCGTGATTAGTATTTGTTTTTTAACAAATCAATGCTTCAGAAAACTGTCAATTGGGAGAAAAGAAAGAAGAGAAAATAACATATCACACTTAGAGAAATATGAGTTCATAGAAGTCATTTCTTAAAGTGTTTGTGTGCTATTAGTGAAAATTTATTTTATTGTGACTATTTGGTTTATTCCATTAATATTTGGCATGATAGATTTATACATGTAAATCTTGGCCAAATCAAGGGATTGAGGAGAAATTACAACATTTGAATAAATGATGAATGCTATGATTGTCAATTTTGGGCTATCCACCAAAGTGTGGGGATAAACCATTATTTTGTTTATCATATTCATAAGCATTGTTTGTAATACCTTGAAGTGTGGGGGTATTTGGCAAATGTTATGTTACGTGGGCCTAAAATGAGGAAACTTGGTTTTAAAAACTATGATTGTGATTTTATTGGTTTTGCATGTAATAGTTCATGCTATAGATTCCTTATTATCAAAAATGATTTTTAGATTACAATACTATTATTGAATCTAAAAATACTATTTTTCTTAAGCATGTTTTTCCTTTGAAAAATAAGGAAAAATTATTTCATGAATTTTCCGTTGCTTCTAATAAAATTGTTAATGATATGTAAGAATTGAGAAGAAGCAAGTGAGCTAGAACGGAAGTAATCTCGGTAATGATTTTATTGCTTATATTATTAATGATGATCCAATATGTTATGGTGAAGCAATTAAATCTAGTTGATGCATTTTATTTTTGTTAGAAGCTATAAATAATGAATTGGAATAAATTATGTCTAACCTTGCTTGGGAACTCGTTGAGTTATTTAATGAGACCAAATCAATTGGTTATATATAGATGTTTAAAAAGAAGCTTAAACTGGATGATACAATAGATAAGTACATGGTAGATATGGTAGCTAAAAGGTACAAGTAAATACAAACTGTTGATTATTTGATATTTATTTTCTGATTACTAGAATTGCATTTATTATAATATTATTTGTCATTGCATCTATTTATAAATTTATTGCACATCAAATGGATGTCATATTGTTTTTCTAAGTAGCAAAGAGATTTATATGGAGCAGCCCGAGGAACTAGTAATCCCTAGTCAAGAACATAAAGTGTGCAAATTAGTAAAATCCTTGTATAGATTAAAGTAAGCTCCTAAATAATGGCGTTTGACAAGGTTATATTGTCTAATTTATATTTGATTAATGGTACAAGTAAATGCATAGCAAGTTTTACAATAATGAATGTGTCATTATTTGTTTATATATATATATATATATTGACGACTTGTTTAATTTTTTTTTTTTTTTTTTTTTTTTTTTTTAACTAGCATTGCTGTTGTACATGAAACTAAAATATTTTATGTATCTAATTTTGATATGTAAGACATAGGTAAAGCTAATGTCAAATTGGACATTAAAGTTATTCGGAATAATAATTGCATTATTTTATCTCATTCATATTATGTTGAAAAGATGCTTAAAAGATTTTAGCACTTTTATTATCTACCTATATCTACACCATATGATTCAAAAATACATTTGGTTAAGAATCATGATGATTGTAGTGTTTTGCAAGAAAAATACACACAAATCATTGGTAGCTTGATGTTTTGACAAACTGTATATGCCCTGATGTTACATATATTGGTAGCAGATTGAGTAGATATACTCATAATCATGGTATTGAGCATTCTAATGCTATCTCTAAATTGCTGAGATTCTTAAAGGACACATTTAATTTTGGTTTGTCATATTGTGATTATACTGCTATATCAAAAGGATATTGTAATGCTAACTGCATTTTTGATTCTGATGAGTAAAACCTACTAATGACTATTATGTGTTTAATCTGGCTGAAGGAGCTATTTCTTGAAAGTCCTAAAAAAAACTTGCATAGTAAGGTTTACTATAGAGTCGGAGTTAATTGCTTTGGAGAAGGCATGAACTGAAGATGAATGGCTAAAGAACTTATCGATAAATTAATTTGCTTTTATATGCTAATTCAGTTCCATTTGTATTTTCATTGTGATTGACAGACTGTCATAGCTCGAGCAAAGAGCAAAGAATTTATAATTAGAAAGTGCACAATATTGTGAGGCAGCATATTGAGACTGGTATATGTCCATGGACTTTGTGAGATCATAAAAGAATTCTGCAAATTCTTTGACCAAGCCACTAGCAAGAAGGCTAGTGAGAGAAGCATTGAGGGGGATAAGACTAATACCCAAATTATGACACTGTGATTGATACCCAACCTCTGTAATTGGAGATCCCATGAATGAAATTTAATGGGAAACGAAGTCACAAGTGAAATGAGGTATGGTACTGTCAATTTATGTTTATTAACTATCTTGTTGAGAAGATTAGTGATGAGTCCATTTCTATGGTGTAAGACAGTACAAGATGCAGAGTGATTAAGGATGAGCTTAAAGCTCTTAATAAATCCATAGTCCCTACCGGGAACCGAGGTACCTCTTATATATATATATATATATAATTTTTAGGAATAAACTATTTTTATTGTAAGGGGCATTTCTTTTGGTTGGTAGATTATTTAAATACTTGTTTTATTTTTTCTTTTTGGGTTTTGAATTGTTGTAGTAATGGGGTATTTCTTGTGCATGTTGGTTTGTTTAAATAGTAAATACTTGTTTTTATTGTTTTAATGTTTTCTTTATGTAACTATTTTAAAAAATTGAATCTATATTTCTAAGGCCCATATTGGCAAAAACATTGATTTTTTAGGATTTTTGGGCTCCTTTTTTTTTTTTTTAATGGGCCAACTATATAAAAAAAATGGGTTTATTTTAGCCAAATACCTAAAATAAGCAAAAAAAAAACAATTTTCTTAAAAAACCGGTTACCAGACCGGGTACAAATGGAACCGGCTGGTAACCGGGACCCTGGTTTACCAAGACCTGGTTCTTGGTTCCGGTTGCCCAAAACTAAGAACCGGGGTACCCCAGTTCTAGTCCCCGATTTTTGCCAAAAACTGGAAAACCGGACCAGGTTAACACCCCTAAAGTTTAGTCGGGCGAGCCAGGTATGTTTCATTTGCTAATTAAGCGGGCTTGTACAGTAACGAGCAGGCTGGAACAGTTTTGAGCTTGATTTCGAGTCAAGTTTAATCGGGCGGGTATAGAGCGGGTTCACGAGCCGGCCTGCTCGTTTGCAGGCCTAATTAGCACATACCATAGCCTCTAATAATACAATAACTCCAAATCATTTAATTAAAAACAATATGAAGACCAACTTCTGTTTGTCAGATAAATTGCATTGGAAAGTAAGCATAGATACAATATCTCTATATTTTCTTTTGGAAAAAATACAAAATTAATTCATGTAGTTACACTGATTTACAATAAGCTTCATATGATATAAAAATATTTTGAGAGTTCCCTAGTATGCAAAACTAAACACATAAGTCAATTCAAAAAATTAGATGGAAGTTGAGTTACAGTGACTTATTTGTTATTTTCGCATACCACATGAAACTCTCATAATATTTTTATACCACAAGAAACTTATTGCAAATTAGTGTAATTGCATAGATTGATTTTGTATTTTTTTTCTTAAAAATAAATAAAAATATAATTGTTTACAACAATTAATAAGTTTCATCATTAAACACTCCCTCTAATGAAATAGTTTGTAGGACAAAAATTTAGTTATATGATTACTCTATGAAGTCATGCTTCCCTATTAACTCCCACAAGTCGATGATGTGGCACATTGTGATTGCTTTCACTTACCGAGAGCCAACGGATTTTTGTCTTGAAAATCTGACCGTTAGAAAAATATACACGTCATCATCCCTTATCTCTATACAGAGAGCTCTGACCCTTCCAACAGTCACACCTTCAAGTGTCCGTGTCTCTTTCTTTTCCATGGCTTTCTCTGCAACTCTCTCACAAAACTCTTTCTCATGCCTCTCTCACTTCCCTCAAACCTTCCGAAGAAACCCTCTTCGCTTGGCGTCCATTAGAGCCGTAAGCGCCGCCGCAGAGCCCGAGAAGGAAAAGGCGACGCAGACGCAGACAAAGAGCGAAGAGTCTTCTTCCAATGCTCAACCATCCACCGCAGCTCCTAAGCTCCCCAAAAAGCCTGTATATTCGAGTGAGTTATGAAATTAATTTCGTGAAATGTTTTACTTATTTTCAAAATTAAAGGAAAAGGGTATTATTTTTATATATTGGTTTTTGTTTTTTCTTTACTTTTTTCGCTTGGGGCAGTGAAGAAAGGCCAGATTGTGAGGGTGGACAAGGAGAAGTATCTCAATAGTATTAATGTAAGTATAATTAAGTACAAAAAAATGTTTTTTTTTTTTTTTTTTTTTCCACTACACAAACAAAATCCAGAGAAAGAAAATTGTGAAGTAAGTTTTAGTTATACAAATTGAACATTCATTATATTTAGGTTTGGAATAAGCTGGAATTTAAAATTTGATGTGTGAAATTTGATTAAAATTTCAGTATCTGTCTGTTGGTCATCCACCTTATTACAAAGGGTTGGACTACATTTATGAAGACCGTGGTGAGGTAAAGTACGGTTCAGAGGTTGCTTTTCCAAGTGTTTATTTATTTATTTTTTATTAATTTTTAGGGGTGATTTAGCTTTATGGCCATGAATTACCAAGCGATTTGAGAAGTTTTCAAACTTTAAAACTTTTTAATTTAGACACTTGAAATTTCAATTGCAGTCAATTTGAACCCCTTCGTCAGATTTTAAACATTAAAAATGAGACAATGACGTTTATACCCCTGAATTTTTTATAAAATTCCAAATTTACCCTTAATTCCTTTTTTTTAAAAAAAAAAAAATTTAAGTTAAAAAAAAAATCAAGAATATTTTGGTCTTTTTAGGGGTAAATCAGGGAAGTTAACAGATAAATCTGACAGAGGTGTTCAAATTGACTGCAATTGAAAGTTCAAGAATCTAAATTGAGAGGTTTTGAAGTTTTGAGGGCTTTTCAAATCGCGTGGTAATTCAGAGGTTTAAAGCGAAGTTATCCCACTTATTTATGGTCATTTCACATTAATTTGTGACGAGTACTACACATATTCTCACTTCTCCACATTTATTTTTTCACACCCTAAGATTTATCTCAAATCTAGTAGTGATTTTAAAAGGTGTGAGTGTATGTAGTATACTAGTATTACTCATTTCTGATCGGAAGTATGATATTGTTTTAGGTATTGGATATACGTATTTTTGAGGAGACGGGAGAGTATGCACTTGTAAGTGATTCTCGTTTGTGTTTCTTGTCTTTAGTATACAAAAGCAACAATATTTGTAGAGTAATTATAGAAGTCCCTCTAATAATGATGTAGCTCTTAAAGTTAACTATGTTACGTGAATACGTAACGGGGATAAATTTTAGGTTCTGAGGGAACCTACACCTTAGATTCTAAGGGAACCTAGACTTTTTAGATTTTGAGGAAACCTAAAACACATTTTTCAAACTCAAAATTTGTGATTAGTTTTCTATCCTTTTTTATTAAAATACCATCCTTTAAATAGGAATATTACAATGACTTAGACTTTGAATAGAACTCCTACACTCACTTGGAGATAAACTCGTAGAATGCTAACTAATGCAATACTGACTCTAAAATAAATAACTAGATAATTGAAATACAAATAGATGCATGTTTATCTCTAATATAAAAATACTGACAACTACACTATTCTAAATTAATCTTAAATGAAATCTAATTCATATTAATTATAAGTCTACTTTATCACTATGTTACTTCCGTAACATTCCTTCCCCGTTAAGGAGACCTTGTCCTCAAGGTCTAGAAATTTTTTTCTTCCAATATTGAGATGTAGCCAATGACGTGACCATGAAGTAGGAGATATGAGCCAGGGACTTGGAGCATTGAAAGTAGGGGTGTCAACCCGGTCCGGTTTCCCGATTTTTGGCCAAAACCGGGAACCGGAACTGGGGTACCCCGGTTCTCGGTTTTGAGAAACCGAAACCGGTTAACCAGGGTCCCGGTTATCGGCCAGTTCCGGTTTTACTCGATCCGGTAACCGGTTTTTTTAAAAAAATTGGTTTTTGGGCTTATTTTAGGTATTGGGCCTAAAATAAGCCCTTTTTTTTTTTCATAAGTTGGCCCATTTTTTTAAAAAATCTATTAGTATCTTTGTCTAAATTAAAGGGGCTTTGTTGTGATTGTTTGAAATAATTAAAAAATAAACCTAAAAAAGTCTAAAAATCCTAAAAAATCAATGTTTTTGCCTATTTGGGCCTTAGAAATAAAAATATAATTTTTTAAAATACCCTAAACCTAAACCTAAGTGTATATATATTAAATAAAATGGAAATCCGGTTCCGGTATTCCCGGTTTTTGAACGGAAACCCCGGTTTCTCGGTTTTTGGATTTTTCAAACCGGAACCCTCCGATTTCCCGGTTTCCAGTTTTTCAGTTTCCCGATTCCAATTTTTCGGTAATTTTTGACACCCCTAATTGAAAGTAACCATCACGTGACTCACTCAAGCACCTTCGATAAAAATCAAAATTATTTTTCACTTTTTTTAATAAAAATTCAAGTTTGGTTTTATCGATCTCCTCTTCTGCTCCTTTTTTTTTTCTTCTCATTGATCAACATTTTGGGCACCTATAGCTACAAATGCAAACTTAGAAACAGATGCCCCCATTTTGCATTCTTTTCGTCTTTGGCCTTTCATCCTCTTCCTAGGTGGTCGTTCAGAAAGTGGAAACGCTACTTTGTCACCAAGTTTCCAGATCTGCACCATTCGATTCTTTTCGACGGTTCTGTATGGGTTGGAGACGGTGGTTGCTCTATGGGTCACGAGGTAGAGCTTCTATAGCGAGTAGGGCTGATGAATTTTCTCGGTGAGAGATGGGTTTGTTGGACAGTGGGTTGCTGATCTGTAGATGGCTTTGTGTTGGGACTCTTGGTTGTTCGGTGTGGCGGGTCTCTGGGTCTTGGTTGGCTGTTTCTGTGCGCTGCACGGTGAATTTTCTCTAGTTGACGATTGGTTTGCTGGATATGAGCGTGATGGAGATATCGGTTTGATAAGGTTGTTGACGTCTTCAATTGGCTGAGAATCCAATGGTGGTGTGGGATACGGTGGTAGCACCATTTGTAGCTACTCTGAAAAATGGAACTCATCATTGTTATCAGCTGAACCATCATCGAATTTTGCAATCAATGCATACAATTTAGCATTATTTTCTTAAATCCTCTCATTATTTTCTTCCATCTTCTTCATCAAACCTTCACACATAGTTATGAGGTTTCCAAGCTGCTATTCAAGTCGATCCAACCTTGGATTCGCCATTGACAAGATCACGGCTCTAAAACCAAATGTACCAAATGTTACGTGAATATGTAATGGGGATAGATTTTCGGTTTTGAGGGAACCTAAACCTTAGGGGGAACCTAAATCTTTTAGATTTTGAGAAAACCTAAAAACCCTTTGAAGTGATTAATTTTCTGATTCATTTTTATTAAATACCATCCTTTAAATAGAAACATTACAATGACTTGGACTTAGAGTAGAACTCTTACACTCACTTGGAAATAAACATGTATAACGCTAACTAATGCAATACTGCTCTAAAATAAATAATCAGATAATTGAAATACAAATAGATGAATGTTTATCTCTAATCTAATAATACTGATAACAAAACTAATCTAAATTAATCTTAAATGAAATCTAATTCATATTAAAGATAAGCCTACTTTATCACTATATTATTTTCGTAACATACCGATCAATCACAAGTCCAATAATGATTTTAAGAGTTATATCATTCTTAGATGGATATAAAAATGACACAAGAAGGACTTGTAGCATTACTCATATTTACATTGAACTTTTCAAATTTCCTATGTTTTGATGATGCTCCTAGTAAGCAAGATCCAGAGTGCTAATGATTGACTAATTTTTACAGATTGCATGGGTTGGGATTCCAACTGCACCAGCTTGGCTTCCAACAGACATGCTTATTAAGGTAGTTCTAACACTTCTGTTTTAATGGACACTTCATTTTACTGTCTAAGGGTGCCAACAAGGAAGGTCAAGCTTGGTGTCGGATTATTTTAAGCTTTGTGTGGTTGAACTTGGATCAAGATCAAGCTCAACAAACCTAATATATATAACTTTAGGATTAGGTTTCATTTGGCTGAGCTCAAGTTAGTGGAAGCCTCCCCAGACTCATTTAGAGTGTATATGATAATACAATTTTAAACCAAATTACAGAAGAAGAAAAAAAATGTGTTAGAATATTTTTCGGTCTTACACTTTTTGACTGGACTCACGGGTGGGGTGCCTGCGGGTCTTATTCCGATGCCTAAGTTAGTTCATTTGAGAAAAGTCTGTCCAATACACAATAGTTGAGTATGTCCTTTGTACCTGGTGTAGTTGCATATTTATAGGCTTGGTTATAGAATTGGACTTAGACTAGGTCTCCTTGTTCAACTTGATGTAGGAGTGCCAAGAGTTTAAAATTGATCTGAGGTCCTACTTCAATTAGGCTTGGAATAGGACTGTTATGTTAGATTCTTTAAAGAGTTCTAATTAGACCCGTATTGAGACTCCTATTCCAATGATACTTTTCTTGTAGGCCTATCATTAGCCTTGAAGCCTAAGATTTGATGAGCTGGTTGAGTAAAATTATTCCCAACAATATATATTGTTTGTGAATGCGTTTTTTTTTTTTTTTTTTTTGTTAATTACAATTTGAAAAACGTAGAAAAATATAAGTATTTACAGAGCTTTTTATAGTTATTTTGGTTAGCTGATTTTTGTGTTTGCTTGCAGTCAGATAAACTGAATTACGAGAGAATGTGATCCAGATACCAAAAACACAATTCCATGCTATTAGTACCAATCATGGATGCCATTGCTTGCTATGTGAAAGTCGCTTGCTTTTGCTCACCATCATCAGCAACTTCTTCCGTATCTTTGTCAGTTGTCAACATCAAACACAAATAGGCATTTTGTTTCTAATTATTGTAAGATAAAAAGTATTCAATATCAAATGTGTATCCAATTCCCCCCGCCAACATTTTGAAAAAAGCCCCCTCCCTCCTACCAAATTTTGAAAAAATAAATAAATATTTGTGGCATTTTTATGTAGTGGTAATTTTCTTAAGATTTGTTTCTTTGGCTATCATTGGAAATGAAAATTTGGGGACTTTTATTATATTATTGGTAGTTGCCTACCAACATGTGAACAAGAAAAATTAAGATTTGTGTAGGCCAATTTCATCTTTTATTTTATTTTATTTTTTTAATTTTTCTTTTTTTTGGACTAAAGCATGGTAGGTTATATATATATAAAGAGGGAAAAGTCCTCATACCCCCTTTAAACTATCATCCAATTGATAATGCCCCTTCCAAAACTTTCAATTCGACCAAGGTCCCTCTTAAGAGCATTTCTAGTAGCCTCACCAAATTTTACTTACATTTTTTGTTATTTTGACAACTCACCTTTTTAGAGCACACACAACAGCCTCACTATTTTAACAATTCACTCTTACTATTCTATTTAAATATTATTTTTCAAAGATTTGTTTATTCTTAGAAGAAAAAAAAAATGAAAAGCAAAAAAGATGAAAAAGAAATAAGTTGTTTAATCAATAGGTGAGTGAACAATAATAACATTTATATTTGGTGAGTATTGTTTACTTCACTATTTTTTTTTTTTTTTGTTAAAGTAGTGAGTCTGAAAAGTGAAATTTTAGGTTACTTTTGTTAAATTACCTCACCAAAATAACAAAAAAATGGTTTTGGTGAAGCTACAAGGAATGCTTTAAGGCCATTAACAAAAATGATCCTAATTTTTTTAATAAGACAAAAATAATCCAATAAATTTGAAAAAAAAAATTAAGAAAAAAGCTAGAAAATTTTAAATTTCCACTCTGTTTTTATTTGTAAAAAATTTACATTTTAATTACATTTATAATTTTTGGTAATTTGTAAAAATATTGTCTCAACTGAAAGTTTAGAAAGACATTAGTAATTTTGTGATAGGTGGAAGAGTCTATGTGGAATTAAAAAAAAAAAAAAAAAAAAGAAAGGAAAAAGGAAAAGAAAAACCAATAGAATAACGAGGTGAATGGATAATAGTGGCGGATCTACGCAGGGGCGGGGCAGGAATTTTGACAAAAAATAAATAAATTATAAGGTTATTTTAAAATTTTTTTGCTCAAGCCCCCCTCCTCCTTTCTTGGTTAGCCCCTGCTTGTTCAACATGAAGGTGCAGACCGCAGAGTAAAATCTTATTTTCTTCACCTCTTCTGGTTTGTGTTTGTATGGAGGCGCAGAGAAAAATCTAGAGGACTAAGAATTCAAAAAGTGCTAAAGTCGAGTTGGTGGAAGCATTAATTACATGCTGAGGTGTTGATTGATGAGAGATATAGGTGAGGTGGCTTATGGCTTGAGAAAGAAAAACAATTTGTAGTCTTTACGTGGGGCAAGTAAAGCAGGCTTCAATTACTTTTTTTTTTTTTTTTTAGCTATTTTTTATTGGGTTTTTGTCAATTATATAAGTAAACTCGATCAGGTAGAGAATTGTCTTAATGTATTGTTTCTCCATGCACTCAAACACCTACTAAAGTTTGTTATGCAATTTTTTTTTTTTTTTTTGAAAATAAAAATCACATTAACCATTTATTTTGCTATAATGGAATAAAAAAATCACTACATGTCTTCCTTTTTTTTTTTCATCCATTTTTGCTTCTAAATGCATTTTTTTTTTTTTTCATTTTATTACCAAACATTAGTAATTGTACAAAGAAAATAAAAAAAAACACTTAAGACATGGTACCAAAATTTTGGAGACAATTATGCCCCTACAATAACAAGGACCGGATCCCCTTTAGTCCAAACGGACCGGAGGGGATCCAAATGCAACCCTTAAAGTTTTTCAATGAAAATTTTTTTTTAACAAAATTTTAGAGACAAAGTTTTATTTTTCTATGTAATTTCAAACATGCTCATAAGTTACTAAGTCTCTAGGCTTTTCATCATTTTGTAAGAATATACTAGTCAACTAACATATCAATCAACTAATTTCTTAGTATAATTAGAAAAAAAAAAAAAAAAATCTAATTTTTTAGTACTATTTCCTACAATATCTCTTTTCAGGTTGATTTTTGGAGAACAGTGAATTTCAGTCGACAAAAAGAAGAAAAAGTATCAAATAAATGATAGTCATATAAGCTTCATGAAGAATAAATTTTTTATATTGTGTTATGAAATATTTTTATTTTAAATTGTATTTATCATTTTTTTTTATGTTATAAAAAATAAAATATTATTTTATTATTTTAATGTGGCACCTTCTAAAATCAATTCTCGGCTCCGGCGCTGTGGATAAGATCGATCCATGAAAGAAGTGTATGCGGAGGAAAAAGGTCAGCAACTTGCGAAAGGCAATACTTTTCCTTAAATGGCTTTTCGAATTTTAGGGTAGTGTGATCAAAATGGAAGAGAGTGAAGAGAGCAGTTACAGTAGAGTCTGCGTCACCGGAGGTTCAGGCTATATTGGCTCTTCCCTTGTGAAAAAGCTTTTACAGAAAGGTTATACAGTCCATGCAACTCTCCGGAACTTGGGTATCTCTCTCTCTCTCTCTCTCTCTGATTGTGGTGTTTTATATATTCAATTTCTTTTACTTTATTTATGGATCTTTTGTTTTCCTTCATCGATCTCTTCAGGAGACGCAGCCAAAGTAGATCTCCTCAAGTCCTTGCCCAACGCAGCCAACAGATTGGTGCTTTTTCAAGCTGATATTTACAATCCCACTGATTTTGAGCCTGCAATTAAAGGCTGCCAATATGTCTTTCATGTCGCCACCCCTATGCGACATGACACCCAAAGCTCCCAGGTCTGTCCATTTCCAAACATGCATGTTACTTATCTTTATCTTCATAAATTCATCTCTAAATTTTTATACGTTTTAAAATTAAAATAATTCTCAATTAAGGGTATTAAATCTTCAATTTCTTTAGATTATTCTCTTCTGTTATAATTTTTAGTTAAATCTTGTCAAAATTTTCACGTTTATTTATTTTTGGTAATTACTTAAAAGTTTGATAATCTGAAATATAGTACAAGGATACAGCTGAAGCTGCTATTGCCGGGGTTAGATCCATCGCTGATTCATGTATCCGCTCACAAACGGTTAAGCGACTCATCTACACTTCCTCTTTGATGGCATCCTCACCATTGACAGAAGATGGAGCTTCTTTTAAGTCTTGCATGGATGAATCCTGTTGGACACCTTATGATGTCTCCTTTACTTATGCCAATGATTTCCTACTGGTAATTCCTTCCCATATTTGTAAAATTTTGGAGAAACATGGGCTTGGAGGGCTTTCCTCATGTAGTTCCGCCCCTATTAATACCCACGGGTCCGTGGATCAAAACTGGGCTTGGATGCCAATTGTTAGAATGAAACTAAATAAATATGTTTTTCTTCGTAGCATATGAATAACAAATAAAATAGACAAACGTATCTCTATTATTAGATGATGAGTTTTCGTTCTCTGATTGTTAGCCGCATCCATGTCCTTGTGGGTGTGTGTGGAGAAGATTAGTCTCAACCCTAATTTTTTTGATAACCTAAGATGAAGTCTAATGAACGAACTCCATTTATATATTGGGTGAGACTATATGGCTTTCCCACAATTGGTTATAGAAAGGTCAAGCCCATTATAGACCCAATAATAAAATAATTATCCCAGTCCACCCAAAAGGAAATAAACACAATTACAACATATGTCTGACTCCGACATTTGATAATTTTCTAAGCAACTCACTGGTTGTTATGATTTGATTACTATATATGTTTCTACCCTAATGAAAATTCCAACTGTTTGAACTGTGGAAGTCATGGAACCCTAGTGATGGGTTTATTCTGGAATTTTTGTTGTAGGGATACACTAAATCAAAGACTTTAGCAGACAAAGAGGTGCTGAAATACAATGAATATGAAAATGGCAGGCTTGAAGTTGTATCACTACCTTGTGGCCTTGTGGGCGGAGAAACCCTCCTTCCATATGCATCTGGAAGTGTGGAAACCATTATATCACCACTCACAAGCAAATTGTTTTTGTTAAATGGATTCAAGTTTTTGCAAGAACTTTGGGGTTCAATTGCTCTTGTACACATTGATGATATCTGTCAAGCACATATCTTCTGCATGGAAAAGCCATCAATGAAAGGTAGATTCATCTGTGCTGCCACCAATCTAACCATCACTCAAATTGCAGTTTACTTCCAGGAGAAGTTTCCAGAATACGAGATATCAAAAGAGTAAGACTTTTATTTAAAATTTGATTTTCTTCTAAGAAGATTTTTCAGAAAATTAGTTCTTTGCATGAACAATACTTTTTCTCTGAGTATGACAATAATGACATTTTAATTAATTAGGTATTTGGAAGGACCAGATGAAGTAGCAGTTAGATGTGATTCCACAAAGCTGATGAAGATGGGGTTTGAATATCTATATGATGAGAAGAAGATATTAGATGACAGTGTGGCATGTGGAAAGCGATGTGGAGCCCTAATGTAATGTCCACTCCTTGTTCTTAAAGTGATGTAGCATATTGTTTAAAATCCCAAAGAATTCCAAACTAAAACACAACCCAGTTTGTTTTATAATTCTTTTCTCTATTATTAATTTTCTTTCATCACTTTTAATTTTTTGCTTTTTGGCTCTATCATTCGTTATTTCTTTGTTATTTTATATGATATACTTACTATAAGACGCCTGTAATTTTAATTAGTTGATCGCTGTTACAAGTTCTGATCGTGTATAGTTGACTTTAGTAAACAATTACTAATTAAATCATATTTACAATTGTTTATCTTACAAGAAAAATAAAATAGATTAATCATATTATCTATTCAGAGTAATAAAATAATTATTTTATTGTATTTTACTATCTATTCAGATTTAAGGCTTAAGCTTTTTGTATTTATGTATAATGTTAGTTGTATTGTATTTTACTATTTCCTACATTGATGTGTATATATATATTTAGAGTTGAATTATTTGTGGTAGTTGGATTATGATTATATATTTGATGTTGGATTGATTGATTATATATAGATTATTGGATTTTCGATTATATAATATAACTCGTATATCAAGTGTCGACCTGAGAAAACTGTAACTCGTATAATGACCGGAGAAAATTGAAAAAAAAAAAAAAAAAATTTCCTGCCAACTTTAGTAACGTGTCAGATTATGACATATTACTACATGGTAACGTGTCATAATCTGACACGTTACAACCCTTTGTAACATATTAGTTTATGACACGTTACCAAATGGTAACGTGTCATAATCTGACACATTACAACCCCTTTGTAACGTGTCAGTTTATGACATGTTACCATTTGGTAACGTGTCACAATCTGACACGTTACTAAAGTTGAAATAGTTACGTCCAATCTCATAACCCGTCAAACACGTTACTATAGACACGTTGTTAAACTTTAGTAACGTTTTAACACCATATACACGTTACTAATGGTCCGTGACTAAAAAAATTGATCCTTGTAGCGTAACAAAACATAAAAATTTGATTAGTAATTTTATATCTCAAAAAGCTAGAAGAATTAGTTTTAAATTATAATTTGGTATAAAATTAAATACCGGGATACCAGAAGAAAACAAGTAAAACAAACAACATATGAACAGATGATATCTATGCAGTTATATCCCAAATGAGAAAGAAAATGAAACACAAAAATAAGAAAATGAAACACAAATTCCTCTTCCTATTTTTTTTTTTTTTTTTCTTTTATATTACGTGTTGTTTCCAATTTTCAACAAAGTTAAACATAAGTCCGTTGCCCATCTGTTTCAGGATTTTTGTTATTGAGATTTTTCTTTGATTCCATTCCCCTACTTATTTTAGCAAAATAATTAATGTTTTATTTGCAAACATAACATGCTTCTTGCAACAGGAAACTGGCAGAGCTTGGTCTTCTCTAATGACAAAAGCTTGGTCTTTGAATTCATTGCACGATATGGAGATCCACCACATAGAAGACGTGCAAACATGCATTATAGTATGACAAAACATTATTTTATGCTTCATCAATACCAAGGTTGTAGATGTATTGGTTATGGCAAACATTAGCTAAATCGAAATTAGCCCATCTAAGAAAATGCACAAAATGAAAATCTAGCAAGCGAAAACCAATCAAAATTCCAGCGTTGGACAATAACTTGAAATGGGTCTTCTCGAAGATAGCTAACATATTTTTGCAATTCTACTGAATTGATCATTAGATTCGTAGATTCATATGATTCGTAAACAAATTTAATGATAAATTTACTCTTTCATTTATACGAAAATAAGTGCAAAATAATATAAAAAATTATTTTTATTATTGCTCTTTACCATATAGAAAAAACTTATATATGTAATTGTCAAAATCTTATAATAATATGAAAGTTCAAAACACATTGTGTTGACTGATAGTGCCTCGAAAAGCAATTAAAATACAAATCGATTCAATCGACGTAATTAAATGATATCCATATCTCTATATACCAACAGACATCCAAATTTAGCAATTGTCCTTATCCCTTTTTTTTTTTTTTTTCTCTCTCTCTAAAATTATTGAAATCCATCTATATGCCAAGAGTAGGGGTGCAAAGGCGGTTACGGTTAGCGGTTAGTGGCAATAACCGCTAACCGTAACCGCCCTAGCGGTTAGTAAATTTCACTAACCGTAACCGCTAACCACCTAACGGTTAGCGGTTAACCGCCGGTTAGCGGTTAGCGAAACAGATAACTGCCTGCTAACCGCTTTTTTAAAATTGAGCTTTTTTTTTGGGCTCTTTGGGCTTTCTTTAGGGTTTTTTTTTTCTTGTATTTTTAATATCTTCTTGTGCCCAATTGCTATAAAAAGAGCCTATATTGAAAAATCAAAAATATTTGACCCAAAATTTACATTTACTTGTACTTTAAAAAAATTTCCTTAAATATTAAATCATAATCGGTTAACTTTTTTTAAAAATAAAAAATAAAAATTCAACGCAACATACAAAAAAAAAGTTCAGAATTCAGACAACTGTCATAACATATAAAAAAAGTTCAACACAAAGCATATAAAATAAGTTCAAATGAAACATTAAATGATACAAATAAAACATTAAAACTTTATCAATCCTCTCATTTGATCCTCTAGCAAATCCTGTGGACATCAAAAGAAGAAAAGTTATAATATTAAACATAATAATATTAAGGCACAAGCATGTACACATATCAAAACATGCTTAATATAATTGTATTGTAATTAAAATACTATGACAATTCAAAAAATAATAACCTTCGTTACTAACAAACCTCTAGGCAAAATATGAAGCAGCACTTGAACTTGAAGGTTGAGTCATATCTATGAATAAATAATATATTGTTTAATTCAATTGAATCAATTGTGATTATCATTGTACATGAATCATATGATTAACTTGTAGACTTATGACTTATGAGTTATGTCATATTATATATGAATTATTTATTATTATATAATCATATGATTTAATGATCAAGTCATCATGTAATATAATCATATCAATTACAGTGATAATATATAAATTATTAAAATTATAATGATAATACATTAATACTTAAATTGTGTTTATAAGTAACACATTGGTCATTGTTTAATCCAATATCAATTACTTAATTTGATATTATACGAATCGTATCATCATTGTACATTAATAATATGATTTACTTGAAGTCTTGAATAAAGTATTTGAATTGTTATTGAATCATATGATTAAGTATTGATATTATACATTTATATTATTCATATACATATGTAAACTTATATAGACTTATAACATATATAGACTTATAAGTTTATAACATACATTGGAAATAAGTCTCTAGATATTTAATTGTTGTATTAGTATGAATTAGTATATTTATGAGTTATGTCATATTATATATGTATAATTTGTTATTATATAATCAAATGATTTAATAATCAATCTCATGTGATATAATCATATAAATTATAGTGATAATATATTAATACTCAAATTGTGATTTAATTATTTTTTAAAAAAATTGTAATTTAATGATCAAGTGATTATGTTATATGTATAAATATTTTTATAATTATAATTATAAAAATATATTATATAAAAAGGCGGTTAGCGGTTAGCGGTTACGGTTAGTAAACTCAATAACCGCTAACCGCTAAACGCTAGGCGGTTATAGCGGTTAGGCGGTTAGCGGTTAATGCGGTTAAGCGGTTAGAACGGTTAACGGTTAGCGGTTAGAGCGGTTAGCGGGCGGTTTTTAACCGCCCGCCTTTGCACTCCTAGCCAAGAGAAGTCCAAAATATAGCTGTTGTCTTAAATGTCCGGTGTTTACAATGATTCAACTAGTTTATTAAATATTACAAGTCCATCTTGAGTCCCTCCAAAAATGATATGGCTATTAAAATTACCATTAAATTTATAATTAATTATTATTGGATTTTGATCAAATGATGATTTTAATAACCACATCATTTTTTGTGGGACTCAAGAAGGACACAAGAGGGACTTCTAAAATTACTCAATTTTTTATGATGTCTCGAGACAAATTTCACATCTCTAGTTTATTTATTTATTATTATTATTTTTTTTTTGTCCTAAGCAGCTAGCCATGTGATTTATGTTTTATTATTATTTATTTTCTAGACAGTTGCGTACGCTATAGTCCAAAAAATTGCGTAGAACAAAATCACAAAATTAAATGGTTGACTTAGGGGCCTAAAAGCACTTTTAATATTCAAAAAATTCGTTTGTAAAAAAAAATATTTGTTTAGTAAAAAAATTAAAAACAATTTCTAAGAGTCCAAAAAGCTTAAAAATTGTTAAACCGCACTTTTAGTAAAAGCTTAAAAATAAAATTTTTGCCCAAAAGCGTTTTTTACTTAAAACCTTCTCCAACGTAATTTCAAACAGTTTTTTACAAACAAACTATGATACTGTAGATTCTTAAATTATAGGAGATATTTTATTTTTTATTTAATTAGATTAAAAAAAAAAAAAAAACTCAACAATTTAAGCGTCCACGTAGATGGGCGGTGGTAGGGGCTAGCTATATATTGTTTAAATACGCCCACCAGCATCGGGCTTCGGCATGTTGTGGATAGTTGAATAGAAAAACAAATTGGATGACAATGGAGAAGAGCAGCAACAGAGTCCGCGTCACCGGAGTTTCAGGCTATATTGGCTCTTCCCTTGTGAAAAAGCTTTTACAGAAAGGTTATACAGTCCATGCAACTCTCAGGAACTTGGGTCTCTCTCTCTCTCTCTGTGATTGTGGTGTTTTATATATTCAATTTCTTTTACTTTATTTATGGATCTTTTGTTTTCCTTCATCGATCTCTGCAGGAGACGCAGCCAAAGTCGATCTTTTCAAGTCCTTGCCCAACGCAGCCAACAGATTGGTGCTTTTTCAAGCTGATATTTACAATCCCATTGATTTTGAGCCTGCAATTAAAGGCTGCCAATAGGTCTTTCATGTCGCCACCCCGTTGCTACATGACACACAAAGCTCCCAGGTCTGTGAACTCTTTAAATCTAATTTTTAAAAAAAGTTTTGAAAACGCTCACGAAACTAGTTATTTAACGATTTCTACTCTATCTCAAATTTATTAATTTTTGTAAGGTAAGTTCTAATACGAAAGTTATTTAGCTTTTTAAAGGGCATTTATATATTCATTTTTCTTTTCTCTCATTTGTTGACAACAAAAAAAGAATTAAAAAAGAATATTTAACTAAGAGCACTTGTACCGCTTCAACAATTATTTAGCTAAGATTTAACTGAAAAATACATTTTCTTATTTTAGCTACTCACTTTTATAAAGTAACTCTATTTAAAATATTATTATTTTTATATATTTTCCTTGTAGTAGCTCAGCAAATTTTTAACCATTTTATTGAACCGGATGTGGAACATCTTTTTGCTGCAAGGCTAAGCTTTTAGCTATTTTGTTAAGCACAATGTGAAAGTTGTTGGAAGTGCAAATAAAAATGCAAAGTCAAAGAAAGCATGCAAGAAAGTTGTACACGTTTTTTTCTAATTAATTATAGCATTTCGACACAGCTTTCTTTTACTTTAATTAGCTTAGTAAATTATGCATGCCTTAGAAGTCAAAAGAATATTTGTTAGGTGGCAATATTATTAGACTTTGTGATTTTTAGTTTTAGCTCTTGAGTGCTAGCCACCTTTGTGGACTTTGTAACCATAGTATTAAGTGTTATAATTGTTATAGCAACTTTTATTGATTTTTGTAAGTTAGTAATGTATGTGTTCACATGTAAGAAATCCTTATATAAGGATATTATGTACGTTAGATTAAGTAGGCAACTCTTGAGTGCTAACCACCTTTGTGGACTTTGTAACCATAGTATTAAGTGCTATAATTGTTATAGCAACTTTTATTGATTTTTGTAAGTTAGTAATGTATGTGCTCACATGTAAGAAATCCTTATATAAGGATATTATGTACGTTAGATTAAGTAAGCAAGAAGCAAGTGGAAGCTTGATATTTCTCTTCAATATTAAAGTATTATTTTTATCTTGTCTTTTGTTCTTTCTATTTTTTGAGTGTCCGTGTATTTGGGTATTGGTTTGTAAACTTAATCCCAACAAATTGGTATAAGAGCTAGTTTATTCCTAGCATTGTAGTCATGGTCTCAAATATGGTGCAAATCCAAGTTCCTCAGTTAAAAAAGGAAAATTATGAGAAATGGTGCATCCAATTCAAAGCATTGTTTGGATCACAAGATCGTTGGGAGATTGTTAGTACCGGGTTCGTTGAGCTCACTCTGGGGCAAGAAGCCACTTACACTGTAGATCAAAAAGTCACTCTCAAAGACTAAAGAAAGAAGGACAAGAAGGCGTTGTATCTCCTTTATCAAGGATTTGATGATTCAACGTTTAAGAAGGTCGCTGAAGCGGCAATGAGCAAAGCAACATGAGACACCTTGAATACAATTTTCAAAGGTGTTGATCGAGTGAAGAGAATTCGCCTTCAATCATTAAGGGCTGAATTTGAATCTGCCCATATGAATGAAGGAGAAAATGTCTCTGATTATTATTCTCGATTACTTGTAATCGTGAATGAAATGAAGAGAAATGACAAAAAACTTTAAGATGTTCGTGTCATGGAAAAGATACTTCGATCCCTCACTCCCAAATTTGAGCACGTGGTGACGGCAATTAAGGAATCAAAAAGACTTGGAGACTATAAGTGCAGAGGAGCTGCTGGGATCTCTCCGAGTTCATGAACAGCGCATTTTGAATAATGCAAATGCCACATCTCTTAAGCAAGCTTTGGAGTCAAAATTAAATTTTGACAAACCAAAGGGAGGACGTGGACAATGGAATCTAAGAAGTGGTGGTGCCAACTACCGTGGTCAAGGTCAAGGTTGAGGACGTGGTAATATAAATGATCATGGACCATCTCAAGAAAGGAAAAAATTTCCTGACTGGAGAAAGCAGAATGTCCAATGTTACAACTGCAGAAAATACGGACATTATGCCTCAGAATGTTTATACAAGAATAATGACCATGTCAACCTTGCGGAAGCATCAAGCAGTGAGAGTAAGAATTCTACTCTCTTATTGGCACACAATGATTCTAGTGGTCAACATGATGTTTGATACCTTGACTCTGGTGCAAGCAATCATATGTGTGGAAGAAAATAAACTTTTGCTGAACTCAAAGAAGGAGTTTACGAAAACGTGAGCCTTGGAGATTCCTCAAAACTTGCAGTTGAAGGAAGAGGAAAAGTCCGGATCTTCCAGAAAAACGGCAAGGAAGAATTCATCTCTGATGTTTACTATGTCCCAAGTATGAAGAGCGATATCCTAAGTATTGGCCATCTTCTCTAGAAGGGGTATTGTACATGTGGAGAATAATGTTCTCTCTCTAAGAGATACAAGTGGAAGGCTCATTGCACGTGTTCAAATGACCAAGAACTGTATGTTTCCTTTGATCCTGAATACGAAGATCGAAAAATGCCTCATTGGACTCATTAAAAACGAGTCATGGCGGTGGCATTTACGATTTGACCATCTTCACTTTAATGGCTTGAAGCTATTATCCTCAAGTAGAATGGTGCATGGTCTACAACAAATAGATTCAGCAAACCATGTTTGTTAAGGATGCATACTTGGTAAGCAGTCTCGACTCTCTTTTCCTAGTGGTATGGCATGGAGGGCGAAAGCACCACTGCAGTTGGTGCACATTGATATTTGTGGGCCATTGGATCCCATATCATTTGGAGGTAACAAGTACTTCATTCCCTTCATAGATGATTTCAACATAAAATTATGGGTTTATTTTCTCAAGGAGAAATCTTCGGACTTAGTTGTTTTCAAGAACTTTAAGGTGCTCGCCGAAGTGGAGAGTAATTACAAGCTTATAGCTGTCAGATCTAATCGAGAGGGTGAGTACACCTCAAATGCATTTCAAGACTTTTACAGAGAGAATGGAATCAAACATCAATTCACTGCAGCCTATACCCAACAACAAAATGGGATAGCGGAAAGGAAGAATCGCACTATCCTTGATATGACGAGATCCATGCTAAAAGAAAAAGGATTGCCGAAGCAATTGTGGGCGGAAGCTATAGCATGCTTGATGTATTT
>NC_081551.1:8593800-8668490 GCF_901000735.1 Corylus avellana | reverse complement strand
ACAATCTGACACGTTACTAAAGTTGAAATAGTTACGTCCAATCTCATAACCCGTCAAACACGTTACTATAGACACGTTGTTAAACTTTAGTAACGTTTTAACACCATATACACGTTACTAATGGTCCGTGACTAAAAAAATTGATCCTTGTAGCGTAACAAAACATAAAAATTTGATTAGTAATTTTATATCTCAAAAAGCTAGAAGAATTAGTTTTAAATTATAATTTGGTATAAAATTAAATACCGGGATACCAGAAGAAAACAAGTAAAACAAACAACATATGAACAGATGATATCTATGCAGTTATATCCCAAATGAGAAAGAAAATGAAACACAAAAATAAGAAAATGAAACACAAATTCCTCTTCCTATTTTTTTTTTTTTTTTCTTTTATATTACGTGTTGTTTCCAATTTTCAACAAAGTTAAACATAAGTCCGTTGCCCATCTGTTTCAGGATTTTTGTTATTGAGATTTTTCTTTGATTCCATTCCCCTACTTATTTGAGCAAAATAATTAATGTTTTATTTGCTAACATAACATGCTTCTTGCAACAGGAAACTGGCAGAGCTTGGTCTTCTCTAATGGCAAAAGCTTGGTCTTTGAATTCATTGCACGATATGGAGATCCACCACATAGAAGACGTGCAAACATGCATTATAGTATGACAAAACATTATTTTATGCTTCATCAATACCAAGGTTGTAGACGTATTGGTTATGGCAAACATTAGCTAAATCGAAATTAGCCCATCTAAGAAAATGCACAAAATGAAAATCTAGCAAGCGAAAACCAATCAAAATTCCAGCGTTGGACGATAACTTGAAATGGGTCTTCTCGAAGATAGCTAACATATTTTTGCAATTCTACTTAATTGATCATTAGATTCGTAGATTCATATGATTCGTAAACAAATTTAATGATAAATTTACTCTTTCATTTATACGAAAATAAGTGCAAAATAATATAAAAAAATTATTTTTATTATTGCTCTTTACCATATAGAAAAAACTTATATATGTAATTGTCAAAATCTTATAATAATATGAAAGTTCAAAACACATTGTGTTGACTGATAGTGCCTCGAACAGCAATTAAAATACAAATCGATTCAATCGACGTAATTAAATGATATCCATATCTCTATATACCAACAGACATCCAAATTTAGCAATTGTCTTTATCCCTTTTTTTTTTCTCTCTCTCTAAAATTATTGAAATCCATCTATATGCCAAGAGAAGTCCAAAATATAGCTGTTGTCTTAAATGTCCGGTGTTTACAATGATTCAACTAGTTTATTAAATGTTACAAGTCCATCTTGAGTCCTTTCAAAAATTATATGGCTATTAAAATCACCATTAAATTTGTAATTAATCATTATTGGATTTTGATCAAATGATGATTTTAATAGCCACATCATTTTTTGTGGGACTCAAGAAGGACACAAGAGGGACTTCTAGAATTACTCAATTTTTTATGATGTCTCGAGACAAATTTCACATCTCTAGTTTATTTATTTATTATTATTTTTTTTTTGTCCTAAGCAGCTAGCCATGTGATTTATGTTTTATTATTATTTATTTTCTAGACAGTTGCGTACGCTATAGTCCAAAAAATTGCGTAGAACAAAATCACAAAATTAAATGGTTGACTTAAGGGCCTAAAAGTGCTTTTAATATTCAAAAAAATTCGTTTGTAGAAAAAAGTATTTGTTTAGTAAAAAAATTAAAAGCAATCTTTAAGAGTCCAAAAAGCTTAAAAATGGTCAAACCGCACTTTTAGTAAAAGCTTAAAAATAAAGTTTTTACCCAAAAACGTTTTTTACTTAAAATCTCCTCCAATGTAATCTCAAACAAGCTTTTACAAACAAACTATGATACTGTAGATTCTTAAATTATAGGAGATATTTTATTTTTTATTTAATTAGATTAAAAAAAAAAAAAAACTCATCAATTTAAGCGCCCACGTAGATGGGCGGTGGTAGGGGCTGGCTATATATTGTTTAAATTCGCCCACCAGCATCGGGCCTCGGCATGTTGTGGATGGTTGAATAGAAAAACAAATTGGATGACAATGGAGAAGAGCAGCAACAGAGTCCGCGTCACCGGAGTTTCAGGCTATATTGGCTCTTCCCTTGTGAAAAAGCTTTTACAGAAAGGTTATACAGTCCATGCAACTCTCAGGAACTTGGGTCTCTCTCTCTCTCTCTGTGATTGTGGTGTTTTATATATTCAATTTCTTTAACTTTATTTATGGATCTTTTGTTTTCCTTCATCGATCTCTGCAGGAGACGCAGCCAAAGTCGATCTTTTCAAGTCCTTGCCCAACGCAGCCAACAGATTGGTGCTTTTTCAAGCTGATATTTACAATCCCATTGATTTTGAGCCTGCAATTAAAGGCTGCCAATAGGTCTTTCATGTCGCCACCCCGTTGCTACATGACACACAAAGCTCCCAGGTCTGTGAACTCTTTAAATCTAATTTTTAAAAAAAGTTTTGAAAACGCTCACGAAAATAGTTATTTAACGATTTCTACTCTATCTCAAATTTATTAATTTTTGTAAGGTAAGTTCTAATACGAAAGTTATTTAGCTTTTTAAAGGGCATTTATATATTCATTTTTCTTTTCTCTCATTTGTTGACAACAAAGAAAGAATTAAAAAAGAATATTTAACTAAGAGCACTTGTACCGCTTCAACAATTATTTAGCTAAGATTTAACTGAAAAATACATTTTCTTATTTTAGCTACTCACTTTTATAAAGTAACTCTATTTAAAATATTATTATTTTTATATATTTTCCTTGTAGTAGCTCAGCAAATTTTTAACCATTTTATTGAACCGGATGTGGAACATCTTTTTGCTGCAAGGCTAAGCTTTTAGCTATTTTGTTAAGCACAATGTGAAAGTTGTTGGAAGTGCAAATAAAAATGCAAAGTCAAAGAAAGCATGCAAGAAAGTTGTACACGTTTTTTTCTAATTAATTATAGCATTTCGACACAGCTTTCTTTTACTTTAATTAGCTTAGTAAATTATGCATGCCTTAGAAGTCAAAAGAATATTTGTTAGGTGGCAATATTATTAGACTTTGTGATTTTTAGTTTTAGCTCTTGAGTGCTAGCCACCTTTGTGGACTTTGTAACCATAGTATTAAGTGTTATAATTGTTATAGCAACTTTTATTGATTTTTGTAAGTTAGTAATGTATGTGTTCACATGTAAGAAATCCTTATATAAGGATATTATGTACGTTAGATTAAGTAGGCAACTCTTGAGTGCTAGCCACCTTTGTGGACTTTGTAACCATAGTATTAAGTGCTATAATTGTTATAGCAACTTTTATTGATTTTTGTAAGTTAGTAATGTATGTGCTCACATGTAAGAAATCCTTATATAAGGATATTATGTACGTTAGATTAAGTAAGCAAGAAGCAAGTGGAAGCTTGATATTTCTCTTCAATATTAAAGTATTATTTTTATCTTGTCTTTTGTTCTTTCTATTTTTTGAGTGTCCGTGTATTTGGGTATTGGTTTGTAAACTTAATCCCAACAAATTGGTATAAGAGCTAGTTTATTCCTTGCATTGTAGTCATGGTCTCAAATATGGTGCAAATCCAAGTTCCTCAGTTAAAAAAGGAAAATTATGAGAAATGGTGCATCCAATTCAAAGCATTGTTTGGATCACAAGATTGTTGGGAGATTGTTAGTACCGGGTTCGTTGAGCTCACTCTGGGGCAAGAAGCCACTTACACTGTAGATCAAAAAGTCACTCTCAAAGACTAAAGAAAGAAGGACAAGAAGGCGTTGTATCTCCTTTATCAAGGATTTGATGATTCAACGTTTAAGAAGGTCGCTGAAGCGGTAATGAGCAAAGCAACATGAGACACCTTGAATACAATTTTCAAAGGTGTTGATCGAGTGAAGAGAATTCGCCTTCAATCATTAAGGGCTGAATTTGAATCTGCCCGTATGAATGAAGGAGAAAATGTCTCTGATTATTATTCTCGATTACTTGTAATCGTGAATGAAATGAAGAGAAATGACAAAAAACTTGAAGATGTTCGTGTCATGGAAAAGATACTTCGATCCCTCACTCCCAAATTTGAGCACGTGGTGACGGCAATTAAGGAATCAAAAAGACTTGGAGACTATAAGTGCAGAGGAGCTGCTGGGATCTCTCTGAGTTCATGAACAGCGCATTCTGAATAATGCAAACGCCACATCTCTTGAGCAAGCTTTGGAGTCAAAATTAAATTTTGACAAACCAAAGGGAGGACGTGGACAATGGAATCTAAGAAGTGGTGGTGCCAACTACCGTGGTCAAGGTCAAGGTCGAGGACGTGGTAATATAAATGATCATGGACCATCTCAAGAAAGGAAAAATTTTCCTGACTGGAGAAAGCAGAATGTCCAATGTTACAACTGCAGAAAATACGGACATTATGCCTCAGAATGTTTGTACAAGAATGATGACCATGTCAACCTTGCGGAAGCATCAAGTAGTGAGAGTAAGAATTCTACTCTCTTATTGGCACACAATGATTCTAGTGGTCAACATGATGTTTGTTACCTTGACTCTGGTGCAAGCAATCATTTGTGTGGAAGAAAATAAACTTTTGCTGAACTCAAAGAAGGAGTTTGCGAAAACGTGAGCCTTGAAGATTCCTCAAAACTTGCAGTTGAAGGAAGAGGAAAAGTCCGGATCTTCCAGAAAAACGGCAAGGAAGAATTCATCTTTGATGTTTACTATGTCCCAAGTATGAAGAGCGATATCCTAAGTATTGGCCATCTTCTCTAGAAGGGATATTGTACATATGGAGAATAATGTTCTCTCTCTAAGAGATACAAGTGGAAGGCTCATTGCACGTGTTCAAATGACCAAGAACTGTATGTTTCCTTTGAACCTGAATACGAAGATCGAAAAATGCCTCATTGGACTCATTAAAAACGAGTCATGGCGGTGGCATTTACGATTTGACCATCTTCACTTTAATGGCTTGAAGCTATTATCCTCAAGTAGAATGGTGCATGGTCTACAACAAATAGATTCAGCAAACCATGTTTGTTAAGGATGCATACTTGGTAAGCAGTCTCGACTCTCTTTTCCTAGTGGTATGGCATGGAGGGCGAAAGCACCACTGCAGTTGGTGCACATTGATATTTGTGGGCCATTGGATCCCATATCATTTGGAGGTAACAAGTACTTCATTCCCTTCATAGATGATTTCAACATAAAATTATGGGTTTATTTTCTCAAGGAGAAATCTTCGGACTTAGTTGTTTTCAAGAACTTTAAGGTGCTCGCCGAAGTGGAGAGTAATTACAAGCTTATAGCTGTCAGATCTAATCGAGAGGGTGAGTACACCTCAAATGCATTTCAAGACTTTTACAGAGAGAATGGAATCAAACATCAATTCACTGCAGCCTATACCCAACAACAAAATGGGATAGCGGAAAGGAAGAATCGCACTATCCTTGATATGACGAGATCCATGCTAAAAGAAAAAGGATTGCCGAAGCAATTGTGGGCGGAAGCTATAGCATGCTTGATGTATTTGTTGAACCGGTGCCCAACAAAGAGTTTCAAGAACATGACACCTCAAGAAGTATGGAATGGATACAAACCTAGTGTTGCTCACCTTCGATTTTTTGGGTGTGTTGCATATGCTCAAGTTCCTGAAGCAAAAAGAAGGAAGCTTGATGATCGAGGTGAAAAGTGTATTTTTGTTGGCTACAATGAGGAGTCAAAGGCATACAAGCTCTATAACCCATTAACAACTAAAGTAGTGGTTAGTAGAGATGTTGTCTTCAATGAAAAAGAATCATGGAATTGGAGCAATAAATAAGCGAACAAAGAAAATGTTGTCTTAGATGAATATGAAGAGCAAACGCCAGTTGTGACACCGTCTGCCCCACCAACATCTCCTCAACCTATTTCACCCTCTTCAATACACAGAAGTCCAACATCTGGTTCTTCATCTTCCAGTGACAATAGTGATGTGGTATTTTTGTGACCAAAAATATCAATTATAAAAATAACTACTCGCAATAGGACGAATCTTTGTAGGATACGGCTATAGAGAGGGTGTCGAACCTCAAGGACTGCATGGGTTTTATTATCAAAATTCGAAAGATTAAGATTAACTTAATTACAAAGAGAATTGATTTGATTTTCTTTAAAACTTAAACTGCATGAAAATAAAAGAGATTTAAAATAAGAGAGATAGTGTAGGGTATTGACTTCACCTATATCCGTACAACAATGGCTAATCATAATTAATCCCAGAAATTCATTATATGCATGTTATAAATAAACAAGAAACAACCTTATTAAAGAATAAGCATAATCTATCTTCGGTTGGCACGGATCGTCCACCTAACCACTAAGATGCGGTACGACCCGTCTTCCCTAGGTATAAATTATCAAATTCTTTAACAGGATACATACAATCAATGAATAAGCATAACTCATCTTTGGTCGGCACGGATTGTCTACCTAAATTACACTAAACTAGGGTATAGTACAATCCGTCTTTCCTAGGCATGACCTATCAAATCCTATTGATCATATGTCAATTAAACCCATTGTATAACCATCATTCTCATAATCACAGAAAACAAGAATGATTTAAGATCAATAAAAATAAAATACTTTCTAAGACAAGAGAAGAATTTCACAAATATTGATTTTGGAATTTAAGAACAATTGCATTTAATAATTAAGAACATAATCAAAATGTAGCAATTCTCATAGTTATACAATCAACATGCATAAATTGAAAATTTAGAAATTAAATACAATCAAACCATTGTGCTTGGATAGGGTTACATCAACACCCCACGAAGGGGTTTAGCCGCTCATGATCTTCTAAGCTCCAAAGACAAATTTCTGATTTCTAGCTCTAGGAAGCGGTGTGTTTTTTCTCAATGCTTAGAGGCCTATTTATAGGGCTTAGGAGAGTCCAAGAAGCCCTAGTAATTCTAAAAATTTCGGAGATTTAAGTCCAAGTCCAATTAGGATAAAGAAAACCTAAGTCCAAATCGGAATAGGATTCGCCCAGAATTGCGTTCCTATCTTGCGGGGCGATTTTGGCATTGCGACGCTTCGAATTAGGAAAATGATATTTCACAATTATTTGTAGCAATTTGAGTTAGCTTTCCAAATCCACTTGAATCACCTCAATCGGATATTTGAGCTGAAAGTTATGGCCAAAATACAGAGACGTATGCAGAATCCAAATTTGAATCCAATCCGATTTTGACTCCAATTTGAGAAATTCCGAATTAATCCCTTCCTTTATTTGATTAAACTTAACCACAACATATAAGTCCCCTGTTATGATTGGCTAAGCTTAATCATCTCAAAGTGTGCTTTTAAGCCCAAAATCAATGGAATTAATTGCATCTTTATTTATAACCTGAAAACACAAAAACAAAACAAAATCAAACAAATAACAACACTAAGGAATTAACATATGCAAATTAAGGGGCTTGAATGTGCAACATTCGGGCTTATCACACCCCCAAACTTACATATTGCTAGTCCCTTAGCAATACAAAACAGAAAATAAACTAAAAAACAAAAAGATAAGTCCATCTTTCGTGGGATGTACGATTACATTTAGCGTATGCAACAAGCCTTTTAAACCCTTAGGCATTCCCTAGAGGACGAGTGAAGTCTCGTGAAGGTTTTTCAGTATTTATACCCACAAACATTGTCATCATTATGTGATTCAAAAAGATAAAGTATCACAAAAATAATGGTTCTCATTCATTAGCAAGCTTAAAATTATAAACTCCATCTTCAAAATTTCAAGGAATTCACAAGTCAAATCACTTACCAATGGCAGATTGAGACACAACAAGTTTCAATTAGTGCAAAGTGAACTAACACATAATCAAGAAGCTTCAAAATAATTCCAATATGAATGAATCACCATCTCAGAATTTATTGGACTTCATATCAAATGAAACAACCGAGGCATACATTTTTTTCTTTTTTTTTTTTCTTTTTTTTTTTTTTTGTTGTTGTTGTAGGCTTTGCAATGCTTAGCTCCCTTAAGCTTTCTAGTTGACCTATGTATCGAGTGTTAAGTCAATGTCTCCCAAACCAAATGGCTTTAGGGCATTAGGTGTGAAGACACCCCTAAGGACTTACTAACTCGAGTCAAAAAGGCTACGAAACTAAGCTAGTCATTTTATTAATCAACCCAAAAATTTCACTTTTTGACGCGAACACTCACTGCTTAATGAGGCAAGAGGTCCGGTTACTCAGCGAAAAATTCAAAGTTGATTTCTTTTTCTTTCTTTTTTTAATTTTTTTTTATACATGTATAGCATGCCAAAGTTATTCATCCAATATGTCACCCAACAGAATTCAAGACATTGAAAACAAACATAATTGGTCTCAAAATTCATACCTCACAAACATGTGCTAGTGTGCTCAAGATAGATTTAAATTGAAACAAGAAACATCTCATGTTGCCGAAAGTAAGTAACAAGACTCAAAATTCCTAAGTCATATGATCATGTATTCATAACTTTAAGCCTATCAATGAAATTTAAACCAAAATCAAAGCTCAACCATATACTTAAGAATGACATAACAACAAAAATTGACCATGTTTTATTTTTCCATACCCCCAAACTTGAATCGTACATTGTCCCCAATGTATGTATAGAACTAAAGAATAAGATCAAGAGTATAGGAATACCTGAATGAGCAGATGGGGGCATATCATACCCCCAAACTTGTATGCAAAAACACATCCCTAAAAAAAAAAGTGATACTCCAACCAAATACCAATCAAGTGCAACACATTGTTGTATAAATATAAACAAAGAATGAAACAACAATGGATAAAGTAAACCTGGATGGAGATCATATGCCCTGGTGGAGTGAAGAGTCAAGCGCACAGGGCCTGCACTTGATCCTATGAAATTGACTCATCTAGTCAAAATATATGGAATCCGCCAAGTTAACGGAATCCACATCCTTGATGCGCACAGTGTTCTCTGACCCTTAAGTTTAAATTTGAAACATCAATCTTTTCTTCTCTTGGACCAAAGAGAATAAATTTTACCCACAAATAGGTAATTCCAAATGTCAGCATAAATAAGTAGATTCCTCTGAGTATTCCCACACAATTTCTCATCTGAAAAGGAATCATGAATTGGAATAAAATGGGGAGAATACTTGGGAAGTTTTTCTACCTCGATGGTCTCTTTTTGCTCGTTTAACAGCCCTAACAGACTACCCTCCTGGCCTCTTGGTAAGTCATAAGAAATAATGACCGGGATAGTATCATTTGTCCCTAAAAATGAAGATTTCAGATTACCTGGAATAGGGGCTTGGGGCTCATATGGCATCTCGGAAATAGGAGGTGATAGTGAAGAAACCTTAGTGCTTGCTTCCTTGCTTTTTTTCCCGATGTAGATCCTGTGGGACCTCAATTTGCTCCTCCTTTGGCTCCTCCTTCCTTTCTTCCATGTGGTTTTCAACCACCTCTCCACTCCTTAGTGTGGTGATAGCTTGCTCATGGCAAGAAGTACTTTCTTCCTCCATGTAGTGTCCATCAGGATTGGCAACCGACTGACTTTGAAACTCTTCTTCTTCCATCTTGGCGTCTATCTCGGCGAAGAATTGAGGAGTATAAAGTTCCTGTTGAGATTTCACCGTCTGCTTTATCTCACCCGCTAGCTCACTCATCATTTTTAGCATCCGAGCCTCAAAATTAGACTCTGAGGGAGGTGGTGCGGCCTGGTATATCTGTTGTGGAGTTGCTTGATATTGAGGAGAATAGGATTGATCATTGAATTGCGGATATGCCTGATGGTACAGTTCATGACGTTGTGGAGCATAATTCCCAGGAGCTTCAGCTTGCCACGAGAGATTAGACTGGTTGCTCCACGCCGGGTTATAGGGATCTGAATAAAGGTCATTCCCCAGTCTAGAGAACGGTCTATTCATATGCTCATAAGAATAATTAGAAGATTGTCCTGCTGTAGGACAATCTCTAACATGATGATAAGGACTATAGCAATATGAACATGGTCCATGGGGTGTTGGAATGCCTCCCCACATGAACTAACTAATAGAATTAACATAAAATAACAACAAAAAAATATAAATAAATATAAATAAAAACTAACAAACGGCCCTTAGGTGCGTCGGAAACTTGGATGCCGACTGCTGCTAATGTGCTCGATCGCACGGCAGGGTACGCTCGAGCTTATTGCCGCAGATGGGTGTGAGCGCAGGAGAGGAAGGCTCGAGCGTTGCTGGCTTGATTCCTGCTGAATTGCGTCCGTGCGCTTGATCGCACGCGACCAGCGCTCGATCGCAGTCACAGAGAAGGCAGCTTATGGACCTGTTTGCAAATTCTAAAATAAAACAAAAACAAAACACAAACAGAATTAAAATTAGCAGAAAAATAAAATTACTAAGCTAAAATCAGTCCTTAAATTTTGACAATAAAACCGTTAAGCAATCCCCGGCAACGGCACCAAAAATTGATGTGGTATTTTTGTGACAAAAAATATCAATTATAAAAATAACCACTCGTAATAGGACGAATCTTTGTAGGATACGGCTATAAAGAGGGTGTCGAACCTCAAGGACTGCATGGGTTTTATTATCAAAATTCGAAAGATTAAGATTAACTTAATTAAAAAGAGAATTGATTTGATTTTCTTTAAAACTTAAACTGCATGAAAATAAAAGAGATTTAAAATAAGAGAGATAGTGTAGGGTATTGACTTCACCTCTATCCGTACAACAATAGCTAATCATAATTAATCCCAGAAATTCATTATATGCATGTTATAAATAAACAATAAATAACCTTATTAAAGAATAAGCATAATCTATCTTCGGTTGGCACGGATCATCCACCTAACCACTAAGATACGGTACGACCCGTCTTCCCTAAGTATAAATTATCAAATTCTTTAACAGGATACATACAATCAATGAATAAGCATAACTCATCTTCGGTTGGCACGGATTGTCTACCTAAATTACACTAAACTAGGGTGTAGTACAATCCGTCTTCCCTAGGCATGCCCTATCAAATTCTATTGATCATATGTCAATTAAACCCATTGTATAACCATCATTCTCATAATCACAGAAAAGAAGAATGATTTGAGATCAATAAAAGTAAAATACTTTCTAAGATAAGAGAAAAATTTCACAAATATTGATTTTAGAATTTAAGAACAATTGCATTTAATAATTAAGAACATAATCAAAATGTAGCAATTCTCATAGTTATACAATGAACAAGCATAAATTGAAAATCTAGAAATTAAATACAATCAAACCGTTGTGCTTGGATAGGGTTACATCAACACCCCACAAAGGGGTTTAGCCGCTCATGATCTTCTAAGCTCCAAAGACAAATTTCTGATTTCTAGCTCTAGGAAGCGGTGTGTTTTTTCTCAATGCTTAGAGGCCTATTTATAGGGCTTAGGAGAGTCCTAGAAGCCCTATTAATTCTAGAAATTTCGGAGATTTAAGTCCAAGTCCAATTAGGATAAAGAAAACCTAAGTCCAAATCGGAATAGGATTCGCCCAGAATTGCGTTCCTATCTTGCAGGGCGATTTTGGCATTGTAGCGCTTCGAATTAGGAAAATGATATTTCACAATGATTTGTATCAATTTGAGTTAGCTTTCCAACGCCACTTGAATCACCTCAATCGGATATTTAAGCTGAAGGATACATGGCCAATAATGCAAGAGCCATCTGCGAGTCAGGGCATTTGGTCAATCGGTTGCCGATAGATTTGAAATTCGGGGTCGATACTTCAACATTTGAGTTAAACCCCAACACGCCAGAGGTCCCACATTGCCAGTTCAGTAGAAACGCCAATCATCTCAAAATCTTAAAGCCATAAAATCAAATGGAATGTTAATCTTTTAATTTAACACGAAACCCTGAAAATAAAACAAAATCATGATAAATGTGTATTCTAAGGGTCTCTTTTTATATATCTGGTCAAAGGAACTGAGATATTGCAATAAATTGTGGTATCAGGGAAACTTTTAATGCTTTACCTATTTTCTTTAGCCTCAATACCATCAAGTTACCAAAAAGTGTTTTATTGGGAGATAAAAAAGAAAAAAAAAAAAAAATACGTTTTACTCCCTCAAACTATCTATATAATTTTGCACTATTACACTCAATGTTTAAAGCGTAGCGATACAACCCCGGCTTTCAGAATTGTTGCAATTCAAAAAAAAAAAAAAAGAAATATCATGACGAAGCCTGCCGTCTGAGGTGAACCACCGAGCAGGGGTGAAGCTCCATGGGCCAAGCACCCTCAAAACTAATTTGAGGGGTTTGCAGTGACCCTAAGTGGCGAACCCCCTTTAGGCCATGCTGGGGCAGGTGGCCCACACCAGGAGGCAATTACAGCCAGTGAGAGTGGTTCAGGCCACGAGAGAGGGGGTGGCCCAGGATAAACTCCTCAAATTTTTTTTTAAGGGTTTAGCCCAAGGGGGTAGCCGATCGAACCACCCCCTCGGGCCCTGGGGATGGTTCGGCCACCCCCAGGCTGGCTGTTTGGGGATGGCCGAACCACCCCCAGGCCAAACGGGGTGGCCGGCGACCCCAGCATATTTCTTCTTTTTTTGATTTTTTGGATTTTTTTTTAATAAATAAAATATGTGATGGGGGCATTTTGGAAAAAAAAAATCAGAATAGTCGAATTGCAACAATTTGAAAGTTTGGGAGGATCAAGTGTCACATTTTAAATATTGGAGGTAAAAGTGCAAATATGTGGATAGTTCAGGGGGTAAAATGTATTGTCCCAAAAAAAAAAAAAAGGAGAGGAGGAAAGAAGAGGGGAGTAGGGGGGAGAGGAGAGGAGGAGGGAGCTCCCCCACATGTTTTTTTTCTCTCTAGGTTTTCTCCTAGCAAGAAACCTAGGGCCGACTTTTTTCCTCCCATCTAACATATTCACTTATACATTTTGTTAGGTGTAAATCCTCCACCTAACCACTAGAGGGTTTTGCCCGTGTTTTACCCGTACTTCACCATCGAATTTGTTTAGTGTCTTTGCTTAACCATCAAAGGGTTGTTGTTAAGCATATTTTCCAACTTAACTATCTATCAAAAGGCTGTTAAGCGTATTCCCCCCACTTAACCACTAAGGGTTTTGCTAAGTGAATTCCTCCCACTTAACCGCTGGGTTACTCAACATACACTTTTACAATCTATATTACACACCACATGTTTCCACCAGACCTCATTCACTTTAAAAGCTCATTTCTTTTCAATCATGTGATAACATAGTTTCATATATGCATTCAAATATTATAGGCCTTACAATCACAAATGAAAACATATATAAAATGCAATAAAACATTTTAAGTGCAGGGTCAGTAAGTTTATATTTACAGTTTATGCTTAAATCTTCTGAACTAAAACCTTTGTGACTTGGTGCGACTTACTCTATTTTTACATTGTACCCAATCATTAGGTTTTAATTCCATTTAAGACCCTAGGACCTCTAGCAAACCCTAGAACCTTTGAACATCACGAAAATCCCTTGGAAAAAACCTTGACTTTCATGTTCTAGGACCTCGAATTAAATGTTAATACGATTCTATTTAATTCATTATAGGTAGAAAATCGTCTGCTTTATCTGGCTCAAGTACTCTAGCATATATAGTTCTTCGTTCCAACTCTTCTCTGCATACTTGATAAACTCAAGAAAATTGAAAGAGAAAAATAAAGTGATTGAGCTCAGTCAACCAAGCATCGACCAAGGGTTACTGGAACCCTACTAGACTCTTTGCCTCAGGCTCGGTCGACCGAAGATCAACCGAGGCTCTCTAAAGCTATTGCCTTAAGCTCGGTCGAACGAGGGAATATTGGTAGCAACCCAAACTTTTCAAAGTTGCCCAAAAACCCCATCTTTCAACCTCTATCCACTCCAACGGGTCTGTAGACCCAACGTACAACATGTATACAATGAAATCAAACAATTGAAATCATTGAAAAACATCAAACTTTCAAATCTAAGAGAAAACCTTAGTTTTGTAAAAACGCTAGCTTTTAAACCCTTCTGCATTCTAACAAAATTTGGGTAGCACAACGACGAATTTACATGCGTTTCCAAAGTACATGAAAGCCCTTTTTTGCACACTGTCTTAATGAAAATACTTTGAAACACCTATTCTGTCACAACTTGGGATACCACTATTGACAACATGTTTCCTATAATATAACTATCTATATATGTACAAAAGTTAGGAGTGTGTGTAGCATTTTTCTTTTTATAATCCTAAATTTGAACCCTAAAACAACATGATAAGGAGTGGCAAGTGACTTCGCCCCATGAATAAGCATGCAATCTCTATTACTGCCTTCTAGTTCAGCCACTAGCAAGTAGGAGCATTCTATAGGTCAACCTCTAAACAACTTGTGATGAAGGAAATTGATTAAGCATGCAATCTCTATTACTGCCTTCTAGTTCAGCCACTAGCAAGTAGGAGCATTCTATAGGTCAACCTCTAAACAACTTGTGATGAAGGAAATTGATTAATAAATGTAGCAGAAGTGACTCATACATCCTCCTTGAGTGGATATATAGAGTTTTTTCTTCCTTCTCTTCTCCCTCTCGTCGGCACGTGTGAGTTGGTTTTACATTGAACCTTAAGCGTTTGAGTTTGTTAAATATATTGTTGAATATATTGAGAGCGGAAGAAGGAGAGAGGGGAAGAATATAAGGACTACATTGTATTCTCTTCTATATTAACTCTCTATTTATAGAGAGAAAAAAGTAATGGGCAAGAAACCCTAGAACATATAAGGCAATATAATATAAAATATTCTAACAGAATTATTGGTGACCGAAGGGCGGTTTTAGTCGACATGCATTTGGTTGAGAGGAGACATGGCTGCTAAGAGTCACATTGTGTCTTTTGATTGGGTTGGATGTTGTTCTGTCTCCCCTGGATGGGATGGATGTGGGTGGTGATGGTGAGGTTGGAGAGGTCCTTCTTTTTCCGTATGTGTATCTATCCCCTGTTGTGTTGGGAGATTTCGGGTATTCAGATGGGGCTTTGTCTTGTGCAAAGGAGATTTGTCCTATTGTGTGGGTCATGAGGAGCAAACTTTACCTCTTTTGATAGCAAGAGGATCATTGTCATGAGGAATTGGTTTCTCCCTCTAATCTTGGTATTTAAAGAAAGAGGGAGCTAAGAAATTTGGAGTGCTTCATCAACTATGATGTCAGAGGCGAGTGTTCAAGTTGTAGAAAAGGCAAGGCTCAATGGCTCATCATGTCTCTTAGCGTTGTGCGCAGTTTATGGGGGGTCTCTTGTGGGGCTTCAGGTGGTATTTTACTTAATTGGGACTTAAAGGTGGCACAGAAGTTAAAGGTGTGTCTGGGAGTCCTCAACTTGGCTGTAATTCCTGTAATTCTAATAGGATGTGGATCTTGCCTTGGTGTTTTTTTTTTTTGGGGGGTGGGGAGGGTTTTGCTTTTTTTAGTTGTGTTCCTTTTTGTATACTTACTATCTACTTAGGGGCATCTTTTATATATATATAAGTGACTCATACAAGAACCCCAAGATTTGAATGTAGACTCGAGTTTTAATAACTATTTGATGCATCCTTTATTCATCGAGAGATAAATCACTACTACACAAATATTCTCACCCCACAAACGGGAGTAAATTACAATGATGTTTGTCGTATTGCTAAGCAATTTTTGCAATCTAAAAAAAAAAAACAAAAAAAAAAAAGCACCAATTTTTTCTGTTGTATGTATAATTCCTCCTAGCAGGGTTGTAGTAAATGGGTGGTAACTCAATAAAAAGAGAAACAAACCAATCCCAGGCTCCATCTCAGTATTTATTCTCTTCCTGCCTGTTTTGACAAAGTGAAGCACAGTTGATTGCAGGAAAAAGAGAAGAGACTAAAACTCAAACTTCCTCTTTGCACGCTTGTTGGCTTTCATAAGTTCCACCAACGACGGAAGAGGCTGAGGCACAGGAACATTCATTGACCTGTACATCTTTCTAAATCTTTCATTAAAGCTCTTTGAAGATCCAATTGTTAACGAAGAAGAATTCTTACAAACTTGTGTCTCTGTATCCACTGCCTTCTGACATTGTACTACAGTACCATCCATATCTGTCTTAATTTCAGATTTCTGGCATTTCACTTCAGCATCCTCTTCCAATGAGAATTCTTTTGCTTTGTTGGCAGCTACTTGTGGAGGGTCATTGTTGATTGATACAACTCTCGGCTCTTCATGTGAAAAACTAAAATCTTGAAGACCAAGTCTCGCTCTTCCAAATAATGTCACACTCTTACTTGGAGGGGATAATTTTATAAGTCCTTTCATGCCAGTAGATACTTTTACTGGCTCAAATTGAGGTTCCACATAAGTTTCGGTGTGCCCTTCACCTAGAGAACTACTAACAACTTTGGCCGGTACATCTACACCTGGAGAAGCTTCGGCAATGTCAAGAAGCTTCCAGATAGGGTCGTTTGAAGCGAATCGAGTGCCAAAGCAGTGTTTCTTAACATAATCCAGCTCCATAGCCCTGCAATTGGGGGTTGTTGAAACAATCCACTTAGGTGATAGAAGTTGAAGGGCCCATTCTAACTCTTCCCTCGACGAGTGAATAGAGTAACAAACATGCCAAACACCAAACTGGTCCTTTACTGCTTCATTGAATCTCATTTTCCTTTGACTTTCATTCTCTGAGTACTCTTCTTCACATGCATACCACTGTGCTGATGGGCGTATTATAAGAGGCTCAGGCTGGAAGTTAGCTCGGGCCTCAACAAGCTTTGCTTTTGCTCTTTCATACAGTTTAGGAAACCCATCTAACACCTGAAAGCGGGAAGAGGGATCTTCCGAGATAATTGCAGGAAATGTAAGTGTAAGAGCTTGGAAACATTCTGGCTTAGTGGCCTTATCAACATATATCTTAGACCCAAACGTTTGGGACACATCTGCTAATATTTCTTCCTGACCAAGAAGATCACAGGCCAGATATACCACGGAGGCATCTGGATGCTTCCATATACAATTAATAACCTGTTTCATGGGTGCGCAATTTGATGTTAGAAGAAGATTGCAGTTATTTTGATACATGGCATAAGAAATGGGGCTAACATCTAATATACAACAGTAAAGAAAACAAATCAAACCCGTCCACCCACTCACAGACAGAGTACACGGACAGCTAAGAAATATAATAACATCACATAAGCATGCAATTTTGCTAGATTAACAATAACCGAGATAATAACAACGAGAAGTAAAAGATCATTTTGTTCAAGTATAACTTGAGGGGGAAAACAATCTTTTCTTTTCTTTTTTTCATAATAGGACACACTTTTGAATTACTGTTGCTGATCTAGATCAATGCTTAATTTAAGAATTTCAAATTATGCTTAAGCGCCTTATTAGTGGACACATGTCAAAGGGAGTAAATATGGGTTTACAGTTCATTCTTGTATTAATCACAAGACTTAAATCAGAGTTCAATGTTAACTTGAACTCTAGATTAACCATTCATTCTTGTAATACTCACAAGACCTAAATCGAAGTTCAATATTAACTTGAACTCCAGGTCACTGTTCATTCACAATGAAGAAAACAGCATCACAGGACTTAAACCAGAGTTCAATTTTTTTTATTTTTTTTATTATTTTTTTTCTGGGCAATCGGTGTCTCAATATTAACTTTGAGATTTTCTGCACCAGTTAGAATGTACAGAGGAAAATAAATCATCTTTGCTTAAAATAGGGCTTATATAAGGGGTAAATCATATCTGTATAAAACTGATTACCAATGGTAATGTATGAATCATTGAAAAGAGATTTAAAATCAGGTTCCTAAACATATGCTATCCGCATACAAAGGGTCATGATTCACCAAAATCAGGTTCCTATACACAGGCTATCAGCATAAAAATGGTCATGATTCATCAGACTACAGGTGCTGCAAACAAAGGCATATTGTCCACAAAAAATTTCAGAGAGTAATTTGACATAAAACAGATTAACACTACATAGGAGCAAGATAAGCAATGTTACAGGCAGAGCCAGAAAGATTTGGATCATGCAAAATGCTTGTCTGTACCTACAGTTATATGATATTTACAAATCAAAATTTCAATTCTAAAATGAGAAAAACAAAATAAAGTATATAGGGCCTAGAGTGAGGTGATTATTCAGACAAGTGCAAGATCTCTGAGACCATTCACACAGTATAAAGAAACATGAATAGAGTGAGGACCATCAGTACCTGCCTGATTGCTGAATATTTGCTGGGAAGTTTTTGATGAAATCTCCCAAATGTGCAGTCTAGGAAAACATAATCAAGTCGACACCTTGGCTCTTTTCCTTTCTTGCCAACATACTTCTCCGGTAAACTTAAGAGACACTCAGGTGTGAGTCTGCAATCTCCCGTATGCAGGATGTTACCAAAATTGCCTTCAAACAAGAACATTACAGCTCCTGAAGTTTATAGAATCCATGCCAGACAAGGGATGATCTGTCAATAGAGCTCCCCCAAATCATTATAGGTTTTGTACACAAATTAAATATGGAGCAAACGCAACACCCGCCCCCTTTCTGACATACATAGAGACACACAAAGGGCCCAGCTTAATCCCAACTACCCATATTTATTAAAGTTAGAGTTGTTATAAACTTCACTGCATGTCATTAACTATTTTTCCTCCACAAAAAACTCTGGAAGCACATATCTACCACCAGTTCATTCATCTCTCTCAATTTCTATGGGTAACATCCACTCCAATCTCTATTCTCACCTTAGAATGACAAAATGAAACTTAAATACAAATACATTTTGCATATCCTCAAGCAAATGCCAGAAAAAGTCAAATTTCAGGGAAGCATGCAGACGAGTCCTCTTCTTTCCATAATTAACCAGTTACAAAGAAACAGGAAACAGTCATCAAATTCAAAATTCAAATGCATGGACTGCATATAAATTTTGTGGGAGTTTCTAGTTAGTGAAGATACAAAGCAAAGACATATATCCAATACGGTTGAATTTTCTAATCTACAAAACATAGGTGTCATTACATACTAATGTAGACACAAACTTTTAAAGACTTGAAAATCCTAGCAACATATAATCAAATATCCAATAATTCTCAGCAAATTACTAATGATTTAGTCCTTGTTCCAGAATATTGAAATAAATCTTTTTAAGTTATCAATGTGGGGGGGACCGGGGTTTATTCTGCAGGGATGGGTCCGAAGGGCCCTGCCTTGGAGAGGTTCCCCGACATCAAAAAAAAAAAAAAGCTATCAATGTGGGGGAACCGGTTATCCATCATGATCATGATCTCACACCAGCTGTTTTTGCTTTTAATTCCATCAAGTTGTTTTGAGAGCTCATCTAAGACCACATGACGGGGACAAAAAGATTCTGAGTTTCAGGGCCAGGTTCCTTACATTTCTCTTGGAAAAGTGTTTGGCGGACTAAGGTTCCACGGTAAAGATCTTTCCTAGGGCCATCAACAAAACAAAAAAGGCCACCGTCAAAGGAACCTTAGTCCGCCAAACACTTTTCCAAGAGAAACGAAAGCCATCATTAGCTGTTATTATCCTATTGTGGGTGAGCCATTGTTAGCCATTAGAAGCTCATTAGGAGTCCAATAACACCCTGTTCTATAAAGGGTTGTAAGCTGACAGTAATAAAAGAACAGAATGAAGTTGAGTTCAGTCTATTTCTTTTGAGGTGTGATTCCTCTGTTAGGTGAGATTCCAACCTTTGCTATGAGAGTTAGTGTGATACTAACAAGTGAAGTATTGATTTCTTACTTCTGGATTTCGGACATGCATCAAGGATGCATCAAGTAGTTTGTTCAGATTACAAAAACAGAACTGTATGGCTTGGGGAGAAATTAAAGAAAAGCATAACTTCAACTGAAACCGTTAACAGAAGAACGCCATTGAAAAGTAAATATTTAAGCAAATCCCATTCTTAGGAGAAGCATTCAAAGAAGAACCCTAACCACAATTCAAAACAAACAGAGTCCAATCAAACTCATACAAGCCAATCATTCTTGATATAAAACATCCTACACTAAGACACAAATCTATAATTCCACAAAACCAGATGAGCACAGAGCCCATTAACCAACAAAATACAATACAAACGCAATTATAACCAGAAAAAGAAGAAAGCCTACCAGGACAGTGATTTGCGTCGAATGCGGTGACGGTGAAAGCCCCATCAGGATCATCGACCACCACCGTTTGCCCCACCTCAATACCCACAAACAACGCCTCATCAAGCTGCACAAAAAAGCCACAAAATTACACCCAAAAAAAAAGAAGCCATGCTTTAAATCATGGCAAAAACTGGTAGATAAAAGAGACAGACCTGTGGGTAGTGTTGGAAAAGAAGGGTCTTGGTGAGAAGGGTAGAGTAGATAGGGAAAGAGAAGTGGGTGCAGATACCAGAGGAGTGGTCTTTGTGGGCATGGGTTAAGAAATGGTGTCTCTTTCTCTTTGAACACAGACTCCATGTGTCCACTGAGAATGGTAGCCCTTTGGGCATTTCTATTGGCATCTCTTTTCCTGCTTTTGAAGATTTGATTTGGGAATAATGGGTTTCAGAGGAGAATGATATGAACCCTCCACATGAAGGAAGAGAGAGAGGAAGGGAGGGAAAACTGGTTTGGGGATGGAAATAGAAAGAGGGAAAGGTAAAGATCGGATGCATCAGTATCTTTTATTCTTTTTCTAAAACCGACATTATGGACCTTAGATTAATTTCTTTTACAGCACTAACCTTTTTATTTTTTTAAAAAATTTAAGGAACAAAATACTTTTTCTTTTTCCTATTTAAATATATTTTGTACTTAAAATATATTTAAATAAATTGGCTAAAGTCCATATACCCCCTCAAACTACCATCCAATTGATAATGTTCTCCTCAACCTTTCAATTTTGACAATATCTTCTTAAACTATCAAAACATTGTCAATTTTCCTCAATACTAGCAAAAAGATAAAAATGTATCTATATATTTCTCAATAAAACAAAAATATCCTTATAAATTCGGCAAAATATTAAAAATTAATTAATTTTTTTAAAACAAAAATTTTAATTAAAAAATAATAATTTATTAATTAAAAAAATGATTTTGTTTTATTTTTATTTTTTTCAACGAAAATTTTTATTTTTTTTTAAAACGGAAATTTTTATTCAAAAACAATGATTTAAAAAAAAAATCTGTTTTAAAAAACGAAATTTTTTTATTTTTTTAGACATCAATTTTTTTTTGAAAAAACCGAAGTTTTATTTTTAAAAAAATTATAAAATAAAAATAAAAACGGAAATTTTCAATTTTTATAAAAAAAAAAATCGAGATTTTTTAATTTTTTTTCTTATAAAAAAGATTTTTTTAAAAAAAATTTGGCCACTCCTCGGAATTTTTTTTTTTTTTTTTTTTTTCAGTTTTAGGTTTTTCTATAAGTTTTACTCTTTTTTTTTTTTTTTAATTTTACTAAGAGTAGTTTTGTCATTAGGACATTGACAATGTTTTGATAATTTTGAGGAGACATTGTCACAATTAAAAGTTTGGGAGACATTGTCAATTAGGTAGTAGTTTAAGAGAGATATGAAGACTTTCCCAGTATATTTTCTTTACTTTTTGGCGAAACTTCACTTTAAAACTCCTGAGCTACCACGTATTTTGAGAAGACTCCCCTAAATTTCAAAAAATTTCAATTTCACCCCTGAACTTTCAATTTGATGCAATGTCTTTATCAATTTTTAAACGTTAAAAGTGATAAAATGCTTGCCCTTGATTTTTTTATAAAAGTAAAGTTATTATAAAAAAAAAATAAAATAAAATAAAAATTTAAAAAAAAAAAAACACACACAAGGTGATCAACCCACAGTTGGATCCCCTTGTGACCTATTTTTTTTCTTCTTCTTCTTCTTCTTTTTTCAGTTTTTCAATGAAAAATAAAAACGAAAATCGAAGGGTAATTCGGTCTTTTTAGGGATTTCTTTAGGGTTTAACGGCAAAAATTAACAGAGGGGTAAATTGCATCAGATTGAAACTTCAAGGGGTGAAATTGAAAGTTTTTGAAATATGGGAGATCTTCTTAAACGCATGTTATGAAATTTGTCAATATATATAAAATTCAAGTAGTGGCCAAATTTAAAAATTTAAAAAAAAAATGAAAAATATAAAAAAGCCTCACAAACTAACAGCTATTTGCGATAGAGCCTCACAATGTTCAAAATATGCTAAAATAGCTCATCAAACTACCAAAGTGTGTCAAAAATTTCACATATTTTATTATATTCCTATAATACATCTATTCTTTTAAAAACTAGATAAAAAATAAATAAATAAAAAAATAAAAAAATAAAAAAAAAAACTAAATTATTTTTTAAACAAAAAAAGTGAAGAAAAGAAAAACCCAAGGGGGGAATAAGAACAATTTTTTTTTTTTTTAGAATAAATAAAATATTAGTCACTGTAGTTGGCTTAAATTATAAATCACTTGTACGGTATAAAAAAATATGGATAAATGCAAAATCAAACCATGTGGTTGGCTCAATTGGCAACCACCCCTTTCATTTTTTTAATTTTTTAATTTTTTATTTTATTACTTTATTAATCTTTTTTATTTTAGTTTTTAAAAGAATAAGGGTATTATAGGAATATTAAAAATATTTGGCCTTTTTGACACACTTTGGTAGTTTGATAGGTTACTTTAGTACATTTTGAACATTGTGAGGCTTTATTGCAAACGATTGTTAGTTTAAGAAGTTTTTTTATATTTTTCCCAAAAAAAAAAATCATTTTATAAGAAAAAAAATTAAAAATTTTTTGATTTTTTTATAAAAATTGAAAATTATCTCTTTTAAAAAAAAAAATTGAATAAAAACTTTCTTTTTAAAAAAAAATTAAAAATTTTATTTGAAGAAATAAAAATTTTCAAAAAACAAAACGTTTTTTTAAATAAAAATTTCCCCTTTTTTATAAAATTCGTTTTAAAAAATTAAAAAAAATAAATCTTTTTTAAAAAATAAATAAATAAATTATTTTTTAAAAATTCAAATTTTCATTTTTTTTTTAATTTTTTTTTTCAAATTTATAGTGGTACTTTTGTCTTGTTGAGAAATCTATATGGGTATTTTTATCTTTTTGTTAACCTAGTGGCCCGAGGGTCATTGACAATATTTTAGTAGTTTGAAAGTTTGGAGGGACAGTATCACAATTGAAATTTTGGGGAAGACATTGTCACAATTGAAATTTTGGGTGGTAATTACATTTTTCTCCCATGAACTATCACGTTCTGTCAATTTACCCCCATGAACTACAACGTTTACTACCCGAGTCAAATGTCATTGGATAGTCATAAAGGGGTTAAAACAAGATGTGCCAACCAGATAGAATTCAACATATCTTATGTTTGAGAGTGTTATTCACTATAAGCGTGCTTTTAGTTATTTGGAGATGACTGATAAAAACTATAAGCATTGTCCTACTGCATCTGAGTGGGAAAAGTTAGATAATATTAGTAGTTTCTTAGCTTGCTTTTACCAAGCTACATGTGCTTTTTTTGGTACTAAATATCACACTGCTAATTTATACTTTCCCGTAGTTGCCATGATTTATGTGAGCTTGAAGGAAGACCTTGTGAGTGAAGATGAGCATAAGAGGTTAATGGCAACTCAAATGATCTCTAAGTTTGAGAAATATTGGTTAGAATTTAGTGAAGTGTTGGTCGTAGCAGTTATCTTAGATTCTCGTTACAAGCTTTATCTTGTAAATTATCACTATACGAAGATCTATGGAGTTACGAATTCTACACAGTATGAGAATGTTTATGAGAAATTAAAGAAAATTTTTATGGAGTATAGTGCTTCTTCTATACCTTCAAATTTAAGCTCTATAACTGTTCAGCTGCCCCAAGTACCTTGAGCAACACTAGCTTGGCAAAAGGTGAATAATATCATTAATTTCTTATCTTGTTAGCAACTTAGTATATAGTATATATATTCTTAATTATTTATGTTTATATTATATCTTTTTCATGTAGAAATATTTGGTATTTGGTGGAATTGATGTTAATTCACAGAAGAATCAATTGGAAATTTATTCGGAAGAACTTAGATCTGTGGCTGTGAATGATTCATTTGACATCCTTTCATTTTGGAAAGGAAATGAATTTCGCTATCTTGAAGTAGCTGATATGGCTAGTAATATTTTGAGTATTCTTGTTTCTACTGTTGCTTCAGAATCCACTTTTAGTATTGGTGGATGTGTGATTGATTAATATAAGAGCTCACTCAAGCTTGATATTGTTGAGGCATTAATTTGCACTAGAGATTGGTTATATGGAAATCAAGGTAATATTATTTATTTGCATATTTAATTTCTTCATTTACTTGTATTATTTTTTAACTACACTATAATAATACTAATTCCTTTTTTTTTTTTTTTTTTCTTTTTGTATAGAACAAGTGAATTTGGATAGCAAAGAAGATGAAGTTTTGACAACTGATGTTAATTCTTGTAACATTGCAAATTCATCTGGAGCACAATCTGTTAATATTTCTTAAAATATTAACCTTATTTAGTTAATATTTTGTAATTAATCTAATGATAATGGCCCATGGGAACCTTATTTAGTTATTTTGTAATAAATCTAATGATGGTGGAGTTTGTTTATTTTTTCTTTATTATTTTGTTTTTGTTAGTTGTTATTATTATTTTTTTTTTTTTATGATCTTTTTCTTTCTTGCTAATTTGCTATGATGGAAATGCCAAAATGGACTATTTAATATGTATAGAGTTGAAAATTGCTAATCTTTGTGAATGTTTTTATTCACAATTCAAAAATGCAGAAACAGTTGAGTGGCTGGTGAAATTTTGCAGAGAATCACCATGTGATCCAAGGCATAGAAGCTATCAATTATATCGGCTATGATCATGATTATTGACAAGCAAATTAGAAAAAAGAAGTTTATTCCTGCAATCTGCAACCAGTGGTCCAGTAGAATATGCCTCTGATTATCAACAAGCATGGTAACAGGAAGAAAATGAGTTGGAATGGTTTTGTGACTGTCTTAGGCAGTGTTTCATTGATGTTCATGGAACTGGCAAGGAGGGTCGTTGCATTAATTTATTATTACATTATTTTTTCCATTTTTCATTAAGGGTTTCTTTTTTAAAAAAAGGACGGGTCGTGTTACCTATTTAGAGGTCGGGTTGGGTCTACCCGATATGACCTGGTTATATTAAACGGGTTAAGCGGGTCGTGTTGGGTTACCCAGATATTTTCCGTATTATAATCGTGTCAGACCCGCTAACCCGTTTAGCTAAACGAGTCGTGTTTGTGTATTGGGTAATCGTGTCGCGGGTTTGAACGGGTCGTAATCGTGTCTACCCGGTTACCCATTTTGCCAACCCTAACCCAACCACATCAAACTACCATTTACTTCCTAAAAAATCCCTTCCATCAGACAACCTCATTAAAAAACTTGAAATGACCCAAATACTCTAATTTTATAAACAAAAATTACATATAATACCGTTAAAATATAACAAATTAAAAAAATATATATTATTAATGTATCAGTACCAGTTTCAATAAAAAAAAAAATTCAAAAAATTAAAACAAAACATATAAAAATATTAAAATTTAAAAACACATATAAATTAATTTATAAAAATAAAAAGTCAATATAAAAAACTAAAAAAATTGTTAAAAAAAAAAACCTAAACTAAATATATATATACAAAATCAGTCCACGTGTTTGTCCTAAATTAAAAATCCATGTGTGTGATATAAAACAATAATAATAATAATAATAATAATAATAATTCAGAGATTATCGGGACAAGACAAAATAACAATTTAGTCCATGTAATCAAATTCTATCAAAACACTTGACAGATTTCATTAATGTCTCACGTCATCACCAATAGAACGATGATACATGTCATTCTTATTTAAAAATAAATAAATATATTAAAAATATAAAAATATAAATTATTTAAAAATAAAATAAAAAAATTGAGGGGTGGTTGCCCAGGGGGTGGCCAATGAGCCACACCTAGAGTGGCTAGGGGTGGCTCGCCGCCACCCCCGGCCCATGGGGGTGGTGCGCGGCCACCCCCAGCCTATTCTTTTTTCTTTAAAAAAAATTAATTTATAAATTTTATGTATTTATATTTTTTGTTTTAATTTTTTATTTGGGGGTATTTTTTTTTTATGAGATTTAACGTCTAAAAGGGAATATTCCATCCAATTTAACAAGGTTGACTAACGGAAGGGAGTTTTTGAGAAGTAAATGGTAGTTCGATGTGGTCAGGTAGTAATCGTGGTAGTTCATGGGGGTATATTGACGGAACGTGGTAGTTCATGAGGGAAAAATGTAATTATCCCAAATTTTGGGGAAGACATTATTAATTGGGTGGTAGTTTGAGGGATGTATATGGACTTTACCCTTCTTTATTTTATTTTTGTATATTTCTTATCCTCCTCATCTATACACCACTCTATTCCAAATACAAAACACCTACAACCATCAACCAAAACTACGGCCAAATCTAGCAGCGGAGCCACATTAGGGTGTGTGGGGGTTTTGGCCCCCAATAAAACACTAAAGGCATTAGATAAAGCCTCCGAAGAGGAAATTTAGACCTCCGATGAAGCGAGAAGGAGAAGGAAAGAAAGTGAATATAGAAGAAGATGGAGGAAGAAGCCGGATGGCAGTCCGTTGGCAGGAGGTTTCTTCTGAGAGTTTTCTAGAGAGTTGCAACTATGGTTGACTTGTCAAGAAGTTGAACTCTATTTTTATTGTTTAAATATTCATTTCCTGGATATATGGGTGTTAAATATATTAGAGAGATATATTGAAGAAGAGAGATAGAAGAGAGCGCGCGAAAGCATATAATGGACTATATTATAGCAAGACTGATATGAGAATAATTACAGGAACCCCTATTTATAGAGAGGTTATGAGTGATAGACAAGTAATTTAGTAAACTAAGAAAAGGTAAACCAAGTAAACCTAGAATACATAAGAAGGTAAATTACCCTAGAATAATATTCTTAATCCCTCCTCAAACTCAAGGTGTAAGCTTGAGTTTGGGTAAAAGAAAGGGAAAGAAAGATGAATTCGCCGAAAAAGCTACTTGTACCGAAAGAGTTGCCGGAGTGATGCCATAAAACTTGCTAATCTGAAATAGTGGATTCTGCCGCTATGATTGGCATTGACTGAATTTAGCCATGCATTTAAGCTAGAGCTTGATTCACTTGGTAGTAGTTTGACTAGAAAACCATATACTAGTAATGGAATAGGTGACATGGTCAGCTGAGTAGAGAGAAAAGGGCTGGTTGAGAGAGCTACTATGGCCCAAAACCCTTGAACCTATAACATGGTCGGCTGATTTGGCTTGAAACCTTTGGATCGTCTTGCCTGGTCGGCTAAGCTAAGAGAAAATGGCCGGTTGAAATGGGCTAATCACACCCGAAAACCAGTGGACCGTTGAAATGATCGGTCTGATCCGCAAATTTTGACAAGTAATGGTTTGATGGCTTGAAGAGAGGCGACAGTGACCAATAATGATAGAGGTTGGGAAGGCATAAGTGGTTCGGTTGAAATGGGCTTCTTTGGCCCAAACCCATGGACCGGATGAAAGATTGGTCTGACTAGAGTATGCCCACCGCAAGAAGAATGAACCGGGTTTAACTATGCCCAAAAAGGCTTTGGAACCGAACTGAACAATATATGAAGCGACTTGAATCGGACAAAACAAATGCCTTAACTTGGTGAAGAATCTCATTTTGCGTCATATAGAGATTCCAAAAACAAAAACAAACCACAAATATGAAATCATGACAAAAAATTGAGTAGAAAACACATGGCTATCTAAAAGTCAACAGTCAAAGTCAATCCTGGCAATGGTCAAAGTAAATAGTCAATCTAAAAAGTCAAACAAGCCAGCATGATGATGTGGTAAGGGTGCTAACGTGGTAGAAGGTCTGGCGGTGCACATGGCATTAGGGCTAACGTGGCGTGCTAAGAGGTTGACACGTGTTTGGCAGTAAGTTAGGAGGTCGTCTGTCGCGTGTGGTACATGCGCTTTCCACTGTGCGACACTGGGGTGCATGAATCCCATGAGCAGAACCTTCTGCTAGTGCGTGGCGGCACATCCAACCCATTGGCAGCATTCTGGACGAAATTGAGACCACCGACGGTAGATCTATGGAACGGCACCGCAACCAAGTTGATCAGAAGAATGCTGTGGCACGTGGGCAACACGCGTAGAAGCTTCGGGCGGCGCGTGTTGAAGCGTGGAAGGTCGAAATTGGCTATACTTGACGGCTCTGGACTCGTCTGGCCCTTATATGTCGATTGGCGCTATTACCGAGGTGATCGGCACGTAACAGAACAGGCAGATTCTTTAGGGGCTGTGGCAGCTCGTTTGGACACCGTTGGTAAATTTTGGCGGCGCTTGGTGTAGGGCGATGAGAGTGAAGTTCGTTAAAGGAAAACGTCATAAAAGATACGTTTATTGAAGGCCACAGAAAAGTTACTCTGATACCATGTTAAATATATTGGAGAGAGATATTGAAGAAGACAAAGAAAAGAGAGAACACGAAAGATTGTAGCAAGATTGATACGAGAATGATTAAAGAAACCTCTATTTATATAGAACCTATGAGTGATAGGCAAGTGACTTTGTAGACTAAAGAAAAGTAAACTCAGTAGATCTAAAACATATAAGAAGGTAAATAACCCTAGAATAATATTTTTTAACAATGGAAGCATGGGATCAATGTGTTCGAGTGATAGTCGTGCAGTCCAAAAAGAAATTTTTGTATCAACTCTTTTATAATATACTATTCTAATTGTGCTTTTTCCCAAGGATAGTACTTCAATGTCATGAGTAAATCGAGGATGGAAAAATATTCACAGTTATTCTCTTTCGCCCGTCTTTTCTTAATAAAAAAATAACAAAAATAATAAAAGAAGAAAGACATCCAACTTTTTCGGGAACCTTTCATTTGGTTGAAAAGCCATCAGATAGATTTTTCTGTAGAGGATGAAATCTAGCAAAATATATGAATATATTTCCAAAAATGATGTTATTATTTTCTTTTTCCAATTTATAGACACGTATGGGACATATAATTGCATGTTGTTTCTTTTAGGTAGAATTTTGCCGAAATCGTAAGTTCAAGATCCATCATACTTACAAATATATATATAAAAAGATAAGAGGATGGTAAGAATATTGTTAATTATATCTGCAGTGACATTCTTGTTACAACGTATCTCAACTTTTTTGAAAAGTGAGTACTACCTGAGACGGCAATGTACGATGAACATGCCTCGTTTGATTTGCATCCTAATTCCTAAGGTCACTCTCAACGTACGGCATATATTTCTTTATTAGGATTAAATAGATCCCAACTAAACACCCACAAAGAATAAAAAACAAAAAATAAAAAATTGAGAGAGAGATGCTGATGATCAAAGTAGCTTTCTTTACACACAAGGAACAACCATATCAAGCAGCCGGCAAATCTTGTTTCGGGTAAGTTGAAAGAAGAAAAACAAATGAACAAGACAACAACAAATTGAGAGTTCGACACAGCCGGCAGGCAATTGGCCGGGTGAAGCGTCCTAAAATTCCTCTTGTTATTTAGGATTCAAATTATCCTTAAAATTGTCTCCTAGAGCTTCCTTCACTTCATAAAAGCCAGACAATCTAACCAAATTGGCTGTTTCTAGTTGCATAAAGAAGCCACATTTTGGTCCTCTTGATCTCCATAGGGGCCCTAAAAAGAATTGAACAGCAGGACAGCCCTGGCTGTCTTCTAAGTTCTAAGCTCCAATAGATTTTTCAAAGCCTAGCTTCAAGGGTAGCTATAAACAAAGATTTGATGCCAATAATATTATACCATTAACTAATATACAATGTAAATGTTACAAACACAGTAACCACCTTCCATTTACAACAATCAACAGATTGTTACAAGATCAAGACATCCAGCATCTGCCCCATGGACTGAAATTTTGGTGCTCTACTTAACCCAAAAAAAAAAGAAAAAAGAAAAAGAAATCTTGCTGCTCTTATTGCTCCCCTCCAAAGCCCCCAATACATAAAGAATCCAGTCACTCCTAGAAGAGGTAAGCAAAATAGTAACTGCCTAACTGTCTGAAAGATATAAGGAGCAAGAATATACTATATCCTCCCAAATTCAGCCATGAAGCATTCTGGAGAGATTTTCTGATTTTGTTGTTATTTACATAATCAAATGGGTCTTGTTCTTGGTGAGCTACCAGGGGTATGAGCTCTGTATGGAGAGGTCTCCCGCCAAGGATCAAAAGTGTATGATGGGGGGCTTGCTCTCATGGTTGTATATGAGTTGTAGTCAGTAGAATTATAGCCACTTTGTCCCATCATTGCATAGGTCGGGTGAGGAGGAGATAAAAAACCGCTCTTGTGTGCGGGTCCATAATGTCGTAATGGACTTGAGCAGGGAGATACAGGTAAAGATGTAATCGCTCTTATGCTATCCCTGCATGTAAGGATATGAAAGCAAAGTCAATTTCATAATGCCATACAATTATGAAGCACGAATGAGAGAATAAAGGGCGGGATGTTATTACCTTGGGCTTTTCGAAGTTCCAGAAGACGTAAAAACTGGCATTGTTGCATAATTTCTATCACTCAAAGTCATCTTTGATCTATTTGAATGGAGTTCTAACACTGGCTGCTCAGGAAGTTGAAGCAAGTACAATATTAGCTTAAATCCCATATTTATTGACTCATAAAATTTAGAGGCGTCAATAGATTTAAATTCATCTAAGTTAATTGCCACTGAGGACCTTTCTGTTCTGCTAGAAAAGAGAGTGAAACTAGATATAATCTACATTTTATCTTTATTTTTCTAAAATGTCTGCCTCAAACGATAATTCTAATTTTCATGCCAACAGTTATATGGTGGTTATACTTATATATTCATCAAATTCCAAATTCCAAATTTCAAAATCCTAAGATCCCTAATAGATTCCATTTCTTCTATTTTTCTTTGTTCAAGTTCGCAATAATCATTTCAGTTCAATTTAGCAAAAGCCTTGACATATCAGTGGAAGTTCTGAACAACATGAGATGATGTTTTTTCTTTCTTTGGCGACCACCCAGAATAAAATAATCAAATCATTCCTGAGTTGATAATGCATATTTCCTTTACCATAAAGACGTATTTTAAAGTCAATAAAAAACAAGTTCCCTACAAATTACTTCTTAATGATTGTGCTGTAAAAATTCAAAAGTGACTCATGTCAAGGCAGAATTTTAGAATTTTAGAAGAAATATATTGGGTCCTCGTATATTAGAATTTTAGAAGAAATATGTTAAATCACTACTTGTTCCATAAGCTTAAGTTAATAGGAAATAGTAAATTTAATTATTTAATCAATACTTTAATACTCCCCCTCACGTGTGGACTCAAACAGAACGTAAAATATTTAATTCAAATTGGAGGTAAACTATGCAGTCAGGATTTGAACTCGGGACCTCTAGCTTAATACCATGTTAAATCACCACATGTTCCATAAAGCTTAAACTAATACGAAAAAATAAATTTAACCATTTAATCAATACTTTAACAATATAAACACTTAAAAAAGATAATATTTTTTTAGGGGAAAGGACAAGAATCTTAGGCCATTACCGGTGTGCGGCTTCCATCAAACATGTAAGGGAAGGCATCCTTGGTCACATTTATGTTTGCTACTCTAGTCGTTGCCTGGTCTCGAATAAAGGGGTGATCTAGTAGTTTTATGGCTGTAGGCCGTGCTAATGGGTCTCGCTGCAAGCATAGCTTTATAAAACTCTTTGCATCATTTGAAAGGCATTCGGGAATTTCAGGAGTATCTTTGCTGTTACCAATTTTGAATATTGCAGCCACCTGTTCAACCCAACATAACAAATCAATTTTGGTCCTACAAACACTTCAAAGAAGACCATAACAAAATGTGTGGTATAAAGAAACAGTTTATAAAAATCCAATATCGCACCCCTTCATACTGGCTCCATGGTGGTTTAGACGTTGCCATTTCAAGTATTGTACATCCCAAACTCCAAATATCCACTGCAAGACTGTAGCCATTTGTATTCATTACAACCTGAGATTATAAAACAAGATAGAAACATGAGTAAATACACCTTAGTGAACAGTCATAGGAGAAATAAAAGGTTCAAAAGGCAGAAAGAAAGTGAGGATAATGTGCAGGTGACAAGAAGAGGGAGGGAGGGGGGTTGTGTTGGGTGCAAAAGAGACAAATAATATACCTCAGGTGCCATCCAATAAGGACTTCCCTTGAAAGAAAGCATTGAAGAACAAGCCGTTATCTGGTGAAGAAGAACCAAAAATGAGAATTGCTTTTGACAATTAACTAGAAAGAAATAATAAAAAGAAGAATACAAAAACATACTATTCTCAATGTTCCTAGATCAGATATGTTTCTGGCTCAACAGTATGTCATGCTTGCTTCATACTAGTAGGTTATATATGCCCTTCAGTCTAGTTGGTTGCATACAAACAGGTGCTTGCGTGTGTGTGCGCGCACGCGCGAGAGAGAGAGAGAGAGAGAGAGAGAGGGAGGGTGGGAGAACTAAAATCTTATGACTATTTTCAGTTCAAATTTTTGGTGAAAATCAAAATTATTTTCCATTACCAGCATTACAAGAATATCATTTATTTCCACTCTTCCTTTTCTTGGCTATATTGTTGTTTAAGAGAGTCATACGCTTTTGTAATAACATGAACTCTGACTATTCCCCCTAGTCTTCTAGAATTAGAATTCTGTTTATGGGGTAAGACAACTATACATGTTTAGCCATGCCAAAGTCTGCCAACTTGATTTCACCATTAGGATCTACTAAGATGTTTGCCCCTTTGATGTCCCTGCCAAGAAAAACGCATTACTTAATAATCATAAAGAAACACTTATCAAAAAATAATCATAAAGAAACTGACAAAGCTGCAATGCCAAGGGCAAAATACTAAGGGACCATGACTAAATTAATAGCCAAATACCTGTGCACTGTATGCCTTCCATGTAAGTAGGCAAGCCCAGAAATAATCTGCCTGGTATAATTTTGAATAACAGGTTCCTTAAAGGGACCATATTCTTGAAGTAGTTTGTGAATTGAGCCACCAGAGACATACTCCAAATAAACTGAGAGCGTTTCCTCACCCTGAGAACATGGTAATCCAGAATTGTTACAAAAGCAGGGTCCAGTATTCGCAATTCATAGAAAAGTGATTGATGTGATATAAAGTAGTTAGAAGTTTTGAATTTTTTGTATGGAAAAGTGAAAAAATTTTGTTTTGTAATGAGTTTTTTATTTGAATAGTAATAAAAAGTGATTGATGTGATATAAAAAATAAGAATGTCGGAGAGTTGAAAAAAAAAATGGGACTTTGGCCAGTCCATTGCCAAACGGGCCCCATTACACAGATTGAAAATGAAAAAACCTTCACACACTGTTCCTCTGAATCTAACTATATTTACAGTGTGTTTCTGTTCATGTGTAGGGCACATATTATTGACCTTTAAGAGATGAACTCTTACCAATTCACTCCCATAGTATCGAACAATGTTTGGATGCGACAGCTGACTAAGCAAATTTATCTCCTGTTGACAAGAAAAAATTCAGTCAAAATCTTATGTACTGCCAGATGACGAACTGCACTCTGAAAGTGAAAATTCAAATGTACAACTAAAAAGTGAAAATTGAAGGGAATAAATATACTAATAAACATATTACCTGATTCAGTTGCTTGAGACATTCTCTTGACGTCTGATCATCAGAAGCAACCCTGACTTCTTTTATTGCACACATTTGTCCACTTCCACTGTTGCAAATACAACAATTGGAAAAGTAAGAAAACATGAAACATGCTAATCTTACTCCATTTTTTTCCACAATTCTTTTATTGACATTGCTGCTGAGTTCTTTTCATGTCCATGTGGATATGCCAAGATAGGTATTGTTTACAAGAAACACCATGTGGGTCACTCACACTACCTGAGCACTTCATGCGTCTAATATTGATTCCGAAACAGATGTGCACGATCGGTGCACACATGGAAACTCACATGGACCTCAAGGTCATGGAGTTAACAATTTAAAGCTATGGAGTTGCTCAATAAATATATAAAGCTACATAAGTCTTCTATTATTTATCTACAGAACCAGTTTCTTAGTTCTAACAGTTGCTATAACACTTTTCTGTATATTGCCCAAATGAAGGAAATATACTAAAAGGCATGATAAGAAGGGTTTCAATTAAAAATAAGATACCACATAAGGTGCAGGTGCACTTTATCCTTTTTTGATATGTTTCCAAATGGATAAAAATTGTTGATAAATAGAAAATTTGAAAATCTAGGGGGTGTCAATGAAACTGCATCAAACCACAGAAGGTGCAAGTGCAATTTGCCCTTTTCTTGATTAGGTAAGTACTAAGTATATATCTTAAACAGTAAAATTACCTATTAAATCCGAGGTACACATGCCCAAAAGTCCCTCTTCCTAGAAGCCTTCCTTTCTTCCAATTGGATTGTGTAGAAGTTGTGTTTTCAACGACTCCACTTGTTCTTGTGTTGGGCAAGGCAGAAGGGCTAGTAGGAGAACCTGGAGGAAGAGGCAGCCGATGACATTGACTCTTCCCGTCTTCTTGCTTTCCCGTTGGAGACTCCAAATTCAAGCCGCATAACCGCAGGTGAAGAGGTGATGTGGGGCTTGAGGGCCCCCTTGGGCTTGGTCCGGGGCTTCTTGACCTCGTGTTGGTCTTGGTATCACCAATTCCTCTACAATCCAGAACAATAAAATTGGTTATAATTCACACTTACGTTAGAGAAGAATAATTGAAATTGAAATCATTCAAAAATCTAGTTTTTTTGTTTTTAAACACCCCCCCTTTCCCTCTTCCAAATTGCCGCAACTATGAGAGGTCAAACCCTAGACTTCCACCTCTAAAATACACGGTCATAACCATTGTTAAATACTGTCACACACGAAGACTAAGTAAACTCCATTAGCCATCTTTCTTCGTTGTGTGAAGATTACGAGCTAGTTCATTGAAACACGCAAGACAGGAAATATCTGAAATGGTTGCTAATGGAAGCAAGAAACAGGGACAATTAACAACGGATAGTACTTAGCGTCAGGCAGAATATGCATGTGATCAAGATTTAGATTGTCCAGGAAATTATTGAACTTGCATAGCTACAGCTTCATTTCTCAACCAAAAAATAAAAAATAAAACATAAAACTTCCAATCATTTATTTACCAAAGATACTCATCCATTTGGAGGGAACAAGCCAAGAGAAGGCATATACTTAGCTAGGCTGTCAAGGTGGGAGACAGAGAGAATATAGAAATGGACAAAACTGAAACTAAGTTCAAGAGGCTCAGAGCCAAAAAAACTGACAGCAGATCCACGTGGTTTGTGTTGGTTGTAAGGATGGAAACCTCAGTACAAAGCTATCAAAATCTGACAAAAGAAGAAACTGTGAGAGAGAATTGAGTAGCAGTAACAAAACTCGGTTTAAAAGGCTGAGACAGCGAAAAAGACGGAAAACCCATATGCCGAATTTCGATTGGGAATCAGAAAAACCGCCATATACAAAGCACCCCACATGTTGATTTTGGATTGGAAACCAGGAAAAATCACCCGTATGCAAAGCAACCAGAACTCTGACAACAACAAAATTAGCGGAAAAAAAGGTGCCTCTTTTGCAAATCAATTGAATTAAAAACAATCCAAATAAACACATCAATAATAACACCAGAAATGATCAATTAATCAATCAAACACCTGGAATTGATTAACCAAATTTTCACACAAAAACTAATCTTCCAAAGCTCCAAAAACCCACCTGAACTGACTGAATTGAGCCTGCTCCTGAGCAACCGGCTGATCCTCCGATGACCCAGATGAGCTCACACTCGAAACCGATCCAGATCCCATACCGACCACGGCGCCGTGGATATGATCGTTCCCGGACAAAATCGACGGCCGAGGTAGCGGATGGCCTACCTTGTCGCCGCCATCGGAATCGAAACCTGAAAATCCGGAGGAGCCACCGAAATCCTTGCTGGTACGCGGCGAATTCCGGCAGAAGACCTCGTCGAAGCTGCTGGCCTTTTCCTTGTCCTTGGCCTTGACCCTTTCATTATTGACTGAAGATTTGGAAGCATAGAGGTGGGCGCTAAGTGGGTTTTGTTCTTTGCTCTTGCCGGACTTCTTTCCCCACCAAGCAGGCATTTTTAGCTGCTGATGAAGTCAATAGCAGAGCCACACAGAGAGAGAGAGAGAGAGAGAGAGAGAGAGGATAAGCCTCAAAGAGAGAAACGTTGGATTTGGGGTTAGCGATGCTATTTATACGACGACGAAGAAGAAGAAGAAGAAGAAGACGAGGAAGGAGAAGAGAGAGAGAGTGGGAGGGGGGCCAAGGAGCTACAGTGAGGAACAGCTAAGACTTGAGAGAGCGAGAGAGACTTTGGGGACGGCAGGCGGTGGTTGGATAAAGAGGGGCGAAATGACGTGGCAATTTCCCAGAGAGAGAAACACTGCTTTTCTTCTCTTCTCTTCTCCATATGTATGTATGTGTATGTGTGTATGTTTTGATGTATGCATGATTGGATTGCATGTGTAATGTGTCTTTCTCTGAGTGTGTCAGTGAGTGCGTGTATTGTCTGTGTTGGTTGGCTTCTAAATGTGCATGCTGACGATTTTAAACCCCAAAAAAATAAATAAATAAATAAAGAGAAAGAGAGAGAATCTACCTAGATGATTGTGCACTTTGTTGCTGAGAGAAATGGGGACTATTCACGCGTGCCGTTCGGATTAGGACCCATCGTCTTAATCATAAAACTTCTCCACATTATTTGATGTTACCCTTAATATTAATGCAATTTTCATATTGTTTGGATATTTGTTTGTTAATCAAGTTAAAAGGGAAGCAAACGGAGTGACATAAAGGCAAACAAATAATAAATGAAGTGGTCCATATAGGAAAAGCCCATTGGCTTGTTATTGATATTGTCATAGCTAAACAATTGTTCAAGATTTTTATCATTAATGAAATAAATGATTGAATGGTTCGAAAAAAAAAAAAATAAAATAAAATAAAAGATGGGCATGCACATAGGTTTCTCGTTTAATATAGCTTTCGACTGGCTTCCAAAAGAGTCGAGAAAGCTAAGAAGACTAAGAGATAGCTCTACAATAATAAAGAAAAAACAATCAAAAACAATTAGGATCAAATATTTTGAGGTGTGGTTTAGAAAAGAAAAATATTTTTTATCTACATGCGATGCAATGTTTATAGTTAGAGAAATGCTACGGTTTTTTTTGGTATTTTCTTAATCTTACGTGAATATTGATTTCTTAAATATATATATATATATATATATATATGAGTGACAAGTGGGTAAATTTTTTTCTACTTCTTAAAAAATAATATACACATAAAATCAGGAGAACGTTAGAACAAATCGTAGCATTTCTCTTATTATAATTATAGTTTGTACAAAGTGTTTAGTGACGGAGTATTAATAGGATTAATAGATGAATCTTAGATGGATAAATATCATTTTTCGAACTATATAATTTTCTAAATAAAAAATGGGGAAGAGAGATGAGAATTGAGAGACCCACCCCGACAGAAAATTGGTGTGGGACAAGTAAAACTGTAAAAGTGGTTGGGCTGGGAGGCCACGACACGATGGCCGATGCGTATCACGGAGGATAGTAATCCATGATAATTGTTTTTAATCTGTTTTTATTATTTTAATTGTCATTATAATGTATTTTATTATTATGTGGGTGTCAATCATGTACGGCTGGGTGAGGGTGGAATTTTTGTACTCGCTGGCCGCTGCCACGTGCGTCACCTGCCATGTCATTTGCATTTTGCTTGTTGAGGACGATACATGGAGATATTTGAAAATTGTTTTGCGTCTAAGTGTCTGCTTGAGGGTGTATTTTTTTAAAAATAATTTATGTTTTTAAATCAAATGTCAATTTTGGAATATTTGAGATTGTGATTTTAAAAGCGCATTGTGGAAAAATCAGCGATTTCTATAAGCTCACTAAAAGTACTTATTTAAAAAAGTGCGAATTTAAACTAAAATCATGATTTCGCTTAAAAAAATATTTAGCGCAATATTTACCTATTTGGTCACACTACAAAAAAATAGCATTTTCTGACGTGGGTACAGTACATGTTTTGTTACCACGTCATTAATTTTCTGATGTAGAAATTTTACCACGTCAGAAATTTTTTTCTTACGTGTGAATAGTACCACGTCAGAATTTTCTAACGTGTTAAATACTACAATATCAGAAAATTCTTACATATTTTAAATCTTAAAAAATTATATATTTTCTGACATGGCAACATTTACTACATCAGAAATTTCTGACGTGGCCACGTCAGAATATTTCTGACGTGGTAATGTGCCACGTCAGAACATTATATATATATATATATATATAGACAATTATATAGCTAATTAATTATATAATTTTTTTTTTCTTGATTATATTCCTGACGCGCAACACCTAGCACGTCAAATCCTGACGTGCCAAACATGGCACGTCAGGAAATTCCCTCGAGTCCCTCCCCGCACAGACCCATCCCATCTCTCCCGACCAGCTGCTGCGCGCCATGCCTCTTAATTAAGAGGCCTGGCACGTTTGAATTTTTTATTTTTTATTTATTTTATCTTTTCTTTCCCCCAACTGGAAGCTAGCTACCACGCATGACCGCCCAAACTTTTCCTTTTTCTCTTTGTTTTCTCTCTGTTTTTCTTTCTTTCTTCCACCATAGCTGAAGCTCGAGTAATATTAAGCTTCTTTTTTTTTTTTTTCTCTTCTCCACCGTATGTATACTCTCTCGATCTCATGATTCTAGTGATCCTCCGCCCGCAACTAAACCTGCCGGCCATCTCTTTGCCATCGATCTCCGGCCGTCGTCCTCTCTCCCTCCGTTTCTAGCTCCTGCTAGAGCTCCTCACAAGTATATATATATATATATCAACAACGGGAGGGGGAGGAAGCGCAGAATGCATATAGATGCAGGGGATAGGGGAGAAATATTTGCTAGGAATGAATCCACAAAAGATAAAGTAAAGCAAGAAAATTTGGGGGAAAATAGGAGAGGGCAATATCTCCGGTAGATTTAGAAGAAGCAGAACGATTAAGTTCGACAAAGAACAAGTTCTGGGAATAAGGGAGAGTCATATAGGCAGACGTTTTATCATACCTTATGAAGGGATTTTTTGGTTTGTCAAAAAATGGATCATAAGAGGAGGCAAGTGTACTTGAGTACGACATTTGGGAATCAGGAATGGAGGGAGCAAATGGAGCAAATCTGTTGGTTATGGCAACAGAGGAAATTGGCAGGGAAGAAGCAAAGGGGGACTCTGATTTTATAGTCAAAGCTTTTGAACCAATTTTTTCTTTATCCTTTTTGCTAGCCATAGTGACACTGCAAAAATTCAAAAGAAAAGTAATTAAAACCAAAATGGTTAAAACTTTTATAAAATATATGCAAAATAATGTCAAAATTATTTTTTGCAAAGCAAAAATAATAATATGCGCCATGTGCTGGGGATAGGTATGAACAAAGAATTCTGGGAAAACACGACCGTCAGGGGGGTGTTTAGGCAAGACAAAACTCTAATGGTAATAGGGTCCTTATCCAACTCTAGATCTGAGGACTGCCTAAACTTAATATCCAACCTATTAACATCAATTTCAAATTTTGAAGCAAAAGGTATTTGAATATTAACACCAAATTTAACAGTTGAAACACCAATCTCGTTAACAGAGAATGGATAAAGTAAAGCAAGAAAAGGCATCCCAAGAATTACCCTTTCACTCATGTTTTTGACAAGAACAGTAGAAATATGGAAATGAATATTATTGAAACAGACATAAGCATTATTTAACTCAAAATCAATGTGCAATTTGCTTCCATTGGCTGAATGCAGCCGTTCTGTGGATTTTTCAAAATATTTGCTAGGAATGAATCCTTCTTGAATGCAATTCAAGTCAGAACTAGAATCAATCAAAGCAAAAACATCAAAAGCATAATCAGGAGAAATGGTAATTCTGACTTTTGAATACCATCTCGGAGGGACAAGTTTACTGATCATACTGACAATCTTAACTTCATTGGACAAAGATTTATGATTGGATTCAGCCTCATCATCATGCTCAGGTGTTTCATTATCAGAAACACTTCCAGGAAAACATTGGTTAAGATTTAAAAGCAAAAGCTTTTGTTGTAAATCTTTGTTTTCAGTATTAACATCTTGTAAGGCAAGTTGCAAGTTAACAATATCTTTCTTGATGATACTAATCTCATGCTGCAAATCTGAGATAGTAGCTACCTTGGATTTTTGTTTTGAAAATCGTTTCTAGGTATCTTCAAGAGATATCGTGCCAACAGGTTTTTCAACATCTTTGGTCATGAGTTTCTTAAGTTTTTTAAGATACTCTTCTTTCAAATCTGGGTTTTCAATTTTTGAAATCAGGGTAAGATGCAAATCTTCTTGTTCTTCTGATTTGGTCAAGACAGAACAAGTTTTTGGGTTGCAGCAAGATTCAGTACAACCAAAATTGACACAATTTGCAGAAATATCAGAAGCAGAGCGATATTTAGAATCAGAGGAAGATAGAAAATCATTATCAGAAGAATAATCAGAAAAGGCATTGTTTTGAAAAATTCTAAAGATTTTTTACTTTTCATCGTCATTGATGTTTAAAGCATTAATCTCTTTTTTAATCTTTTTGAGAGGTTTTGGGCACTTGTCAGCATAGTGTCCTGTTTCTCCACAGTTGAAGCATTTATTTTTTGAAATGTATTTTTCAAATTTAGATTCTTTACTCCATTTAGGATGAGGTTTAGAAAATTTAGGTTTATTAAATTTTCTTTTCTTGTTACTATTGTAATATGGAGAGGGTGATTTCATGAAAGCTTTAGATTTCTTCCTTTGCGTTCTGGAAGGAGCAATAGGAGGTAATCCAAACTGTTCACAGAAATTTCTCATTTCATACTTAGCTTTCTTGGCCTTTTTAAGCTGCTGTCTGATCATCTTTTGATCGATGCACATCTTAATACCAAGTTTTTTGACAGTTGAAAACAAATCACCATAAGTCAAGTTTTCAAAATCAATGAAACCAGTGTCAGAACTGATCAATTCATCTTTAACTTTGTGAGCAAATAATGAAGGCAACCCATTAACAAACTTTTCTTTCCAATAAGGTTTTTGACTATCAGGTCTAACCATGACACGGGAAAGAAAGACATCTTGATACCATCTATAGTCAGACATAGTAGGGCATCAAAGATTGTTCAAATAATCAGAAATACGGGAAGTGATATTGGAAGAAGTTCCGACAAAATGTTTGATAATTGTATAGATCAAGGAGTTAACACCATCAGGTTCACCCATACCAATTTGCTCATTGAAAATGGGTAATCCTTCTTCATCACTCTTTACTGCTTTCCTGATCTGATCTCTTCTTAGTTCAGTGAGATAATTGTCCCACCAATTTCTAAGAGTACCAGAAAAACCAGTAGCAAGTAAATCCACAATATTAGCTTGGCTTTTATTGTGATTAGTGAGATAGGCATTAGCAACCATGGACATGTGATTCATCTTATTGGGCAGTTCTTGCTCAGACAAACCGTCAATATTCCATTCATATAATTTATTTGCAGAGACAGAGAATTGGGATTGGAGAAACCTTTCCTCAAATTGTAAATCAGGAGGAGTAGTTTTTGAATAAAAATTCTTTGTAAGATTAAAAGGTTTAGATCCGTCAAAGATGCTTTGGAGTTTTGGCTCCATTTCAATCTTACCAAAGTTTTGTTCAAGAACTCTGATGTCAAAATCAGTAGATTCTTGAGAAGAAGTTTCAGAATCAGAAGAAGAGACTTTTTTGTTACCAAAATTTTGTCCATAAGAACTAGCACGAGCAGTAGTTAACTCAGAAAGCAATTTGTTGACTTTCTCAAGGTTCATTTGAGAAGTCGTTTTCAAACCAGAAGATTCTTTCGAATCAGGGAGAGAAATCAGGGGTTTTTCAATTTTAGAAGGAGCAGAGGAAACCTTTGGATCAGAAGAGAGAGAGGGAAGTTTCTCTTCGATACGGTCCAATTGTTGTCCTAAAATATGCAGAGATTGGGTACAACAATTGTTTTATTCGATAATTTTCCTATCGTTAGTAATAGGATCATTATCATGAGTTTTGAAAGGGGAACATTTAACAACAATTTTGTTGACATCAAGAAGAGTATTTTCAAGAGGAGGATGAGAAGATTTGACAACAGTTTTATCTTCTTTGACAAAATTATTTTTGACAACATTCAAAACATTATCGACAGGGAAATGTTTTTGAAGATAATCAAAAAACAAAATATGTTTTTGGGACTTAATCATCATCTCAGTCCATTTGACCTTGATGAGATTTTGTTCCTTTTCAGAATATTTGGCACGGTAAGCATGTCTTAAAGCACGATTTTCTTTTGAACTGAAATCTTTGGACAAAGCAGGCCAATCAATAATAGAAAAAGAAATCTTTGATGGGAGCAGTTGCAGTGATGACATTACACTGATGATGAGCAGTGGGAAGAGGAGCATTAAAATCAGAAGCAGAAGGAGAGATAGATCCACCTTCGTCATCCGTTTGGAGATGATTTCTAGTAGAGTAAAAAGCAGAAGAAACTGGGGAATCGGTAGAAATTCCTTTGAGTTTCAAATCAGGGTTAACAGGACAAAGAGGAGAAGGAGCGTTAAGGGACTCATCCACATCTTTATCACGACGTCGAAATCCTTCTGAGGTTGTGGAACCAGCAAAAGAATTCCTTCGTTCGTTAACCAACAGAGGTCTTTCGAACAGAGGTCTTTCAATTCTGTTAGAAAGTCCTAAATCAGAAAAATTGATTTTGACAGATCTATCCATGTATTGCTGGATGTAATCAAGATTAGAGGCATCGTTTACTACTCGAGAAGGTTTTGCAACACCTTCCAAAAGCCACTCGTTGGGGAGGTCAATCTCATTACAGCGAATCATTTTTGGAGTTTTGATATAAGCATTCTGAGTAGAACTTTGAATTAACAAAGTAGATTCACCTGAATTCTTGATCACAGCTTGTGGATCTAGATTTGTCTTCATCAACTTCTAATAAATACGGTAGATGATAGCAAGGGGTCTGCTACCTTCTTCCATATTATAACCAGAAGTTAAAACATTAAGCGTCAAAGCTTTCAAAATATGCATATCATTTAAAGCAAGAGAAATGTTGGGGAAGACATCAAAATGGACAGGACCAATAAACAAGGATGATTGAATCATTCCAAGAATACTGGTTTTGAAATCAATAAATCTTGTGTCACGCAAGCATAACAAAATAGAAGTATTAATACCAAGTCGAGTCAATGGCTTGACCGCAACTTGCACAGAACCAACATGCAAAAACTTATAAACTTAGCAAGAGAATCGTTAATGAATTTCTTGTTAAATAAGGTCATAGTTTGATCTTTGCCGGTAACAGCAAAGGTTTGTTCAACAGTTTTGACAAAATATTCAGATCTAAAGACAGATTTAGACCATGAAGTAGTGTAAACATCCTTGGCGTTAAGCTTGGGGATATTCCACTTATCAAATTTAAAATCAGTATCAGTTTCGACAGAAAAATTTTCAAAATTAACCACGTCAGGTGGTAAACTGGAATTAGAACAAACAGAAGAATTAGATCTCCACATTTTGACACACAAACTAAACTCAAAATCACACACTGGGCAAAGTTCCTAAGTATGTCCTTCCTAGACGCTAAACTATCCACACATACCCTTGGACGCGAAGCGGCTGAAACCAGAACTATTCACACATACCCTTGGCCAACACTCAGTACCTACTACCTGCCCTTCACACGCCAACCCAGGCTTTTCAACGGGACTTACGGATTTGCAAACTGACTAGACGGGGTGGTGAACTACCGTTCCTTACAACAGTAACTGACAGGGTGGTGGACTACCGTCTAACAACTAGGATCTCGACACAGAGAAAGGTTAACAGGGGGTAAGTAAAGAGGAGAAGAGCAAGACAATACTCAGGGGGTTCAAAGGAGAACAGGGTGTACATCAAGCAGCAAAGAGATCGGAACTCTTATGGCTCTGATACCAACAACGGGAGGGGGAGAATCCGGAAAGGTTATATATATATATTTGTTTGGTTTGGATTTGGTGTTGCAAGTTTGGGTGATGTTTGTGCTAATTTCGTGTAATACGTTTGAAAAGAAAATTATTATGAATTTGGTTTTGTGCAAGATGATTGATATATTTACATGAATTGCTTCACTCTGTCGTTCCTCGCTAGCTATATATATGCATTTCAATTTTTTTGTTATATATATATGGCCGGCCATATATATATATATATATATATATATATGGGTAATACATATGTATACATAGTATATATATGGCCGGCTATATATATATTATATATAACAATTTCACATTTATGTTATTATATATAACTTATTTAAATTTTTGCTTTGTTTGAGATAGTTATTTATTGTTAATTTGTTAATTAATTAAGTAATTCGTACTATGTGTTATGATTGTTATTTGGTATGCACGTGGTATATATATATGAACAACCATGTGGTTAATTTTGATCCGTTATATCCGGAAACTAGTAATTAGCTTAGATTTATTTATTTAACTTATAATAATAAATGCATGAAACTTAGACTTGTATATAGTTTAGGTTTTGCCCAATTAATACTTATAAATGCTATACGACCAAAAACTTTGATAATAGGAAAATATATATATATAAAATTGACTTCGTACCCTAGCTAGATTTATTTTATTTAACTAGGGTCTCCAACATCTAACAAATGCATATATATATGAACTTTTGGGGAAAAATGATAGAAGCTAAACGTGAATGAAGAATGTTAACGGTTAAACAACATCAAATAATGTAAATTTGAAAGGAAAAAAAAAAAGAAAAAAAAAAGAACAAGATTAAAAAAGTGTGTGAAGAAAGCCCTAAACGGTACTAAAAAACATACGAAAACAACTAGCCTAGATAGATGATCATTATTGATGGTCCCCATTTGGAATAGTTGTTATTTCGTTTAAGTTTAAGAAATTACTTTTCATTACAAATTACATTAATTTGTAATTGCTTTTTAAGTTAACCATAAAATTTATATGTAGTTTGTGGAAATGATATATAATTAATTGAGTAACTAGTATATGTTTAAAAATTTAAATGAGTGATTACTTTACATATACTTTTACATATTTACTTATTTTAAATACTAATTCGGTTCGTAACGTATTTTGGAGGGAGATATGAGTTACAAGGAAAAGAGAAAAGCACAGAGGCAACCGACCGTGCGGTTGACATCCGGCACCCATGCGTTACATTCATCCCCTCGGGCTGATATGGAGCCAGAAGGGTATAGACCGATATTTCCACATCATGTGGAAGGGTAGACCCATGCAGGGCAGGACGTGGGCTTTGGTGGTGACATTTATGTAGATTCTCAGCATACTCCGCCAGAGCCAAGCACATCCACACCTTTCACGCTTGACTTCACGACGTTGAGCGAGCTGGGGATCGTTTCCCATGGCCATTTCGAGCGGCACCCATACCCCACCGGATCACAGGTGGATGATAGTGATGAGACACAGCCCCTGGATAGCAATGTGGGCGATGAGGATGGTGTCGCGCATGACACATTCCGATGATGCCGCTACACGCCCATTGGCGGTGAACAAGGTTCGGACGATAAGTAAGTATATGTGCTAAAAAATCGTAATATTTTTTTTATTTCAATACGTAGTTAGTTTAAATAAGTAACTAACTTGTTCAAATCCTTAATGTATTAGGTGTAGATCAAAATGGCATCACCCGCTACCATATCTTGATTGTCAAGTCATGTCACAAGTTGTGGGAGATCCCCGATGGCCAGAGGATCGTGTGTGAGTATAACCCTGCGTGGCAGCCTGTGGGACAAAGCGCTTCCAAGTTTAGATGGATGACCGGAGTGTTCGTCAGGAGCAGTACTTATGTAAGGATTAGCGGCGAGTGGAAGAATGTACCAGAGCGTAGGAAGGAAGATATCTGGGATGCATTGATGGTATGTTATAATTAAATATTATTGTATTTATGATAATTATTTATATATTCATATATTTATCTCAAATACATGATGTATTGTTAATATAAATATACGTGTGAATATATGCAGAAGCACTTTTATATCCCGCCTGAGTGCGATATCGCGGCCATAAAACGGGACGCTTTCCTTGATATGCGAAACAAGCATAAAACTTGGAGGTATGACTTGAAGCAGAGTCTTCACATCACGTCGGACGATACTCTGGCAATAGTGAAGGCTAGGAAAGGGGGACAATTATCTACGTACAACAGAACGGACGTGGATATATTATTGGAGAAATGATGTACTAAAGAGAATCAAGTAAGTCACATATTTTAGTGAGTTTTGTTTAGTTTTATTAAAATGAATGTGTTAGCCTAAGTTATTAACAATGTTATTTGTGTAGGATTACGCTGCATTTATGAAGGGAATCCGGTCGAAGAACAAAGAGCCTCACTGCACTGGGTCAAAGAGCTATGCCAAGGCTACACATGAAGAAGTGAAGAAGTATGTGCATTTTTTGATCAGTTATATATATATAATTTATGTTGATTATGTTTATGTTTTATTTGTTTATGTGGCTCATAAATACCGGGACTCCGCCAACACGAGCATAGTCTTACATTAACACACACGTGAAGAAGGATGGCGGATATCCAAATGATTTGGTCAGGGAGAGATGTGTATGCTACTAATAACCGATATGTCTTGGTTAATGTATATTTCTTTGTTTTTTAATTTAATATTTATAATTGCTTCTTTTAATGTGTACTCTACAAGAGAGGACGAAGGAGTTGCTTCCCACTGACCCTGCTGCTACAAGATCTGTAACCGAGGGGACCATACGGTGGGCACCCGACGATGCGTACGCACGGGGGATCGGCAATAAGCCAGAGTACACTAGTCGGGTTCGCCAAGTTGGAGCAGGTATACTACCTGTACGTGGCAGCATCCACTCCTACTATAGACCAGTCGCGCCACGGTCACAACCTCTTGGGAGCTTTGGTGTCCCAGAAATGATAGAAGCTGCACTACAAGCTGAGCGGGAGAAGCACAAGCAGGAGATGAATGTGCTTCTAGAGACACAGGGAGAGCAGACAGCGGCGTAGCAAGCTGAAAGGGAGAGGCATAGGGCAGAGATAGCTGCGCTGTTAAATGCACAACGAGAGCAGGTTGCTGTGCGGCTAACTGAGAGTGAGGCTAGTATGAACACTTCGTATGAGGCACGTTTTCCTCAGCTTGAGTCCATGTTATAGTCGAGGTCCTCATCCGATATGACTCGAGTTAAGGATGTCCCAGACAAAGAATTTGCAGCCCGTTTGGTGGTGAGATCGTCGGTGGGGAGTGGATCAGGTAATGCAATTTGTTTTTTTTTTTTTTTTTGGGTTTTCTTGAATATATATATGGACACTCTTGTTGCAAAATGTTTTGTTCTTCATTGGTTTGGTGATTCATTTGATTGGAATTAGTATTGGTTTTTTATGTTGTTGTTGTTGATAGTGACCCCGATGATATTTGTTATTATTTCTACTACTAAACATTAGCATTGTGTTTGCGTCTAATTTTAGAAGGAAGGATATTATTTTCCAGTCGGAATATCTATATATATTTATATATAGATAGATATTGCATTGATGATGATTTATAATTGTAGTTAGTGCATTTTTTGTTCTATTATAATAATGTCATTTTGGTTAGTATATATGTTAAAGTTGTTATGGTGCCATTTTTTGTGTTTGGCCTAAGATCCTGATAAGAAAGGTACCTACTGGTTCCTGATTGATTGTTTTATCATCTCCAGGTAATGCGGAGAAGTTGGAGAGTGAGGAAGCTATCGACTTAGATTGAGCATTGTCTGTGAGTTTGTAGTTGGTAAACCTATTATATATTTTGTTCTTGTTTTGTTGATGTTTAATGTTATATGTAATTAAGTCTATATTCATGGTAACATATATAGTTTGGTTGTATATGATTGACGTAGAGACTACATGTTTGTGATACTTGTAATTATGTCTATATGATAAATAGTAAGTTGCATTTGATGGATGTTTAATCAATACTTCGTTTAGGGTTTAATAGGTTGGGCCTCTTGTAACTATGAGCACTTGTTATTCTTTATGAAGTGGAAAAATTATGATAATTGGGTACCGGTAGAAAAAATCAATTATCAATTTGCTTCTATGTTCTTGAAGGTACTTTATGCTTCAATTTATAAATTAAACTGCTAGTTTTGGTTAGGTTTTCTTGTTGTTTGTGAAATAGATATTATTCTACCTTTCTTCATGTAAATGGCAATTCTATGAATGTAGATGGCAATCAAATATAAATACCTATTGATTTAATAAGATTTTGTGGTAGGTCATGGAGGAAAGTTTCTACTTTATGCAGTCTTGTCTTCCACAGGATAGAGTAGAGTATTTGTTTCTCTTTGTAGAGTAACATATTTTTTTGAAATTATTTCTTACTGCAGATTGTGAAGAAGCTCGTGGATGTTGTTGCCAGTATACATCAAGCTATCTAGGAAGCCTTTGGAATTAGCGGTATAGGAAGCTCATGGATGTTGTTGCCAGTATACTATGGCCTCTGCATATTGCCATGTATAACCTGGTCATATAAGACGTATTAGTTTGGTTGGATTTTGTTTTCCATTTTGGTTTGGCATCCTAATAAAATTTTTGAACTAACTCAATGACCTACTAGTTATTCCATGGCTTTCTCTATTTCTTTCTTATGTTGATAGATCTAAATGTCGAATTTCATTACATGTAACTGAATTTCTGTACATATGTCCTTTCTAACTGCATGGTTTTATCATGCCAAATGGCAAATGCAACATGACATTATTTCTAAATTTGCTACCATTCAAAATTTTTTTTTTTGTTCCAGATCCATCAACTACAAGTCACTAGGACATATGTACCGTGTCTTTAAGAGTTGTTGGCTTTGGAAGATGTGCTTATGAAATTGTCAATTCAAAAAAAAAAAACAAATGAGAAAAAAAAAACAATAAATCGTAAAACCTAATGATCAGGAAAACAAACAAACTAATGAGGAAAAAAAAAAAAAAAACCTAATTTTTCTGACGTGGCAGATTTATGACGTGATAGAAATTCCACGTCAGAAAATTTTCTAACATGGAATTTCTTCCACGTCAAAAAATATTCTGACGTGGGATTTCTGCCACGTCAGAAAATTTTCTGACATCTAATATAATAAAACGTCAGAAAATTCTGACGTTCTAACTACTAACACGTCAGAAAAAAAAATTTTTACTGACACCTATGCTTCTGACAGTCAACACACGTCAGAAAAATTTTCCGACGTGTCAAACACCATAAAACGTCAGAAATTTTCAGTCAGGAAAAAATGGTTTTTTTGTAGTGTCATGAAACCGCAATTATATGTTAATGTTATTCAAACACTCAATTGATAAAAAAAAAAAAAATTAAAAAATACTTATTAACATGTTTTACTAAATGCTTGTGCAATTTTTTTTTAAAAAAAAGTGATTTTAAAAACGCAATTTTTAAAATTACACTTATTGAAATCCCACTTCCAAACGGCCCTAAATTGGGTTTGAGGGATTATAATCAACCCATACACAATTCTCACAATTTAATGTCCAAAAAAATAAAAATAAAAAATAAAAATTTAAGTTTTAAATTTTAAGAAAATTAAAAGTATAAAATGGTGTGTGTGTGACGTGTCTCATCAATTTAAGATGGTTTTGGACAATCATGGAGTGCGATTAGAAAATGGTAAAATATTTTATAATGACAAACTAAATTTATTATAAAAATAAAAGAGACAATTAAATACTACTATTTTATTAAATGGCAATAACATGCTAGCAGCTAAAGGCAACCATAAAATCTCCCCTCGTATGATAAGGATGGTTTTCTCTCTAGCCCAGTCCTAGAGGAGAAGGAGTAGTTTCTCATAATCTTTGTGAGATTTTTTAGAGTATTCATTTTTCATCGATTTGTAAGAATGGCGGAGGATCTATCGAACCTTTGGGCAAAGCTTTCATTGTCAAAGGGAGAGGATGCTGAGGTTCAGATTCAAGCAGTGGACATGACAAAGGTGGTTAGGCGCGGACAATCATGCATCGTGGGAAAATTGATGTCGAAGCGAGTAGTGAGCAAGGAGACCATCAAAACTACGCTTAAGCGATGGTGGCGATTAATCGGGGCTCTGACTTTCAAAGTTTTGGGAGGGAATTTGTTCTTGATTGGATTTGAACATGCCACTGATAAGAAGCGAGTTTTAGAAGGAAGAGCCTGGGTGTTCGAAGGAAATCTTTTTCTGGTGGAAGACTTTGACGGCCAATCTTCGCCCTCAGAATTCAGTTTTGACAAAGCCGCTTTCTAGGTGAGAATGCTACAGTTACCTTTGGCATGTATGGGCAAAGAAGTCGGTCTCAAACTTGGTGCCTCGGTTGGGATAGTCGAGAAAGTTGACACTGATAGAGATGGATTGGATGGGGGGAATTTCTCAGAGTGAAGATCATGGTTGATTTGTATAAACCTCTCCCCCGGGGCCGGATGATGAAATATGAAGGGAAATCACATTTGATTGTTTTCCAATATGAAAGGTTACCAAAATTTTGTTTTCATTGTGGTGTAATTTGCCATGGGCCAGAGGGGTGTCTAAAGAGGAAAACAATGAGAAATCAAGAGGACTTTACCCAGAATGGACCATGGATAAGGGCACAATCTCCAACTAGAAGTGGTGACCGAATTCTGGACTGGCATGCAGATAGATATCCACGACAAGCGGAAGAAGACCGGCCGAAAAGGGCAGACCAAACTGGGCGTAGAAGCGGGGGCCAGAAACGAGGAGTCGAGGAATCCGGTAAGGATGAAGAAACCGGTGAGCCCAATCGGGAAAGTCAAAAAACATATCCCACAAAAACCGCGAGCCATTATTCGGGAATATGGGGAGAAATGACTAGAGTTTCCTTAGCACAAGCCAACCAGGTAAGGAAAGAATTAATGTGGGTGTTATGCAAGAACAATTTGAATTTCAATCTACCAGAACAAAGGCGCATGGAAAATTTTCTCTGGAAGGAAAAAATCAAGAGGCATTAAGAGACACATGCTGGTAGATTTATCCCCTTATAGCAACAGACGGTTGACAACAACTAAGGGTACGTGGCAGGCAAAGGAAGACATGAACAGTGACATTCAACCAAAACAGGCTGTGGACTTTGATGGCCTATTCACTAATGATGGGGGTCCATACACGGGTCTGGTGCTAACAGAGGTAGAAAATTCTTTGAAGGACGCCAAGGAGGGGAAAATATCAGGGAAGGAAATGAATACAAGTTGCCAGGGAGGGAATCTCTCTTCATGGAAGAGAAAAAGTAGAGACGAGTTGGTGACACCTCTTGAACTTATGATCACTCCTTAAACCAGCTGTAAGAAATACGTAGTTGGAGATGGAGGAAAATTAAAGGGGACTGAAAAAAGGCCTACTCTGTGAGTATTACTAGTGACTCTTGTGACGGTTCGGGGATGGCGGTGGCTGGTGACCAGCCCCACCGACCGCAATGAATATCCTTAGTTGGAACTATCGGGGGCTTGAGAACCCTTTAACAGTTCAAGATTTTCGTCGGATGGTGAAAGAAAAGCGTCCCAATTTAGTCTTCTTAATGGAGACTAAATTACGTAAACAAAAATTAGAGACAATTCGTATGAAGGTGGATTTTTCTAACATATTTGTGGTGGATTGTGTGGGGAGAAGTGGGGGCTTGGCTTTATTTTGGGAGGAAGGATGGGAGGTGGAGGTTCAAAACTATAGTCATAGACACATAAATGCTATAGTTCATGACCAACATCGGGATTTAAAATGGAAATTCACCGGATTCTACGACCACCCGGACCCGGCAGAAAGACATGAAGCATGGGAACTTTTAAAGGTTTTGGCTCGTTTAGCCCCTGACCCGTGGATAGTTCTTATGATTTTAATGAAGTATTGACAATGTTTGAAAATTTTGGGAGAAACAGAAGGCAACATTATCTCATGGAGGCCTTCCGACAAACTCTAAAGGCATCTGGATTAACTAATTTGGGCTATAATGGCCCAAAGTTCACACGCAAAGTGCTTTATTCCGAGACGCCTTATCATCGATAATGTATTACTGGCCTATGAAACACTACATACGATGCACTCAGGGATGAGGGGAAAAAAGAGTTTTATGGCCGTTAAGCTCGACATGAGCAAGGCCTATGATAGGGTGGAATGGTTTTTTAGAAGCCGTGATGCAGCGGATGGGTTTTGATGGGAGGTGGATTTCCCTAATCATGATGTGTGTTAAGACGGTGCAAATTCGATTTTGGTGAATGGGAACCCTTGTGGCCTCATCACCCCATCTAGAGGTCTCCGACAAGGCGACCCAATATCACCTTACTTGTTCCTTATTTGTGCAGAAGCTCTGAGTGCTATGTTCTCCCAAGCCAACATGGATGGAAGGTTGACAGGGGTACCTACATCGAAGAAGGGGCCGGCATTAAGCCACCAATTTTTCGTCGATGACAGATTATTGTTTTGCAGGGCCAATTTGTCTCAATGGAACCATCTGACCTCTATTCTACAAAAATATGAAGAGGCGTTGGGGCAGAAAATGAATGCAAATAAGACGGTTATATTTTTTAGTAGAAACACCTTAAATGAAGACAAGCAACACATCCAAGAGATAGCTGGGATTCCGACAAAGCAGCGCTATGATACTTATTTGGGGTTGCCCACTTTGGTGGAAAGATCTTGCATCGGCGCTTTTAAATGTATCAAGGAGAGGGTGTGGAAGTGCCTCCAGGATTGGAAGCTTAAGTTCTTGTCACAGGCGAGGAAAGTAATTCTGTTAAAGGTTGTGATTCAAGCAGTACCTACTTTTTGTATGGGTGTGTTCCGACTTCCAAAGGCTCTTTGCAAGGAGATTAATTCCGTCATGGTGAGATTTTTTTGGGACCATCAAGCAAATGAGACAAAAATCCATTGGATGAGTTGGAGCAAGATGGGCCTTTCTAAAAATCATGGAAGTATGGGATTTCGTGATTTTGTTTGTTTTAACAAAGCTCTTTTAGCGAAACAGATTTGGCGTCTTTGGAAAACACCGAACAGTCTCATTGCACGGATTATGAAGGGAAAATACTATCTGACATGCATGGTTCTTGAAGCCTCTTTAGGAAACCGGCCTTCTTTTGCATGGCGGAGTATCCAAGGGTCTAGTGATCTAGTCAAAAATGGTCTAGTGTGGAGAGTTGGAAACGGCAAAACAATCCGAATATGGAAGGATAGGTGGCTTCCTAGACCTACCACTTACACGGTGTATTCACCTCCATCGATACTTGACCCAAATGCTGCAGTTAGCCAACTCATTGCTGCAGACACAAACTGGTGGAATTAAGCATTATTGGAGAGGTTGTTCTCTCGAGAGGGGAATATCTCTATACTATCATTACCTCTGAGTACTACGAACCAAGAAGATACGCTTATATGGAGGGGAACAGCAAAAGGACTCTTTTCGGTGCGAAGTGCTTACCATATAGAAAAAGAGCGAGAAGCGGCTTCAAAGGCGGATGGCTCCTCTCGGGTCCGTCACAGTGATGTGTGGAGATCAATATGGCGGCAAAAAATAACAAATGCGGAGAAACATTTCCTTTGGCGTGCCTGCCATGAGATTTTGCCTACAAAAGCAAATCTCTGTTCCCGGAAAGTGACCATGGACCCTTGCTGTCCAGTCTGTGAAAGAGAGGAGGAGACAACCTTTCATGTGTTGTGGCAATGTCCTGCGGCCAGGGATGTTTGGAGTGTTGGGTGTGTTAAATTCCAAAAAAGCTGTCTTGAAAGGCCGTCTTTCTTCCAAGTGGTGGAAGGAATGCTGATGTGTTGTGACCAAACAGAATTTGCTCAGCTTGCTGGCATTGCTCGTCGCATATGGCTTAGGCGAAATGAGATGGTTCATGATGGTGGATTTCTGCACCCCAATATTATCGTCCAGCAAGCAACCTAGGTGGTGGATTCTTTTCACTTGGTGCGGGATGAGGCGGTATGGCAGGAGCGTGCTTATGACACTCCGACTTCATGTATCTGGAAAAAAATCCTCCACTTGGGTGGGTCAAGGCCAATTGGGACGCCGGAGTCAATCATCAAACAGGTCGTGTGGGTCTCGAGGTCGTTATCCGGGATCATCAAGGCAGAATGTGGGCGGCGAAATGTGTGACTCGACTGGGATTTTTGGAACCCACAGCAACGAAAACTTTGGCAGCTACTATGGCGACTCAGTTGTGCACTGAGATGGGGTTTATGCAGGTCCAATTGGAGGGAGATGCGAAAGTGGTCGTGGATGTTGTGACATCCATGCTGCCTGATGAGAGTGTTATGGGACATCTTACGAAAGACCTGCGTATAGCTCTCCGTTCTATCCTATCGTGGAAAATGGGGCACATACAAAGAGAAGGTAATAAAGTTGTCCATGCTCTAGCAAGTTTGGCTTTGCAGAATGAGATAGATAGGGTGTGGCTTTATGACCCCCCAGATTGTATACGCGAGACTATGCATGCAGAGGCTTTAGCCCTGCAGCGTATGATTTGAATTCAATGACATAACGATTGTTTCAAAAAATCTCCCCTCACACGTCTTTTTTTTCCCCAATAATAATACTATTGATTATTTATTATTCTCTGAAGAAGAAATGCTAAAGTGACAATAAGAACAATTTTCGTAAAAATAATAATAATAATAATAAAATCAAAATATTACACATGAAATGTGTCATGGTTCACACCTTGGGCAGTGTGATTTGAGTTTGAAATTACTCCAAAAAGTTTGGAAATTTACATTATATTTTTTATGAAATGTGCTGTTTAAATAATTTTTTTTTTAACTCTAAAATTTGTTATTATTTTAATTTTATTAACATGGTCCCCTCAACAAAAAATAAATAAATACAGTCTAATCTTTCGAGATATATTTATAATTTATAAAATCATTTGTATAATTTGTGCTTAAAATTAATTTGTGGTTAAAAATTTTCTCAAACCGAAGGTTTGAGAAAAATATCATAAAATTGTTCTGAATTTTCATTCATTTTGATATTATTCCAAAGTTTAAAAACTCTCAATTAAGGGTATCGAACTTTCAATTATCTAATTCCGTTAAAATTTTATGTTAATTTTTGTCAAAATACCCATTTTTTTTTATTACAAAAAATTGCAAAGATTTTTTTTTAAAAAATAAATAAATAAACTACTAAATCTTTACAATTTTTATTTTTATTTTTTATAATAAAAATATGGGTATTTTGAAAATTTTGACAAGATTTAACGAAAAATTCTAACAGAATTTGGTAATTGAAATAAATTAAAAGTTTAATACTCTTAATTAGTAGCTTTTAAACTTCAGACGATACTTTCAAAATATGTAAAAGTTTTGAGAGAAATTGTGAAGTTTCTCCAAAAAACAATTGTTAGGATCTCGTATGAGTAGCGCTTGTTTGGTGGTTGAATCACTCAAAATAGGTGGTTTGGTCACTTCTAGCCATAATATTGTGTTTTGGAGTGGTCAAATCATCCCCTAAAAGGCTCTAACTAAAGAGTGATGAAATGGTTCGATCATTTTATACTGACCGTTCAGAGATGTCCGAACCATCTTCTTTTGGCCCTATAGTAGTCGGCCACCTCAAACCACTCTTTTTGGGCGGCTAAAAACGCCTTAACTGCCTCAAATCATTCATTTTAAATGAGGAATGTAGAAAAAAAGAAATGGTGGGATCCGAATCTTTGTTTGCTTATGCAATTGGCTTATCTCATTACAAAGCCACAAAAAACGACAAGAATTATGAGCAGTAATCTAATCCCATCACCATTTTGATGATTGGACACTTCACTTATATAATTAACAAAACTGAGCAATACAAAGCTCCACATGACCAAAACGACCATTTTTATAATGTCACACAACCATAACAATGTCCACGTGTCCTCCTCCTTCCTTAAAAGCATAGAATCTGTGGGCGGTAAGCTGGTGCCTCTTTCTCACCTATTCACCCGCCTGTTTATAATAGTATTGTATGGGCTGTTTTTTTTTTTGTATTGTATTGTATTGTATGGGCTGTTAGGTTAGCATTTCTCTAACCATAAACAATGCTAGAATCTTTTCTGAATACATTTTTGTTCTAATTATTGGATTTTATTAAGTATATATTTTTTCAAATTTTAATTATTATTTTTGAATTAAATAGGAGTGATGTTGTCAAAATGTCATGTCAATATTTATTACTTCACTATTATCATAATTTATTATAAAAGTGAGAAATATGAAGAAAAAAAAAATAATAATAAATGCTAATATAGTAAAATCTTTACATTGGTCATGATCTTTAGGTTATAGATGCGATTGATATCTTGACTTTCAAGTCGAGGAGGATGGATTTCAGCTTCGGGGTTCTATGCTACCAAGACACTCATGCATTGGCTTGCATTTGTTTTGTATTTATTACCTATGCATTGGAAATATGAAGAAAAAAAATAAAATAATAAATGCTAATATAGTAAAATCGATCTCTACAATTTAATTTGAAATTTGTGTTTAAAGAAGAATTTGTATGCTGAAGAAATTGGAGAAGAATCGACAAAATTGCTGGTTTCATATGTTATGGCAACACCTCAATCCATCTTCTAAAAAAAATATGTTGATCTGTAAATAAGTTTTAATTTTTCTTTTTTAGAAAAAAAAAATGTTTTAATTCCTGTTGAAAAGCTGTGATTAGGTTACTCTTCTATGTCACTGGTTGGTTTCATTGCCTCTTGTATTGCCTCCAACCTGGTAATATTTCTTCTTCTTTTTTCGCTGTTTCTTCTGATTATTTGTGCCTTTTTTCTTTAGTCAATAAATGCTCAATTTTTTTAAAATTAATAATTCCTAGTTAACAACTTTTGCACTCTTAAAAACGATAAATGTTAGGGGTTAATATTTTCTTCATATTTGGATTATCTCATCTTACAAATCAACAATTAGATTTGTGAACTTATATGAACCCCACATATGTCAATGGTAGACCCCATAAATTTAATAGTTGATTTATTAAACTTAAAAAATAATATGAACTAAATATACAAAATTTATTGACCCATAATATTTCTCTTCTCAAAATAGAACCCAAGTCAACAAATGCGTTGTACACAAATTTTTGGGTGATTGCTAACTCTCTATATATATATTCTAATTGAATAAGGAAATGGTTACAGGAAATGATCATTTCCACACCTAATTCGAAAGGAAGAAAGAGAGGATAATCCTAAAAACGAAATAGGGGTAAGCTCTCCAACAATAGACCCAGAACAAATTAAAACAGTGTAAAAATAATTACAAAATGTAGGAAATAGGACAAACAAGTTACTCGGTCATCTCAAGCCGCGCAAGGCGGTTTCAGAAGCAAAAGGGACACAAATTAAGGCGAACATATCTGAACCCCTACTTGTAACCAGCAACAACCGCCCGAAGGAGGCTGAAGCGATAAAAGCACTGCTAAAGTTCGTAACTAGGACTGTCGTAAAGAGAGGAATCAACACAAATTCAGTTACAAAAGTCTCCGCTTAAAAAACAAACCAATAAAAAACTAGGAGATAGTAACCCACAAAACACAAAAGCAACAAAAAATGACAATACATAAGAAATACAACAGGAAAGCAACAAAAAGACCAGAAAACATTAGCAATGGCCGGGGAGCGGAGTTTGGCGAACACTGACAGGGGCGTGGTGCAGACACGCTGAAAGGTGAGATCCACGCGCCGGCACGTGGTGGTCAAATCTGGCCGGAGGAGGTGGCATTGGGAAGCTGGGAGGCCGAGGAATGAAGTGGATTGACGCGTGATGGTCGAATCTTCTTATATATACAATACCTACTTTTTTGGATAATTTTTTTACCAATATTACTAATGGCGCTATTTTTAGAAATACTTACTCAAAAAAAGAGATTTTTTTTTTAAAAAAAATTTTAATCTTGATAATTAATTGACAAGATAATTAATTTTTCATTGCTTTTGCACTGATCAACCAATGGAGTCTTGTGTCCCGGAACGTGTTTCTCACGCTCCGATGAGTGGATCTCACATGCCAAGTCATGTTTTCCTGAAGATGTATTTGATACCATGCTTTTCTGCAACTGCTTTTGATGGGCTTTTGTTGTTTTTATTTTATTTTTTGTTCTTTTTGTCTTGACTTTTTGAGTTGAAGACGTGAGTTGACTCCTGACCTTTGGGCCGAGGAAAATTAGATCTGTAGGAGGGATTATGTCTCACAACCGAAAAATAAGTTTTGGGAGTTTGGGCTACCAATGTATTAAATTTAGTTTACTAGAAGAAAATTTGTTTCATAACTGAAGTTGTACATGGGTTAGCGAAAGCTGATGTCATAGGTATGATTTGATTGTATTATTTTTCTAATTGTATTGTAATTTCATAGCATTTAGCTATGTTTTATCATAAAAAATAAAAAAATAAATAAATAAATAAAAAAGAGAAGAAAATTGTGGCCTCCCAGCTCCGGCCGGCCTTGTCTTTGCCATTGACTCTTTGGTCATGTCTAAATGCTCATAATTTATTGAAAACAAAATACAACAAATGATAAATTTATTTTGTAACGTTAAAAGTGAGGATATAGTTTGGATGACATATTTGTTGGTAGATTGAGAGCGGATAAGCATTAAGCTCCCTCTCCTTCTCATCAAGTGGCTAAAGATGTTGTTATTTTTGTCTTTGCTAGGGATTTGGTGTCGGCCGAGATTATCGCCTATGCTCGCGACAGCCAAACTTTCTATCAAACCACGGAGTAGGCGGCACATTATTAGGAACCCTACCTTTTTTTTCTTTCTTTCTTTTTTTTTTTTTTTTTTACATGAATGCTAAATAATGGTGTTAAATATTTTTTTATATAAACTTTATTATCATTCGTCATCATCAAGGATAGTGCCAAGTATAATCCATAATACCTATATGATCGACACTAATTTCACAAATATAATACGATGTAAGAACATCTTTAGCAACGTAGCTAAAATAAAAATATTAGCTACATTTAACTATTTTTGTCATTTTTTTCTCTAACAGAATAGTTTCATATTAGCTATTATACCTTAACTGCTACTGTAGCACATTAGATTATTAAATATAATATTATTTTCACATTATTTTCTCTCTCCCTCAACGTTTCTTTCTCTTCTCTCAACGTTTCTCTCGCTTCTCTCTTCTTTGTTCATAAATTTATGATATAAATTTAAGTCTTTTTAATCAATAAAAACTACCAAAAATAAAAAAATAAAAATTGAATAGCATGCATATAATTGAAAAACTAAAAATAAATAAAAATAACACACATGTATGCTGCGTGAATCAATTCTATTGTAATTTACAAGATGATCCAAAAGCGGATAACAAAAAAAAGATTAAAAATAATATTTAATAAAATAAAGAATCTGTTAGAGTTGATATTAAAAAATGAGTAGTTAAATTAGATAATTGTGCTTTTTGACTAGGTAAAATACCTCTTATTGCTGAAGATACTCTAATTTGGGAATTTAGAATCCATGTGAGTTACTATTTTTATTTGGACCAAAATTTCCTACAAATGATGTGATAGTGTTTTGAGCATGTCAAAATTACATGTTTTATTTTTAATTGTATGATCGTCTCACATGCATACAAAATCTACAAACTAGTTCATAAGAATTTTTTATAATTTTTTTAAAACGGTCTCGATTGCCTATTGGTAAGTCGGTGGGTATATTCCTTAAGACCTGCTATTATTGAATCGGTAAAAGATCCAACAATAATTTTTTTAATATATATTGAAGATGGAGAAATAACAATTCTCGTTACATTGTCGGTCGATGTTTGAATTTGCTGACTGACGTAATGCTTGACTGAGTACAGTATAATCCTCGTGTCTATGAGGTTTCTTCTCTTTATCCAAATAAATATTAATTTTTAATTTAGGGATAAAATTCACGTTAGATTCAAATTTGAAATTTTATTAATAAAAATCACAATACACTAGACTCTTTCCTTACCTAACAAAAAAAAAAAAAAAAGCTTTTAATTCCTTAAATGTCTATTTACTTAAAATACTAAAATAGCATGAATTAACCAAGTGATATTGGAAACTTTCAAGCACGAATTTCATATCCTTACTCCTTATTTAGGAAAAAAAAAACAAAATGTAAAACAGTCTATGTGGTTTGCCTAACTTGTAATTAATTAACTGAGATATGTCAAAAAAATGATTTAGTCCTTACAATTGAATTATCTTCATTAACTTATCAAAAACCAATAAAATTATGACATTTGTCATATTCAAGCCAGTGTCACACTAATTGAATTGAATATGTGAAATTAGTGAACGAAATTTGATTGTAAGGACTAATTTTTTTTTTTTTTTTTGGCATACCTCATGAATTTCTAAATTCATTTTAATATCACATGAAGCTCATTGTAAATCAGATAACACAAGGAGTGATTTTGTATTTTTCTCTCATATTTATGTTACATTTTTATCCCACAATTCTCTTGATAGTAAACTAATCTTTCAATCAATATACTTGTTATAAAAATTAAAAATAAATAAGGGTTAATTGAAATCAACTTTTTTTTTTTTTTTTTTTTGACATGTCCACACAAGGGAAGGGAGAGGGGGGATTCGAACTAGTGACATCCACTTCATTAAGCGTGGTCCACAGCTGATTGAGCTACCACTAGGGAATAGTTCAAATCAACTTTTGAAAAGACATGAGTAAAGCAAAATTGTGGAGCCCTACACCATAAATCTAGAGCCGGCCCTAGAATTCTACAACTGCACTTTGGGGTACTCCTCCATCTTTTTAATGGGAAATGGAATTATATGAAGTAAAGTAAATGCATCTCCCTTGAAAAGCTAACATATTTGGAAAACTCAGGAATTGGTCCAAATGAATTGAATTAGAATTCATTTTGTAAAATCAACTCCTGATTTACTCACGTGAATTTAATTATAATTCATGTGAAATCCATAACACAATACCAAATCATTTTGGCCTACTCAAATCGTTTCAAATTTGGATAGAATTATGAATTCAGATTCCTATTTAGAATTCTCTCATTCCCTTTTATTTTTACTCGGATGTAATACATGTTTTCAGAAAAAAAAAAAAAAAGAGTTTAATTAAAAAGTCAACCACTTTAAAATAATACTCTTGATTTTTTTTTTTTTGTCTAAAAAAAAAAACTTATATTATTTCAGAATTTGATATGAACAAGTATGATTTATTGAAGCAATAACCTACCTTTTCTATTTTATTAAAATATGCTTTTATGTAAGAATGGATTTATTATCAAAATAATTATATTTGGGTATGTATAGTGGATAATAGCTGGTTATGATATTATATTGATCATTGGATTTTTTTATTATTTAAAGCATATTTTATATGAGAAAAAAAAAAAAAAAAACGAAAGGAAATAAAAGAGTTCAAAATGGAAGGGGAAGGAAACATCAAACACTCTAAAATGTATTTTATCTTAATTATTTGAATTGATTTGTATCATATAGTTGACAACTTGACATTACATAGATAATCTCGACGTACTATCTTCAGGAATGGGAAGGGGCATGGGCTAAAAGTCAGCTCTACCTCATTAATTGCACCTTCAATTATGCATTGAATGTGTTGCTACTTGCTAGCAACATAATTGATTGTCTTGTCAAGTTCGAGTAATGTTAGGGACATATTTTTATTTTATTTTTATTTTTTTAAAGTTGATGTGCCCTTAAAAATTACAATTAAATTTTAAATGAATCATACTTAAATTTTGATTCAATTGTGATTTTAAAAGTCACATCAGCTTTAAAAAGATAAAAAGAGGATAAAAAAATAATCCCTTGCATTACTCATCAAGTTTTATATAATGTACGAGCGGGATTGAGATTCATAGTAATTAATTAACTAAATTTGCTAGTAATTTGAACAATTATTATGAGATAATTCACTTGAGATCCAACTGCCGGAATAGGTATTTGGACATGATTAGGGTCCTTACAATTTTAAATTTCTTAAATTTCATAATTTATACACTTTTTAGGCATTAAGACGTTAGAAAAATGCTATATTTTAAAAAGGTGCCATTACAGTTGTTATTAGGTTCTTGCTTCCTATGTTATAAAAAAACTTAGGCAAAAAATTATCTTTTGAATTTATGAAAAAGAAGCGTTTCTACAAAATTGAAGATAAAGTCTTTTGGAAAGAATTTTTTTAAAAAAATTATTTTGAAAACATGTCACATTTTTAAAAGATATAATTTTTCAAACGCTTTAATGCCTAAATTTTTTCTAAATTAATAATTATGAATTCCATCCAAGTGGGTGCACCAAAATGAGATTTTTTAGGAAAAAGAAAAAAAAATTATAAACTAATATAAATTTAATGACACCAATTAAAAAAAAAAAAAAGAAATGTGAACTAGCCAATTTAAATTCCAAAGAAGTCTTTTTCAGCAATAAAGTCATCACGATAATTCCAAATTAATTTGCTAAATATCTAAAAGTAGGCACAAAGCGACCTTCCAAGCATCTGACGCCTCAGGAGTGAGGGGGGTTTAATGCGCCGCCTCAGCCTCTGCACACGCAAGACTCCAAAAGCGAGTGACGTCATAATATATTTATGCTGATGTCATTTTTATTGATTAGACTCTTTGTTGACTTGCTTATTGGTTCTTAATTATTTTAGGTTGTTTTTTTAAGGGTAAAGTTTTTTTTTAAACTCGATTGAATTTTTTTTTTTAATATAGTCTATAAAAGTGATATGTATTTATTTTTTTTATTAACATATGAAATATACATTAGTTTTTAATAAAATTTATTTGAATTTTGTCCCTACTATTAAAAAAAGCACGTGTATCTCACATGTTCATAGGACATATGTCATTTTTATAGATTAGATTAGAAAAAATTTTTCCGATCCAGTTTGGAGGAAAACTATGTCCTTTTTTTTTTTTTTTGATATGTCCACACAAGGAAAGGGGAATAGGGGATTCGAATTAGTGACCACCGCTTCATGAGACATAGTCCACAACTAATTGAGCTATCCCTTAAGGACATCTTGTCTTTTTTTAATAAATATATTATATTCAATTTTTATAATATTGTGAGCATGAGATCATCTATTACTTTATAGTTTTATTTTTTTTATTTTTATTTTTTATATTATAATATTAACATTCACATTGGCATCCATTTGTCTCTATATTTTTAGGGAAATTCAGGAGTTGGTTTAATGATTTGACACCTTCTGAATTAAAAAAAAGTTTATATATTGTTTCTTTTTTTCTCATAAAAAAGTTTATTCATTTATTTATTTTTTAAATGGAAATGACCAAATAAGTTGGTAAATGAATTAATCAAACCGTCTGTGTCATAATCATAAAAACTTTTTGGAAGATTTTGATTAAAGGTTGAGATCCACTTCTGGAGCTATTTGTAGATTTATAGTTTTTTTTTTTTTTTTTTTTTTTTTTTTTTTTTGTAACAGTAGATTTATAGTTTATACAATATAATATTACAATGAATTTGGTGTGCAGAAGTGGCTCAAACTTCATCTCTAGTACTTGTAAAGTCCAAATAATTTTGAAATAATTATGATTTGAATTGTTTATTTGATACCAATTGATAGGATGGTCAAAGGAAATTAAAAAGAAAATTGGAGGAAAAAAGGAGAAAAAAAGAAAAAGAAAAAAAAGAAGAGAATAGATTTTTTCTTTTCTTGTGTGGGAATTTTTCAAGAAAGTTAGACCCATATGATTTTCAAAGGTGATTGACCTTAATTAGAAGACACAAAATTCTTAAGGGATTTAAATAAAAATAATAATAAAAAGAAATAATTTCTTTGTACACCTAATTTACACAAAGAAAATAAGACTTGGATAGGAAATATATACCGTTTTCTTATTTGAATTTCTTTTACCTACGTGACAGGTTTTAAGTGATTTTTTTATATTAAGTATGTAATAAAATATAAAAAAATCATTTAAAATACGTTATATTAATATGTATAATAATTAAATGAAGGTGAACAGAAATATTATCAATTAAAAAAAACAAAAGTATAAAATATATTTAAAAAGAATAGTACTGATTTTTTTTCCATGTTTTGACCAAATCAACTTTTACAAAGGTCATCAAAAGGGCTTGTTTTGAAGGCCGAAGGACCAACACGTACGGACGGACAAATTGTTTGACCTGATGGTTGACTTAGTCCCTTTAGGCAAACTGTGGGAAATGGCCAAATGGGACTTGGCCACACTCACATGGCACATGCATGCTTGGACCCAATCTTTTCAAGGGTCAAACAAATAGCACTAGTACACATTATCAATTAAAAACAGAAAAAAAAAAAGAAAAAAAAAAAATCTGGGTATATGGCTTGGAAATCTGGATTGATTAAATTATTATTATTAAAAAAAAAAAATCTTAAGGGTCAGTATTGTTTTTTTCTTTTATATTTGGTTCATCTCATTTTACAAATCAGTCATTAAATTTGAGAACTTATGTAAACTCTGCCTAAGTCAATGGTGGACCTCATAAATCTAATATTTGATCTATTGAAGTTGTAGGAAAAACTTATTGATCTATAGCATTTCTCTTTTAAAAAAAAGAGTTGCGTAAAACCCATCAATAGAAATTTGGCAGATCCGGTAAAAATACCAAATACAATGGAGATGAAAAACACTGTATTTATAGTTCAAATCAATCTAGTGGACTATGGACATTTCCATTCATTCTAACCTAACACCCACAATTTATCACTGAGCCCTCAACACTGGAGTCTCTAAAACCAATCAAGACGGTGACTTCGGTAGTTTTATCAATGAGTATTTTACCTAAGAAGTATTTTCTCAAGAGAAAAAAAATTATTTGGTGTAAAGAGTTATATTAATTTTTTTGTGTTTCAAAAATATTAGTTTTCTATTGAATGGTGCAAAAACATCCCACTTACACTCCGATCTAATTAAAGGTTATTCTTATTACAGAAACCTCTTTTGGAAAGTTGAAAAGATATTGAGAACATGGTCCATCAATCATCAAGAAAACTTTTCAATCAGGGTGCTCAAAGTGTGCCCCTGCAAGTTTTGGATTGATTGAAAAATGGGTTAAATTATTCCAATTTAGAGTTAAAAACCCAGAGAATTACAAAACTTTCTTGAAATTTTGTAAAAAGAAATTAAGAATAATTCCATAGAAACTTTGTAAAAACTAATTATTTTATCTCAGTCAACCTTTTTACTGGAGTGCTTTTGAAGCAATGAATCCCAAAGAAAGGGAGCAATTGCATAATCTAATCAATTCAGTTGAATGGTTCAACGCGGTAAGAAATACTCGGAAACTGAAGTTAATATTCTGAGTGGGCCAGCTAGGTTGTAGATCAAATTATTATTCTTATTTTTTTAGTTGGGTAATAATACAAAAATGACCCCATTTTTTAGCTAGAATGGAATGAAATTTTTTTTAACCAAAAATTTTAAAATAAAATTATGAAAAATCGTTCTTTTTTTTTTATTGGCAAAAAAAAAAAAAAACAAAAAAGGAAAAAAGAAAAAAAAAACAGTAAAGTCCACTTAACCCTCTCAAACTACCACCCAATGACAATCTACCCCTCAAACTATCAATTGCAACAATTTACCTCCAAACTACCAAAACAATGACAATGTACCCCAAATTTTAACAAAATGACGAAATTACCATTACTAAAATAAAAATAAAAATATTAAAATTTAATTTTTTTTTTCAAAATTTTAAGGGACTTTTTGTTTGGGAAAATTACAGTTTACCCTCCCAAAGTTGACAGCATTTTTCAATTCGAACATCAAAGTTTCAATTTTTGCAATCCACCCCCACAAAGTTCCAATTTTTTTTCAATTCGACCAATATCATCCCAAAATTCTCATATTGAACCTGATTTTATTTTATTATTTATGAAAACGAAAACAAATTTGAGGGTGCAAAAATGACCAGATGACCAAAGGGGTGGCTATGGCCACCCCGATTTTTTTTTTAATAAAAAATAAAAAAAAATAAAAATTATGAGCAATATGAGAAGTTTTGGATAAAATTGATCAAATTGCAAAAATTTGGAACTTTAGGGGGGGGGGGAGGGGTGGATTGCAAAAATTGAAACTTTGGTGTTCGAATTGAAAAACGCTATCAACTTTGAGGGGGTAAACTGTAATTTTCTCTTTTTGTTTTATTAAAAATTATATAGGGGTAATTTCATCATTTTGCTAGCATTAGGGGAACATTGTCATTGTTTTGGTAGTTTGTGGGGGTAAATTGTCGTAATTGATAGTTTGAGGAATATATTGTTATTAGGGTGGTAGTTTAAGAGGGTTAAGTAGACTTTACCAAAAAAAAAAAAAGATTTAATAGTTGTGGTCAGGGACAGCCCTACCTTATTAGGTGTGGGTCCTCAGCAACCCCAAAAACTTTTAAAGTCTTTACAAAAGTATAATTTTCTATACTATAGCCTTGAGAATTATGATTTTTCGCACCCTTAAATATAAATTTTCTAACGAAATTGCTAAAGATTGATAAAGAAATTGTTAAAAAATTTTACTACATAGATGATAATTGATGAATTTTATTTCATGAAAGATCGCTATCGAGCATAATTCAAAGGAAATGCCAAATTATTTTTTGGATTTTTTTTTTGTACATGTTCATAGCAAATTAGAAATCTTTTATATTCGAAAAATAAGTTATTTTTAAAGATAATTTTATAAACATATATTTATATATTTACTACGAAAGCTTGGACCTCTAATACAAAAAAATTCTGATTTCGCCCCAAGTTGTGGTCGGCCACCCAATCGAATCCCCAAAAGTGATAATTGCAGTGTAATCCTTTAAGAAAAATAAATAATCATCTTCCCTAATTATATTGTCGGTAGACAACATAATAATTCTTTTAACAACACCATATAGTATAGTTTATGATAAAAATACATGTAATTTCCATGTCATCGACATATATACAACACAAATTATATAATAATTATGAACTTTTCGTGCAAAGAATTGCTAACATTATATCATATATTATTAAATATCCTACACAAGAAATATACAATTACCTTTATAAATACTGTCAGACTTGGGCTGATTTAAAGAAAAAAAAAAAAAATTAGAAAGAGCCAAAAATCATTTCATTCTAATGATACCACATATAATATAACAATCCTTATGATTAAGACAAGATTATTAGGATATTATTCCTTTGCAACAACCTATTTTCTCTTTCCATTAATATATATTTAATTTGCATTAGATCAACTGCTTTAACTACCATTATGATTGATGAGGGATAGTGTAGGACCTCATTAATAAATCCCCAATATAAATGGCCATAAATTGACATCATCTTTTTTGGAATCACGTTACCTTCTAATTGGGTTGTCATGAAAAGGAGGAAAAAAAGAGGGAGGGATTAGGAGGATGGTTTTACACGATTTGTGAATTTGATATGAACCGAAAACGAAATTAGCGGGTTAGGGTTGATGGGTATGATCCATTTAATTGAATGAATTGAGTTAAGATTGACATTTATAGTCTTATACCCATGTCTCGACAAGATTCGAACCTAACATGTAATATAAGGACTAAATTTTTTTGATATGATTCGAGAACGTAATACGAACCTAATACAAAATTAGCAGCTTAAGTCAAGTTAAAGTTGACTGATAAAGTTTTATACCTATATCTTGAATACAACTCGAACACGACTTCTCACCCTATGGAAGACTGGGAGAAAAAAAAGAAAAAGAAAAGGTTGTTCCCTTTAGGTTTCTTTGGCCCTATGAGGCAAAGTTTTTGTGAAACAACTGATCATCAGCGATTGCTTTGTAGCATCACTATAATAAAGTCATGGTTTGTAATTAAGAGAAAGAACACCCCACTACTTTCAAACTCACACGTAACTCAAGAATTTTTTTTCTTTTCTTTTATTTGGGTGAAGTTGGATTCCAAGGAAGGAGGATAGATTCGAATCAATTTCCTACGTATCATAAGATAATTCTTGGTCAATTAATCTATTGGGACTATAATAGGATACATTTTTCTTTAAATTAGTTTTGAATTTTTTTATTTTTTATTTTTTTATTATTATTTTTTTTAATTTAGTCTATTATACACACATGTTTTAGAGTATTTTTTGGACATAAATGCAGGTGAAAATCTCTTAAGATACTTAGCGTCCTACATAAATTTTCTATAAACTAAATTGTAGGAATCTTATAAACCCGCCTTTAAAAGTGCCTTTTTTTTAAAAAAAGTGAAACCTCATTCATTCAACCATTTCACAAATCATCAAAGGTTACAACATTCAACGTTTACAACATCATGAATAAATTCACTTTCCAAAATAACATTTTTAAAACCCAAATCTCTGCAAAATAGTACTGCATTCCAAGCCGCATATGCTTCCACCTTTGTAGGGTTGGTGATATGCCGAAGAGATACAGCATCATGAATAAATTCACCTTCCAAAATAACATTTTTAAGACCAAAATCTCTGCAAAATAGTACTACATTCCAAGCCGCATATGCTTCCGCCTTTGTAGGGTCGGTGATATGACAAAGAGATACACACATTGATGCTAAGACCTTACCCAATGATATGCGGCTTTTAGCATGCGAAAAACATACATTTTTTAGATACTATTAATAAGACACTTAAAAGATACGTGTTATTTTTAGAGGCTGATTTGTAAGAAACTTCTAAAACCCAATTTGTAAAAGAGTAATTCTGCATACTATTTTTTTATCATCTCAAAGTTGATGTGGCTTTTAAAATTATCATTAAATTTAAAATATTACTATTAAATTTTAATCCAATAATAATTTAAAAGACACATCAATTGTAGGATAATTAAAAAAGAGAAATTATTGGTGTCAATAATTTGTCCATATTTCTCTCATATTTTCTTACAAATTCAATCGATCAACCATTAGATTTGTGGGGTCCACATAAGTCTACAAATCTAATGGTTAATTTATAAGATGATATAAAAAAAATATTAACACTAATTATTTCTCTTTTTTAATAATATGCGAAAAATATGGAAAAAGTTCGGTATATAAGTAAAAACTTTCCATTCGCTATCTTTGCTTGTATTAATAATCATTATATTTTACGTACAAGCTAGGTATTACAATATATATATATATATAGCCCTCTCCCTCTCTGAATATATTACCTTATAAAATTTAGTGAATTGTGAAAGCCCAACGACATGTCCAAAATGGATGGACACGACCCAAAGAAAGTTATTTAGAAGGGATGGGCATGGCCCAAAGCAAGTTGGGCTGTAGAAATCAAACCAAAAATTTGCAAAAATACAAATGAATTTCTCTCTTTTTCTAAAGCTTCAAAAAGTAAAAGATATAATTTATTTAAGCCAAAAACCAATAATAGTACCTTGTTAGTTCTTCTCTCATCCAACATGGAAAGGACATATGACGGATCCAAGATTTTGGTTTTGGGGGGGGGGGGGAGTTCTTGGTAATCATAATTTATTTCTTAAGCAATGATTTACTGGAAAAATTGCTAAATCAATCTCGACACAAGCTCGTTTAGAATTTGATTAGAGTTCAATAGAACTATTATTGTTTTCTATAATCTTAGCTAACTACAATTATATATTTCATACAATTAAATATGTAACAAAACTATCTATATTCACAAACAATTAATAAAGTTCACAAAATAAATAAGTGTAGAAATTTAATTACTAAAGTTTTGTTACTAAAATGAAACATGCATAGAACACGCGTCACGAACACAGTTAAAACTTTTATTAAAATTGAGCGTTTTATAGCATCTTCCTTCTTTGTACAAGAAGTTAACCTAAATCTCTGAAACTTCAAAATGTGAAACAGTACAAAGCATGACTGAATTCCGGCCATCCAAAAAGCTCTTCCAGTATGATATGAATGCCATCTGATAAGTGGTTAAGGGTGGGCAACCAAAATTGTAACTCTCCCAAAATTGGCCTTGGCTAGCCTGACAGAGTTATTGGCAATTACCTCAGTCTAACCAACTAGTGGCTAGATGGGAAATTACTCCTCTAAGAATGTTCAAAGTCAGGTGAAATAAATCTGAGAAATCTATAAATCATTACAGGGATAAGTATAATTCTCGAAATTAAAAGACATGGAGCAATTAACAATAATAATAAACAAACTTGACGACAGCATGGAGGTCTTACAGCAAAGTCTATAGTGTAACCGTATCACTTTTGGGTTCTAGTTATGAACTTCCTATAAGAGTAGTAACATTGTAAGTCTAATGACTTAGTAAGAAAACCTCGCAATTGGGTATGACATGAGCTCATTATTATTATACAGAAATAAACGTGCAATTCCGGTATCATTAAAAATAGGTGTTGTCTCCGTTAATACACCAAAAAGTATTGTTTAGTTAATAAAATGTAGTGTACTCCCGGCGGCAATTGCCTAAGCATTTTAATGTAGAAAAACTAATACTTATAGGTCGTAACTATCATGTATTGTCTATTCGAGATATTACCCATTCAGTAGGGTTGGTGCTATTTCGATGGACCTATAATACAATGCCGATGCCCCGACCATTGTATGCTACTGTCCGTAACACTAGCAGTCCGACCGAGTTCGGCATCGGGTGGCCTACGTTACTAATGATGTACGTTTTGTAGTGATCGTTTGTTAAGGCTGCGCCGATCACGAAACAACCGTTGGATCCAAGGCACATATAACAACACACACGTTTGAACATAGAATCAAGTCTATATAGTAAGTTTATAGCCATTATATTGCACGTACCGGTGTATCATGTCATATAATGCATCTTATTAATAAACTATTAAAGTAGTTACCAAGTTAATATAAAAATGAAGACATGCTCATATTATACGCATGGTCAGTCAACTGACATATCCTACGTTTTTAAGGAAAGTGGTCTTAAGTATTTACTTACCTCGTTTGCTTGCTCGAGTCCTCCAACATCACAAAACCTTGCTATAACGAAATATGACATATCGTTATGCGCAGTACTAGAGGACTTCTACGAGCATGGTGCTAAGTTCTATCTTACAAAAGGGATTGCTAGACCCTAAGTTTACACAAGTGGAACTAAGGAGGGGTAGATACCTTGCTCCCTGGTCGTACGTACAGCCTTGAGAGCGTATGTTTGGCCAGTGAGTCAGGTATTTCAGCCAACAGCTCTTAACTATGTTTTGAGGCTTCTATTCCATCTGAGGGTTGATACATCTCATCCTAGGCTACCAAGCAAACATATGCATCGTAAGAAAACTCAATATCATGCAACACAAAGAATCAAAGAGGTGCTTTAAGGTCATTTGAAAACATTTCTCGGTTTTGTAAGAAAAAGAGTACAAGAGCTTGTCAGGGCATTTTTAAAACTTATAACATAAGAAAGGCACTAAGAACAACATGAAAGTTGAGGAGATGGGCAAGGGATTACCTTAGAAGATGGCCAACTCCTCCAATCTCCTCATTTCTCCACAAAATCACTCCTCACACTAGGTTTTAGGGTTTCTTGAGTGCAAGGGTGCCTGAAGGTTGAATGGGGACCTTATATAGGGGATGCAGGCGTGATGTTATCTGGAAAAATAGATAATGGGTTAAAAATGCTTTTCAGGGTATCAACGTACGTACGGGTACTATTACACATTGGGTAAAAAGGTTAAGGCGTATGTTATGGGGTATTGCCCACTGGATCAAAGACTGGTCAACGTGTGTACTGGTGGGCCCCCTAGCGTACGTCCTCATTGAAGACAAGTGTGTACGTACGGGTGGTCCCCTGGGCGTACGTACGGTCAGTAAGGATGGAATTTAGGTTTTGCTTCAAGGCTTTTTAGGAAATTTTGGTTATGTGTGAGGGCTTAAGTCTTTTGTTTTAAAACTATGCTTTATGAAATTTTAATCATAAAGAGTGTTTAATAAAAACGGTTGTTTTTATTAGGGTATCACAAAAATATTATGGAGAATTCTACCTAAGGTAAGGAAATTTGCCCGCTCTCGACCCCCTTCCCTTCAACCCTGTATACAATCGACCCTGCATATAAGGGAAGACTTTCAAGGTGGAATCATGATTTTTTTGGGGAGTCTATGTACGTAAATAGCCACATAGATACATAGTTTTTTTATTTCTCTGCATTCGAATGAGATAGATTTCAAAGAACCACCAAGAAGCTCATATGCAATCTCTTCTATAGTGCGTTCAAATAAGATAGATTTCAAAGACTCATTGAGAAGCTCATTTGCAATCTTGTCTGAAGGGCATACGGATGAAGTGCATCTTGAATACCTATAGAGAAGCTTGTTTGTAACCTCGTTCTTAGTTAATGAGGCTACCACATAATGACTCGTGTACAAGTCTGGTTGCTAGCTCATACGGACTCACTGCTTCATGAAATTGCATTTTCATAAGTTAACCTAGTCTCGTATGAATGAGAAGCTTGTCTACAATCTTAGCTACAATGAATTTCAAAGAGATGGGTTTCAAAGTCCCACTGAGAAGATCGTTTGAAATCTTGCCTGAAGGGCGTATTGACGAAATGCATCTTAAATGCCTATAGAGAAGCTTTTTTGAAATCTCGTCCGCAGTGTGTACAAATGAGGCTACCGCAAAATGACTCAACTGCAAGCCTGGTTGCTAGCTTGTATGGACCTGTCGCTTCATAAACCCAAGTTTTCATAAGTTAACCTACTCTCGTAGAACGAGGTTTACACTTAGTCGTACGCTGCCTTAAAATCTACATTAAAACTATTTTGTTTTGTTTTTATTATGGACTAGAGTTTTACAAATCTATTTATAGAGCCTTCCCGGGCATGAATTTCTTAAGGCTTCTAAGTCTAGAATTCAATGTGCTAAGAAGAGTATTTAATTTTAGGATGATCCTGCCTCTTCTCTCGTACTGTTATTTCTTTGTAAACCATGCAAACTCTTCATCAACTATTAAAGCCTATCGGAGTTCCGATAATGGAGATCAAAATAGAAGAATTGTACAGATCTTCTGGGGGACTACTGTTGTAGAAGTCAAGTGAGTCGCTTGTCTTATGTAAGAGAGTGTCAACTTTAAAGATTTTGTAAGTGTGAACTTCTTGTAATCCTTATTTTTATATAATGGATTGATTTTTGGCTTGGCTATCTCATAATGGTTTTTCTCTTTTTGAGGTACTCAAAGAGTTTCTAATTCGTCACCAAATTACTTGTGTTGATTGATTTACTGCTTTCATTATATTTGATGAAATGTTTGCGTGGTTGCTTAATTAGAAGATTCCCCATCGTTTGGTAAATACATATTCAACCCTCCTTTTATATGTTGTTTGGAGTCTGATTTTAATTTTCACATGTGAATGGGGTAATGCATATTGTGAATACTGTTGTGACTAAGGGCATGTTTGGGATTGCGGTAGAAAATAGAGTTTTTGCCTGTGAGCTTTTGTTAAAAGTGCTATTACTGAAAAACTGTTTACATATTTGGTAACTGCATGTCTTACGTGTTTTTTTGATGTTACTGATGTTTGGTAACAAAACTAAAAAAGTGCTCTTAGTTGCAAAATGACAATAAAAAACATGTAAGGTAATTTTATTCCATTTTATAGCAACCCTTTTATATAAAAATGATTAATGTTAACTTTTTTAATTTTTTTTAATTTTTTTTTTAGTAATAAAACGTCAACGTTTTCTTTCTTTTGTACTGTTATGTAATAAAAAGTGATGTCCACCATTTTTTTTTGTACTTATTTTGAACAACTAGTAAGGGAGGCACGTGCTTAATTCCCGGTGTTCAATAATGATAAATGTAATTTATTATGTGTTTTTTATTTTTTATATTATTTATAAAAAAATATTTAAAAATAAAGTTAATATCTACATTTTTACGGAAGAGCAAATTTAAACTTTTACACAAATCATCAGTAGCTCTAAGCGAGTAGATATGATGCACAAAAAAAAGAAATTCCAAGTGAAAGTTAATTTAAATAGCAAATAGTATATAGTCAAAATGTATTTGTTTGTCTTCCTAATTACATGACATTCATTGATATCAAATATAGTTTCAAAAAACATTAACTTTCAGCCTATTCATCATGAAAAAATGAATTCATTCATTTCTATAAACTTATATATAAAAGAAAATTAACCTTAGCAACATCATATTGTATGAACAACGGTATCTAAATAGCTATGAAATTCAGCCGGGGTCACACTGAAGTTTCAAACATTTAATGAAAATCAGTAAATATAAGGAACATTTGTATCATCTACGAAATATTCACTAATACTCAAATTGTCATCTTCATCAACCATTACATCTACACCATCTA
>NC_081551.1:8592588-8593700 GCF_901000735.1 Corylus avellana | reverse complement strand
TTTTTTTTTTTTTTTTTTTTTTTTTTCTGACGTGTTAGTGGTTAGAACCTCAGAATTTTCTGACGTTTTATTATATTAGATGTCAGAAAATTTTCTGACGTGGCAGAAATCCCACGTCAGAATTTTTTTTGACGTTGAAGAAATTCCTTGTTAGAAAATTTTCTGACGTGGAATTTCTATCACATCAGAAATCTGCCACGTCAGAAAAATTAGATTTTTTTTTTTTTTCCTCATTAGTTTGTTTGTTTTCCTGATCGTTAGGTTTTACGATTTATTGTTTTTTTTTTTGAATTGACAATTTCATAAGCACATCTTCCAAAGTCAACAAATCTTAAAGACACGGTACATATGTCCTAATGACTTGTAGTTGATGGATCGGGAACAAAAAAATTTTTTTTGAATGGTAGCAAATTTAGAAATAATGTCATGTTGCATTTGCCATTTGGCATGATAAAACCATGCAGTTAGAAAGGACATATGTACAGAAATTCAGTTACATGTAATGAAATTCGACATTTAGATCTATCAACATAAGAAAGAAATAGAGAAAGCCATGGAATAACTAGTAGGTCATTGAGTTAGTTCAAAAATTTTATTAGGATGCCAAACCAAAATGGAAAACAAAATCCAACCAAACTAATACGTCTTATATGACCAGGTTATACATGGCAATATGCAGAGGCCATAGTATACTGGCAACAACATCCATGAGCTTCCTATACCGCTAATTCCAAAGGCTTCCTAGATAGCTTGATGTATACTGGCAACAACATCCACGAGCTTCTTCACAATCTGCAGTAAGAAATAATTTCAAAAAAATATGTTACTCTACAAAGAGAAACAAATACTCTACTCTATCCTGTGGAAGACAAGACTGCATAAAGTAGAAACTTTCCTCCATGACCTACCACAAAATCTTATTAAATCAATAGGTATTTATATTTGATTGCCATCTACATTCATAGAATTGCCATTTACATGAAGAAAGGTAGAATAATATCTATTTCACAAACAACAAGAAAACCTAACCAAAACTAGCAGTTTAATTTATAAATTGAAGCATAAAGTACCTTCAAGAACATAGAAGCAAATTGATAATTGATTTTTTCTAC
>NC_081551.1:8574100-8592488 GCF_901000735.1 Corylus avellana | reverse complement strand
AGCTCTTAACTATGTTTTGAGGCTTCTATTCCATCTGAGGGTTGATACATCTCATCCTAGGCTACCAAGCAAACATATGCATCGTAAGAAAACTCAATATCATGCAACACAAAGAATCAAAGAGGTGCTTTAAGGTCATTTGAAAACATTTCTCGGTTTTGTAAGAAAAAGAGTACAAGAGCTTGTCAGGGCATTTTTAAAACTTATAACATAAGAAAGGCACTAAGAACAACATGAAAGTTGAGGAGATGGGCAAGGGATTACCTTAGAAGATGGCCAACTCCTCCAATCTCCTCATTTCTCCACAAAATCACTCCTCACACTAGGTTTTAGGGTTTCTTGAGTGCAAGGGTGCCTGAAGGTTGAATGGGGACCTTATATAGGGGATGCAGGCGTGATGTTATCTGGAAAAATAGATAATGGGTTAAAAATGCTTTTCAGGGTATCAACGTACGTACGGGTACTATTACACATTGGGTAAAAAGGTTAAGGCCTATGTTATGGGGTATTGCCCACTGGATCAAAGACTGGTCAACGTGTGTACTGGTGGGCCCCCTAGCGTACGTCCTCATTGAAGACAAGTGTGTACGTACGGGTGGTCCCCTGGGCGTACGTACGGTCAGTAAGGATGGAATTTAGGTTTTGCTTCAAGGCTTTTTAGGAAATTTTGGTTATGTGTGAGGGCTTAAGTCTTTTGTTTTAAAACTATGCTTTATGAAATTTTAATCATAAAGAGTGTTTAATAAAAACGGTTGTTTTTATTAGGGTATCACAAAAATATTATGGAGAATTCTACCTAAGGTAAGGAAATTTGCCCGCTCTCGACCCCCTTCCCTTCAACCCTGTATACAATCGACCCTGCATATAAGGGAAGACTTTCAAGGTGGAATCATGATTTTTTTGGGGAGTCTATGTACGTAAATAGCCACATAGATACATAGTTTTTTTATTTCTCTGCATTCGAATGAGATAGATTTCAAAGAACCACCAAGAAGCTCATATGCAATCTCTTCTATAGTGCGTTCAAATAAGATAGATTTCAAAGACTCATTGAGAAGCTCATTTGCAATCTTGTCTGAAGGGCATACGGATGAAGTGCATCTTGAATACCTATAGAGAAGCTTGTTTGTAACCTCGTTCTTAGTTAATGAGGCTACCACATAATGACTCGTGTACAAGTCTGGTTGCTAGCTCATACGGACTCACTGCTTCATGAAATTGCATTTTCATAAGTTAACCTAGTCTCGTATGAATGAGAAGCTTGTCTACAATCTTAGCTACAATGAATTTCAAAGAGATGGGTTTCAAAGTCCCACTGAGAAGATCGTTTGAAATCTCGCCTGAAGGGCGTATTGACAAAATGCATCTTAAATGCCTATAGAGAAGCTTTTTTGAAATCTCGTCCGCAGTGTGTACAAATGAGGCTACCGCAAAATGACTCAACTGCAAGCCTGGTTGCTAGCTTGTATGGACCTGTCGCTTCATAAACCCAAGTTTTCATAAGTTAACCTACTCTCGTAGAACGAGGTTTACACTTAGTCGTACGCTGCCTTAAAATCTACATTAAAACTATTTTGTTTTGTTTTTATTATGGACTAGAGTTTTACAAATCTATTTATAGAGCCTTCCCGGGCATGAATTTCTTAAGGCTTCTAAGTCTAGAATTCAATGTGCTAAGAAGAGTATTTAATTTTAGGATGATCCTGCCTCTTCTCTCGTACTGTTATTTCTTTGTAAACCATGCAAACTCTTCATCAACTATTAAAGCCTATCGGAGTTCCGATAATGGAGATCAAAATAGAAGAATTGTACAGATCTTCTGGGGGACTACTGTTGTAGAAGTCAAGTGAGTCGCTTGTCTTATGTAAGAGAGTGTCAACTTTAAAGATTTTGTAAGTGTGAACTTCTTGTAATCCTTATTTTTATATAATGGATTGATTTTTGGCTTGGCTATCTCATAATGGTTTTTCTCTTTTTGAGGTACTCAAAGAGTTTCTAATTCGTCACCAAATTACTTGTGTTGATTGATTTACTGTTTTCATTATATTTGATGAAATGTTTGCGTGGTTGCTTAATTAGAAGATTCCCCATCGTTTGGTAAATACATATTCAACCCTCCTTTTATATGTTGTTTGGAGTCTGATTTTAATTTTCACATGTGAATGGGGTAATGCATATTGTGAATACTGTTGTGACTAAGGGCATGTTTGGGATTGCGGTAGAAAATAGAGTTTTTGCCTGTGACCTTTTGTTAAAAGTGCTATTACTGAAAAACTGTTTACATATTTGGTAACTGCATGTCTTACGTGTTTTTTTGATGTTACTGATGTTTGGTAACAAAACTAAAAAAGTGCTCTTAGTTGCAAAATGACAATAAAAAACATGTAAGGTAATTTTATTCCATTTTATAGCAACCCTTTTATATAAAAATGATTAATGTTAACTTTTTTAATTTTTTTTAATTTTTTTTTTAGTAATAAAACGTCAACGTTTTCTTTCTTTTGTACTGTTATGTAATAAAAAGTGATGTCCACCATTTTTTTTTGTACTTATTTTGAACAACTAGTAAGGGAGGCACGTGCTTAATTCCCGGTGTTCAATAATGATAAATGTAATTTATTATGTGTTTTTTATTTTTTATATTATTTATAAAAAAATATTTAAAAATAAAGTTAATATCTACATTTTTACGGAAGAGCAAATTTAAACTTTTACACAAATCATCAGTAGCTCTAAGCGAGTAGATATGATGCACAAAAAAAAGAAATTCCAAGTGAAAGTTAATTTAAATAGCAAATAGTATATAGTCAAAATGTATTTGTTTGTCTTCCTAATTACATGACATTCATTGATATCAAATATAGTTTCAAAAAACATTAACTTTCAGCCTATTCATCATGAAAAAATGAATTCATTCATTTCTATAAACTTATATATAAAAGAAAATTAACCTTAGCAACATCATATTGTATGAACAACGGTATCTAAATAGCTATGAAATTCAGCCGGGGTCACACTGAAGTTTCAAACATTTAATGAAAATCAGTAAATATAAGGAACATTTGTATCATCTACGAAATATTCACTAATACTCAAATTGTCATCTTCATCAACCATTACATCTACACCATCTATGACACCAATATCATTAGGAACCAACACTATGGATGGTGCCCAAGATCCCTCTCCCGTGACAATTATATCTCTAAACAATATTTTCACCTTCATAGCATAAGCTAAACCTGACGTGCGAAACTTGGTTGCTTTTGGAACTTCTTGTAGTTATGTATATGTAAAAATCAATGATAAACATTTGGGAAAACTTCACAAAGGACCATTGAACTATCGAGCAATTTGAGAGGACCATTCCTAAATTTCAAAAACTCTCAATTTCACTCCTCGAATTTTCAATTTGATGCAATTTAGCCCCCTGTCAATTTTTGTTGTTAAAAACCCTAAAAAAGCAAAATTACTCTTCGATTTTCTTTAAAAAAAAAAATGAAAAAATGAAAAAATTTAGGAGTATAATGTGACGACCTGCTTAATAAAACATGACTAAAAATTGTTCTTTTAAAAAGCATTACCCACAACAAAGCAGATTGTTACAGTGGCATGACGATACCGCAGTATGCCATGAACCCATGTATTAACCTGATTGACAGTATAATATGCCACACAGAGCTACATGCATCATCAATGATTTGTCAGAGTTCATATCTTTGCAGCAGAATATAAATAGCGTTAGACATACGTATCACATCAAAGCTGATTAATACATCTAAGTGATTAAAGCTTACATACAAAAGAATGCCTATACAAATGTGTCATATGCGACATGAGCCATATACAAAATAACAATGCCTAAGCATATACATGAATGCTCTACAAAAGAGGGTTATCAGCTAGTCCAAGAAAATAAACACCCAATGTATCCAGGCCTCAGACATCGTGGTAACCTAGATACATGGCCACAGGGTCATCGTCTATTGTCCCTGTACCTGCATCAACAACATCGTCTGCACCTTGGGAATCACTACTACCCATGATACAGGCGGAATTATGAGCCTGTCGTCTCCATAAAATATAGACGCTCAGCAGTATAAAACTTACTAGTTTTATCCAAAATAACAATTGAACTTTGTTCACACTTACAAGATACATAGTTCAACAATAAAACATAGGGAAGTCATCATGCAATGTCTAGCCATAACAATATACATATATGTTCCGTCCCATACCAATCACATATGCATATTGATACGTCTAGTATAAAAATCATACAAAACCAATCATCATCATCATACAATCATACACTATGCATGCTTATGCTCATACTCATCATATTGTGCTCGTTCCATTGTGAGGCCAGCTCTCAGTAGTGAGACAATACTCAATCACCACCAGAGTTATATGAGGCCCGCTCAATGGTAGTGAGACCATACTTGATCACCACCGGAGTCATACATGTGGCTAGCTCAACAATAGTGAGACCATACTCAATCACCATCGGAGTCATACATGAGGTCAGCTCTCGGTAGTGAGACCACACTCAATCACCACCGAAGTTGACACCCTGTTTTCCATTATGCATTGGGCAACTCCATGGTAGTGAGACCATACTCAATCACCACCAGAGTTGTCACCCTGATTTCCATTATGCATTGGGCCAACTACACAGTAGTGAGACCATACTCAATCACCATCGGAGTTGAACCCCGTTTCCGTTATGCATGGGCCAGCTCTATGGTAGTGAGACCATACTCAATCACCACCGGAGTTGAACCCCGTTTCCATTTCATTGCTTATGCCATGTTCATGCTTATGTCAATAAATCCTTGAACTCATATGCTATCATAACTCATATCATAAAATCATACAATCATGTCATAAACCATACGAACCATCGAAATACTCATGACAACATAATCATCACATTATCTTGCAAATCCATAAAAGCTCATAGAAACATTACATCAAACATTCTTCCAACACATCTCATGGAACATCATTAAATAGTCATATAATCACAAAACACCTTGTATCAATCATTCATCCAAAACATCTTTTATACTTTAAACCATAGTATCTTTTTGCCCAGTAAGTAAAATAGTTACCTTGTTCAGTTGAGTACCTTCCAGTGAACTCTTGACTTAACCGCGATACACCTAAGCATTTACATAATAAACACATAATTAAGTTATATTCTTAGCTCAACTCTCACTATTTAAAAAGTACTAGAGCACTACAAGTATCATGTTCTATAGGTTAGCCCAATAACTAATATTCTCTTCCTAAGCCATTTAATCTAGCAATTTACCCCAAATGTTTTAACACCCATACTATTCCCAATAATCATTATGATTCTAATATGACATATTAGAACCTAAACCCCACATGCATCAATTTCCATGGAACCCATGAAAGCCTATGATTAATTAACACTTAAATGTAACTAACCCATTTTAAATAGCATTCCTAGTGCTCCTATACCAAAAGCCCCAAATTTAATTCAAACTATAAAATTAGGGTTTACACCCATACTTCAATCATTGGCAAAGTTGAAGTTTCATTACATTAATTTAATAACCCAATGCTTAGATAATGTGTAGCAATTCACTACACACAAAAGCCTTAAGCCAATTTTAGGAATTTAGCCATACACCCAAAAATTGACCTAACTTAAAGGGGAAATTAGGAATTACAAAATTACCTCAATCCAATCGGTAAATTGGATGTTTGAATGCCAACAAACGTAACCCGGTACTTGGAAATGGTAGTAAAGTGGGTTTGAATCAAAGCTCAAACTCAAACCTAGTTCATACATGAAAGAGAGTGAAGTTGCTTGAGTGAGAACAATGGGTTTTAAGCCATAAAGAAAAATGTGTACAACCCTCTTATGGGTGATTTTTGAGTTCAAAACCCAACTCCAACAATCTCAAACCCATATGGAATAAGAAGAGAAAATGAGGAGGAGAGAGTGAGAGAAATGAACTTACTATTTAGTTAACTATTTACTATGCCTTCACTCTTAGAAGCTCAAAATCCATGGCCAACCTTCATGCTTCACGTGGGAGAGGAAGAAATGAGAGGAGAGAGGAAATGGGGGAGATTTTCGAATGGGTTGGTTCTTCTCAAGTGAGGAGAAGCTAAAAATGTGGAAGAAGGTAAGCCCTATGTGTAGTTCATGTGAGCCAAGGGAGTGGATAAGGGTGTGATACAGAAATTACAGAAATGTCCCTCTAGCTTAAATGAATTTGAGGGAGAATGGGCCAAAATTTGACATTAATGCTTGGGCTCAAAATGGGTAGTTTAGTTCCCTCATTAAATGGGCTTTTCACTATGACCCACAATATAAGAAATGGGCATCTTATATTATTTTACCACACAAATCTAACTTATTTTTATTTAATCATAATAAAGTCATTAAATAATTTATCGTTCATTACATATAATGGTCATTGTATCACTTTTAACTTTTAAAAACTAACAGAGGGGTTTAAATTGACTGCAATTGAAAGTTGAAGGGTTCAAATTAAAAGTTTTTGAACTTTGGAGGGTCTTCTCAAAACGCGTGGTAGTTTTGGGGTCTAAAGTAAAGTTTCCCCTAAACATTTTATAAATCATTTAAACAAAAACAAATAAGTACAAATATAATACTTGCAATTTTTTTTTTCCCACCATTCATCGAGCGCATCAATTGTCTTTGTTACCGGATCCCATTCAAGGCTAGTTTCCTTGCCTATCAATCTCTTCCAAATGTTCCACTCTTTTTTCAAACTATCCTACTTGTTCTTTAGTTGTTTATAGCAATATTATTTTTTAGGTTTTTCATTAAATTTATTTATCACATTTTTCCATCCTGTCCAATTGAAATGTGTTCTAGGTCGATTACCAGCATGAATCTCAGTAATACATATGTCAAGATAATTTTTTAGCATTTTTTCAATCCAAACTACTTTCTTTATCTAAGTATTTGCAGTAGCAGCAGCAACGTTGCTTTGACATTTTTTACTCATGTTTATCACACAATAAATAAGTTGATAAAATTATAAATAAAAAAGTATGTTAAACATTATTAACAATTAATAATTTGTTTAAAGTGATCAATTGATAGAATACAAAAAATCATATTAACATGAATAACATGCATATCCATCAAACAAAATAGCAACAACAAAAAATATTGAGATCTGGTATGGGATGTACTTCGAACAGATGGGCGACGTGTGACGTGCTGGCACTAAATAATCCATGTGAAGATGTAGAAAAAGCAATTCAAAAAGACGTATTGCATTAGATAACAATGTAGGAAAAGAAAACTAAAATTTCAAAAAAGCCATCTGCTATAGTACCCATTGCCCAACCCTCTGCTCAATGAAAAGTCGTCTCAAAAAGCAAGCCAAAAATGCAGAAAAAGCAAGACACAAAATAAGAGTTCTCTCTCATTCATATTTTCTTCCATCTATGAGAAACCTTGTCTCTCTCTCTCACTCTCCCTCAATAAACCATACCGCTCCCAATGATTTTTCTCTTGCTATATAAACTTCTCTCGGTCATGATTTTTACGGCCAAGAACTTCAAACTCTCATCTCTCTTTCTCTCTTTGACCATCGAAAGAACAAGATTATATAGACATCAAAAGAAAAACCAGACTTACCACAATATGCAGCTCTCAAAGATAGGACTCACAAGCGCTCAAATTCATAGAAGGGTTTGCAGCTTTAAAATTCGCGGAGGAGGCGCAAGGCAAGAAAAAAAAAAATTGTATATATATATATCAGTAATGTTGTAATTATGTGAAATAGTTTGGATATTTTTGGCAATGTGTTATTTCCATTGAACAAAACTGCGGCGCGCAGGGGTGTAAACGAGCCGAGCTTAAGCGAGTTTCCCTTGTTTGGGTTTGGCTCGTTTAAATTTTACTTGAGCTCGAGCCTGAGCTCACTACAAAATAACTATTTTTTCTTGACTAGTGTTTTTTGATGTGTTGTGATGTCTGACACGTCAGAAAACTTTTCTGACGTGTGTTAAAGGTTAGAAACGTAGGGGTCTGTAAATTTTTTTTACTGACGTGTCACTATTTAGCACGTCAAAATTTACTGACATGCTACTGTTTGCCACGTTAGTAAAATTTCTTGACGTGCCAAACAGTGCCATGTCAATGTCAATAAATTTATTGACGTGGCATTCTTTACCACGTCAATAAATTTGCTGACCTGTTAAAATTACCACGTCAGTAAATTTTTTGACGTGGTAAACGTTCCACATCATAAAATTTTATGGCATGGCACTTTTAACAAGTCAGTAAATTAAGTCATCAGGGTTTTTTTTTTTTTTTTTTTCATCCGTTTGTTTCATTCATTTAGGGTTCAATTTACTGTTTCATTTTTTAAAAGACCAATTTTAAATTTATTTTTTTATTGTAGAATTTCGGGGAAAATCCACTTTACCCCCCTGAAGTTTCAAGGGTTTTTCAATTTGAACCCCAAAGTTGAAAATTTGGCAATGTACCCCCCCCAATGTTTCAAAAATTTTCAATTTAAAACTTCCGTTATTAATTTCCGTTAAATTTGACAGAAATTTTTTAAAAAAAGCCTGAGGGAAATTACGTAATTTTAGAGATTTCCGTCCAATTTGATGGAAATTAGTAACGGAAGGTTTAAATTGAAAATTTTTGAAACATTAGGGGGGTACATTGCCAATTTTTAAACTTTGGCGTTCAAATTGAAAAACTTCTGAAACTTCAGGGGGTGAAGTGGATTTTTTCCCAGAATTTCGTAGTTGACCTAATACACATTTAACGAACTATATATTCATGAAACAACGTTAATTATCCATAAAAAAATATACTTGATGGAGCGAACTACCACATTAAACCTTAAACGAATTTTTCATTAATCATCCATCTAAAATACTTACTATTCTTGAAATGAACCTCCACATTAATGACAAACATGCAAGTTCCATCAAGTATCACAAACATTCAATTTGTACAAAAATCACAAATAACCAAACTATATCTGTTACCCCGAATCTAGGCATAATTGCATGTAACGGTAAACATCAACAAAATAAAAACAAAATGTTTATAAGTTTACCAACTACAAACTGACAAACAAAGCTCATTGTATACGACCTCTCCGCATTACCTGTAAATGATAAAACAAACAATAAGCACCTAGTACGTACCCTTCTTATCAAGATCCTAAGCCAAACACAAAAAAGGGTACTGTAATAACTTTAACATATATACTAACCAAAATGACATTAATTACTATAATAAAACAAAAAATGCTTCCACTAGAAATAATAACAAATATCATCAATGCAACATTTATCTCTTACAAAGTGTATAGGAAAATAATAATAAAGCAAAACTAAAAGCAAAAACAATATTAAAGTTCAATAATATAAATAATAACAAACCTCATCATCATCAATAGTTAGAACATAAAAAACAATATTTTTTATTGTAGAATTTTGGAGTTGACCTAATACACATTTAACGAACTATATATTCATGAAACGATACTGGATAGAATGAACTACCATGTTAATCGTCCACCAAAAATATATTTTATGTAACGAATTACCACATTAAACCCTAAATGAAGTATTCATTAATCATCCATAAAAAATACTTACCATTCATGATATGAACTCCCACGTTAATCACAAACATGTAAGTTCCATCAAGTATCACAAACATGCAATTTCTACGTCAATCACAGACAACCAAACTATATATGTTACTACAAATATAGACATAATTACATGTAACATTAAACATCAACAAAACAAGAACACAATATTTATAAGTTTACCAACTACAAACAAACAAACAATGCTCATTCTAGGTCAATAGCTTCCTCATTGTACGACCTCTCCGCATTACCTGAAAATGATAAAACAAACAATTAGCACCCAATATGTACCCTTCTTATCAAGATCCTAAGCCAAACATAAAAAAGGGCACTGTAACAACTTTAACATGTATACTAACCAAAATAACATTAATTACTATAATACAACCAAAAATGCACTAACTAGAAATAATAACAAACATCATTAATGCAATATGTATCTCTTACAAAGTCCATAGGAAAATAATATATTAAACAACATTAGACGCAAGAACAATACTAAAAGTAATCAAATGTATCACCAAACCAACGAAGAAAAAACAAATTGCAACAAGAGTTGCAATATATATATATATACCAATTCGTATGTATAGGACATAAATTCAAGAAAACCCAAACAAAAAAAATTGCATTACCTGATCTACTTCCTACTAACGATCTCACCACCAAACGGGCTTGGGACTCTTTGTTTGGCACATCCTTAACTCGAGTCATTTCGAACGCAGACCTTGATTGCATCTTGGACTCAAGCTGACTAAAACAGGCCTCATACATCAAATTAATATTAGCTTTTTTCTCAGATAGCTGCATAGCAAAATGCTGTCGTTGTGCGTCTAACAACGCATCTATTTCCGCCCTCTGCTTTTCCCTTTCAGCTTGTTACGCAGCTGCCTGCTTTCGCTGTGCCTCTAACAAGACATCTATCTCCGCCTTGTGCTTCTCCCTTTCTGCTTGAAGTGCAACTTCTATCATTTGTGAGACCCCTGAGCTCCCGGAATTTTGTGACCATGGTGCGACTGGTTTATAATAGGAGTGTATGCTGCCGCACATAGGTAGAATATTTGGCCCAACCTGACAAACCCGACTAGCATACTCGGGCTTATTGCCGATCCCCTGTGAGTACGCATAGTCGGGTGCCCACCATACGGTGCCCTCAGTTATAGATCTTGTAGCAGCAAGGTCAGTTGGTAGTAGCTTCTTCATCCTCTCCTGTATGGAACACATTAAATTTGCAACGTGATAAATAATTAAAAGAATCAATCATAAATATTAAATTGAAATAAAAAGAAATATATATTAACCAAGACATATCGGTTATTAGTAGCATACACATCTGTCCCTGACTAAGTCATTTGGATATCTGCCATCCTTATTCACGTGTGTATTGATGTAAGACTGCGCTCGTGTAGGCGGAGTCCTTGTATTCATGAACGGTATAAACAAATAAAACATAAACATTATCTTCGAATAAGTATTAAAATGTACATAATTTATCAACTCAGCATAAATTATATATATATGTTTGTGTGTGTGTGTGTGTGTGTGTGTGTTAAATAACACACATACTTCTTCATGTGTAGCCCTGGCAAAGCTCTTCGTCTCAGTGCAGTGAAGCGTTTGGTTCTTAGACCGCATTCGCTCTATATACGCAGCATATTCCAACACAATTAACATTGTTAATATTTTAGCCTAACACATTCGTTTTAATAAAACTAAACAAAACCCAATAAAATATGTGACTTACTTAATTCTCTTCACTACACCATTTCTCCAATAATATATCCACGTCCGTGCTGTTGTACGTGGATAACACATGTTCCCCTACCCTAGCCTTCATTGTCGCTGGAGTATCGCCCAACTAAATGCGAAGACTCTGCTTAAATTCATACTTCCAAGTTTGAAGCTTGCTTCTCATATCTTGGAAGGCGTCCAATTTTATCGCCACGAAATCGTACTCAGGCGGGACATAGAAGTGCTTCTGCATAAATTAAAATATTTATATTAACAATAAGGCATATATTTGACAAAATCACATACACATAACTATCATAAATACAATAATATTTAATTCAAACATACCATCAAGGCATCCCATATATCCTCCTTCCTACACTCCGGTACATTCTTCCACTCATCACTAATCTGTACATAATTGCTGCTCCTAACGAACAATCCAGTCATCCGTTTAAATTTCGAAGCGCTTTGTCCCACAAGCTGCCAAGCGGGGTTATACTTACACATGATGCTCTGCCCATCGGGGATCTCCCACAACTTGTGCCTTGCCTTGACACTCAAAACATGATAGCAGGTGGTGCTATTTTCATTTACACATAATACATTAATGATTCAAACAAGTTAGTTACAAATTAAAACTAACTACATCAAAAAATAAAAAATATATTACAATTTTTAGCACATATACTTACTTACAGTACGAACCTCGTCGTGCGCCAATTGGCGTGTAGCAGCATCATCGGGATGCGTGTCCTACCCGACACCATCTTCATCACCCACATTGCTATCGGGGGGTTGCGTCTCATCACTATCATCCACTTGTGGTCTAGTGGTGTACGGGGGCCGATCAAAATGGCCATGTAAAACAATCCTTAGATCGCTCAACGTTGTGAAGTCGAGTGTGAAAGGTGTGGATGTGCCTGGTTCGGCCGGAATATACTGAGAATCTCCATAAATGTCACCACCAAAGCCGAAGTCCTATCCCGCATGGGTCTGCCCTTCCAGTTGATGTGGAAGTACTGGTCCTTACCCTTCTTGCTTCTTATTAGCTCGGGGGGATGAGCCCGACGCCTGGGCGCCCGATGTCAACCGCGCGGTGGGTTGTCTCTATGCTTTTCTCTTCTTCTTGCAACTCATATATTTCGAGAAAATACATTATGGATCGAATTAGTATTTAAAATAAGTAAATATGTACAAGCATATATAAACTAATCACACATTTACAATTTTAAACATATACTAGTTACTTAATTAATTATATATCATTTACTCATTGTACATATAAATTTCATGGTTAACATAAAAACAATTACAAATTAATGTAGATATATCTTTTTTTTTAAAAAAAAAAAAAAAAATTCGAAAATAAGGGTGTAGTCCAATTTCATTAAATGACATACGCTTCGATTGGTGCTAAATCGGGTTGGACATAATCGACATCATCAGGTGAGTTAATATGATCATGATTGCTACTCAAGAGGAGGGGCTCAATCGCTTGGTAGTTGACACTAGAATCGTCAGGCCCTTGACCCTGACCAACATCGTATATGTTTCTGGGTGTAGTCCTTATAGCACAAGCCCAGTCTGGGTTCCATTCATCTTTGACGTAAAATATTTGGTCAACTTGTGATGTTAGCATAAACCGCTCATCCGCAGTCCTCTCTCCGGTGTGTATAAGGTTTTTGAGATTTACAAGTGTTATGCCATACTCGTCAACCTTGTACCCCCTGTCACTCGTGTTGTCCGCTCAATCACACTTGAACTTAACATACTTAGTCCTATCGTAGTACTCAACCTCAATTATTTGGGATAAGTTTCCGTAATACATTTCGTCATTAGTACTCGGCACAGACACCGCTGTTCTGAGTCCTTTTTTTGATATCAACTGCAAGAGTGCGAAACAACTTCCCATTAACCACATATCTGTTATACTTGACTGTTGTTTCCTTTGGCCCTCTACAGTGCATTACCAGTTTCTCACCTATTTCCTTTCTACGACGATCGTCCAATCCATTGACTTGCGAGTATATTACGTATAATGGAGGACGAGAAGTGAAATTGGTGAGGAAATTTGAATGCAAAACAGATATACTCGTCATTTAATGCATAAGAAGACATTAGTCTTACGTAGTCACAATACCAATCGACAAATTGTTCGAAATGTTGGCTTTCCAACTGATCGTCCGCCGTTCGCCCTCTAAGCATTTCCATATGCATCCTACAATTAGAAATTAGATTCATTATAGTGCATTACAAATTGAGGTTGTGATGTACAAATTTAATTGTACTCACAAGCGCACGAGTCATATGCAATATAACGTGTGTGGAAGTGCGATGTCGATCCACAGGGAATTGTGTCGTGAAAATTAATTCTTATTTAAACCAATCCTATTTTAACCTAGTTACGAAGTTTGTCGTGCATTTGAAATTGAAAACAAAAACTAAAACAAAATGAAATTATTAAAAGATAAAAGGGGCACTAAAGTTTTCAGAATCCTCCTCACCACATTAAAGCATACATTCTCATGTGTTTGTTCATACTTCCGACAAACAATTAAAACCTATGCATGTTCTATTGTTCCTATTGAAAGATTCAATGAATTCATCCATTTTACAAATGACAATGCATATCCAATTTAGTTCAAAAGATCCAATGTATCAATGCTTTGCACAAAAGACAATGGATATCCAAAGTAAATCAAAAGATGCAAAGTATCCGTCGGATGAAAAACATTGAATATCCAACTTCGGCACAATCAAACACAATTTTGTCACATAATTGAATTGAAACGAACATACATTACATTAAGGTCGGATTTGTACGAACAAAACATAAAAATATAAAACTAATCAATGGCAAGGCTTCATCTTCAACCTTAGTTGAAGATTTAGCCTCTCATGACAAAAGAAATCATAAAGAAACTAAATTACTTTATTAAAATTAAAAACTTACAAAAGAATTTGAGTTTCAAGCTACAAAAACCCAAAAAACACGAAATACGACCAAGAACGGCGCCCCCGGCATGTCTCCGTACGTTTACAATGAAAAAGAATGATATTTATAAGCTAATTTTAAGGTTTTAACACTACTAGGTCAGCCGAGTGCGCTCAATCGCACTCTAAGTGCGCTCGATCGCACTCGTGCAACATGAATGTTGTTGCGCAGGGCGCGAGTGCGCTCGATCGCACTAAACATGCACTCGAGCACACTTCCAGTCAAAATTTGCCTACTCTTGTGAAATATGAATTTGTAGATCTTTGAGTTAGCTTTCCAACGACACCAATATCATCTCAATCCGAGCTATACAACTCAAGATATGACCTTTTTAGTGGGACTCGTCGAGTGCGAATCATCGCTCGATCCCAATTTGCTACCAATGCTCCATGAAGTGTCTTAAGCCCCAGAATGAGTTGCAACTATCACCTCAAAGCCGCATTTTTCTCTTAATAGCCTGAAAATCACTAAAACACCAAAACTAACCAAAACATCAGAAAATAATAAAGCTAAAGGCTTAGTAAATGCAAATTAAGGGGTCCAAATATGCAATATTTGGCCATCATCAGGTTGTTCAAGGAATGGCAGGGCATGTGCTAGTAACATGACACAGGTCCATAGCGGTTGAAACTCGTCGGAGTTAAACAATATATATCGATGAATCTGTGCTAGTGTGATACGGTTGAGGATGACTCGTGTTCCCGCCCCCTTACAACCATCAGGGTTTCTTTGGGCCCTATTATGAAACATCGGTGCGTCATCCAAATACATCGAGTAGAATGTCCCAAACTCAGTTGCAATGTAGCCCTCTACAATGCATCCCTCGGGAGCCCCTTTATTGTGCACATTAAATTTGAACCCTCCTAGGCTCCTGTATATGGAAATCAATCAATCAATTGCAGTTATTCACTTTCTTTTAGTGGTGGGCAAAAAAAAAAAAAATTTGATGATCAAAATTTACTTCTCCCTCGGATAAATTCACCTATACTGTATTGGTCCACCCAGTCGGCATTCACGGACAAGATGCATGACAACATGAACCATGCTAGTGAAAAAACTTGGGGAGAATACCTATTCCATCTTGTACAAAGTGACACAGACTTCACTCTGGAGTCGGTCCAAATCATCCAGTGTCAACGAAGTTGAACATATGCCTCGAAAGAATGTACCCGACAACATGAACCATGCTAGTGAAAAAACTTGGGGGAAATAGCTATTCCATCTTGTACAAAGTGACACAGACTTCACTCTGGAGTCGGTCCAAATCATCCAGTGTCAACGTAGTTGAATATATGCCTCGAAAGAATGTACCCATCTCAACCAAAGGTCTGACTACGTTACTTGACAGTGATCCACGTAAAGCAATAGGTAGAAGCTGTTGCATCAGTATGTGATTGTCATGACTCTTCAAACCCGCTATCGTATGTTTTTTAAGTCGTATACATTTGGAAATATTCGAGGCATAATCATCGGACACCCTCACATCCCGAAGCACTTTCAAAAAATTGGTTTTATCTTCATTGGACATCGTGTGGCAAGCTGGGGGCATATAGATTTTTCCATTCTTTGTAAATGGGTGAAGTATACGTCTCAAACTCATCTCTTGCAATTCTTTGCGAGCATCATAGTTGTCCTTTGTTTTTCCTTTTATGTTGAGTATTGTGCCAAGAATGTTGTCCATCACATTTTTCTCTATGTGCATCACATCAAGGTTGTACCGCAGTAAATTATCCTTCTAATATGGCAACTTACAGAAAATACTCTTCTTCTTCTTCCATACTACATGATTAGTCCCTTGTGGTCTGGTGTTGTGAGTACTCTTCTATTGCTTCTCTTCCTGCTGCTTACTACTTTCTAGCTTTGACTTATCGGCATCCTCATCCCCAAATGGCATCCCTTCTAACTGTCTTAGGATTGCATCTCCACTTAGCACATCAGGTACACGTTGTAGTTCCTGGTTACAGTCAAAATTTCTTTTGTTCTTCCTACACGGATGATCCAAGGGCAAGTATTGCCTATGGCCCATAAAACACCATTTGTGTCTGTGTTTTAACCATCTAAACCTTGTTGAATGTATACAACAAGGACATGCCTTTGCTCTCTTGGTAGGCCATCCTGACAGATCTGCGTATGCCAGGAAGTCATTAATTGTCCACATCAATTGCGCTCGCAACATAAAGTGTGTTTTAGTGGAGACATCAAATGAGTGTACCCCTACATTCCATAATACCTTCAATTCCTCAATTAAGGGTTGAAGGTAAACATGTATATCCATTCCAGGTGAACTCGGGCCTACGATAATCAGGGATAATATGAAAGACGTTTGTTTTATGCACATCCAAGGAGGCAAGTTGTATGGCACAAGCATTATGGGTTAAGTGCTGTGGGATGTACTAAGGTTCCCAAAAGGATTAAATCCATCTGAGGTTAGTCCAAGCCTTACATTCCTGCTTTCCGCTGCAAATTCCGGATATAAATGATCAAATGACTTCTATGCTTCACCGTTGGCCGGATGCCTCAGTTTACCGTCCTTTGTGCGGTTGTTTGCATGCCACTTCATATGGGGCGATGTATACTGCGACATAAACAACCTCTATAGTCTTGGTATGAGTGGAAGCCACCGCAACACTTTCATTGGACGTTTCTTACTTGACGATATGGGTTGATCGTCCTCGTCTAAATGAATTTAATCTTTCCACTTAGATTTTTCACAAACTGTACATGATTCTAACTCCTTGTTGCTCTTCTAGAATATCGTGCAGTCATTATGACAAACCGGAATCTTCTCATACTTGACCCCTATGTCGCTTAGATATTTTTTTGCCTCATAGGTATTAACCGGCAAAGCTGCATCATCCGCATGCAACAATTGATTGATGAACTCAAGGAGAGATGATAATATCTTGTTACTAATTCCACCAACACACTTCAAGTTGTACAGATGAACAGTTGCGCTCAGCTTACTATGTTTGGTCCTATCGTATAGCAGTGTCTTTGCCTCTTTAACCAGCTCGTGGTACTTTCGGATGTCAACTTTATCCGCTTCTTCAACTACGATTTCTTCATCACCTTGCACAACGACTTGAGGCTCACAGTTGTCTTCCCTGACATCGTGCATGCTGAACACATCATGCAACATAGCGTGTATATTTCCACCCTGATCACTGCTTCCACCTACTGCATCTGTGGCCAGCCGATTCGAAGGAGACGGTTCAACATGACCCCATATAGGTTTCTCACCATGAAACATCCAGTCCTTATATGTAGGAAGTTTGCCTTTTCTCCTATCAAGTGGGTGAGAACAACGGCTAGCGGATAGCCGATTAAGGCGACACACCTTACATGGGCAGTAAATCTTACCATCAGGTACTATGCAGTTCCCAACTGCGAAGTCCACGAACAATCTACAACCATCTCTGTATTCCTTTGTACCCCTAGGCTTTGTCATCCAACTCTTGTCCATTATTGTCTACAGACATTAAAGACGAATATACGCGACTTAAAAGTAATCAATAAACACATACATATTTAATGGAATTTAAATGCAAATTTAATTACTAGCTAAGGTTGTTGGTAATTTATTTATTTTTTACTCATGAAAATTTCCTAAACTTAAACAAAATAACAACTATTCCAAATGGGGACCATCAACAATTATCATCTATCCATGCTAGTTGTTTTCGTATCTTTTTTAGTAGGGTTTAGGGTTTACTTCACACATTTTAAAATTTTTTTTTTTGTTTTTTTTTCACATTTACATTATTTGATGCTGTTTAACCGTTTACATTCTTTTTTCATATTCACATTTTCATTTTTTCCCAAATATTCATATGCATTTGTTAGATATTGGGGACCCTAGTTAAATAAAATAAATCTAGCTAGGGTACGTAGTCAATTTTTTTTTTTTTTTTTTTCTTATTGTCAAAGTTTTTGGTTGTATAGCATTTATAAGTATTAATAGGGCAAAACCTAAACAATATATAAGTCCAAATTTAAATGCATTTATTATTATATT
>NC_081551.1:8551600-8571600 GCF_901000735.1 Corylus avellana | reverse complement strand
GTCAATATAGTAAGGCACTTGGTTTCGAAAAGAGAGAATATGCATCATTTTATAATAAAAGGATACTATTAGAAAAAAAGAAAAATCATCAAGTTCTAATATTAATATGAGTAACTATGTGAATAACTATCAATTTGAGCTTTATACGAGTTGCTCACGAGCCTAACCGAGTTGAGCCGAACTTGTTTTGTTTAATATTTGAGCCAGTATTTGTGTTCACGAAATGCCTCATTTAATAATCGAGTCGAGTTTATACGAGCCGAGCCCGAGCTCACTCGAGGGCTTCGCTCGCTTAACACCCGCCTTTTCCATTTGAAGTGCGTTCTGTCGAAAAATCAAATTTGAGCTTGTGACTAAACACACTTTTCAGCGATTGGGAGGACAAAAAGCCCTTTGTTAGAAGAAACCCAAACGACCCATTTTTTCCTTGAAAGTGGTTTTTGGAACCTAAAAGCACTTTTGATGCCCTAAAACGCAATCCTATACAGGCTCTAATGAATATGTTAATGACAGAGTTGGTATATAGCAGAAGGTGATATGGCTGCTAGTGGGACCTTAGGCTCCTGTGAAAGATTTAATAATAACAAGGTTAGGACCATAGGCTTCCAACAACAAACAAATAAGCTTTAGACTTTGTTTGAAATTGCGTTTTAGAAATAGAGTTTTTAAGTTAAAAATTGTTTTTTGGCAAAAGCTTTATTTTTAAGCTTTTGCTAAAAGTGCGTTTTGGCCATTTTTAGAGCATGTTTGGGATTGCGTTTGAGAAATAAAGCTTTTAAGTCAAAAAGAGCTTTTGGGCAAAACCTTCATTTTTAAACTTTTGCCAAAAGTGCGTTTTGGCAATTTTTAGGCTTTTTGACCCTTAAAAGCACTTTTAATATTTATACCAAACGATTACTGTTTTTTTTTTTTTTTTTTTTTCTTTTCAAACGGACTTTTTCAGTATTAAACGCACTTTTAGGCCCTTCAAACGCAATCTCAAACAAGCCCTTAGAGTGTGTTTGGGATTCCAATGAGAAATAGAGCTTTTGTCGGAAGTACTTTTCTTGTCTTTGAGCTTTTGCCAAAAGTGCTATAATAAAAAAGCTGTAATTTGTTTGGTAACTATATGTCTTTAAGTGCTTTTTAATTGTTATTTAAAGAATGCTTTTAGTTGTAAAAAAGACAAAAAAAAAAAAAAGAAAAAAAAAAGGCATATGTCTTGAACAACATATTGCCTCAATATATATACTTTTATCGCCAACCTCATGTTCAACTTTTTCCTAGTGAAACTTTTTGCATATTTTGTAGAAAAACGTACATTAATACTACTAATAATAATAACAATGAAATTTATTATTATTATTATTATTTTTTCATGCTTTTGTTAAAATTTTCAATGACAATAACAATGAAAATTTTCAACACAAGCAAATTGTGTTTTTTTTACAAACGCTGAAGTAAAAATGAGTCGAAATACCATTAAATAAAAAAGAATTATTACATTGTAGGAGTACTATAAAAAGACAGCAATTATATGTCCTAACACAAGAATTCTACTCAAAAAAATTGATGGGGAAAGAAATTAGAGCTAAGTGCAATTGCAATGCATTGGGACTCCACTAAATTTGATGCTGACATGAAAAAACAACTATCTGCAACAATCCAGCTCAGTTGCGGTGATTTTATAGAATGTTAGCTCACTTCAGTGTTTTGTAACATCACTCTTATTTTTGTATCACCATGAAGATATGTTATTTGACATGTCTTTTATTGGTTAGAAAAAAAAAAGGCTAATGAATCATCTCACACGTCCCGGGAATCATCTCATATAATGAGCTTCAATTACTAATTTGTTTCTAACTACTCTCACAAAAACAAAATCCTTTTTGGCATAAAAGACAATTATAATGTTCAATCAGCTGGGGTAACACAATTAACAGTAACTACTAATTAGTTTCTAACTATTAGAACATAAAAAATAATTAATAAATAAATAAAATTGAGAAAGCGAACTTGGCATAGCTATTAAAATAAAACTCGTACATTTTTCCTTTTGTGAACACACTCTTCCCCTTGTACTCCTTTACAACATAAACACCACCACTGAACTAATCCCAAATCTCCCTACTCATAATATCTCTCTAAACCCTAAAACTCATAAAAAGAACTAAATCAAAAAAACAAAGTTGAAAGAGAAATCAGAGTTATCATAGTGATTGTTACTCCAAATCTCAAATTCCCAGCTATAATAAACTAAAGATAGGACTCTTTACAATTCCCAAATTTGCAGCCTCAATTTCACGGAAGATGATGGCGTGAGAAAATATGTATATATATTTTAATGTTGTAATTAATTGAAAATTTTATGGATATTTTGGCATTGTGATATTTCATTAAACGTAGTCTGCGTCGTCGCACATTTTCTATCAAAAGTACGTTTTATAGAAAGCATCAATTTCAAGCTTTTTGCCAAACGTAGTTTTGCGTGTTTGGAACCCTCAAAAGTGCTTTGAAAACTTTTTACCAAACGAGTACTTTTATCACGAAACAAGCTTTTTGAGTGTTAAACGCAAATTTCACAGCCTCAAATGCACACCCAAACATGCCTTTATATAGTAGGATTATTGGCTCCATTAATCGAGTGTTGGCTCTAAACGAGTGGAGTTAAAGAAACTAAATAAGTCTTTGCACACAAAAATGTCATTGCATCTCGTCATTGTTTTATTACTTTATCTATAGACATAAACCATGAAATGTTTACATACATATTGACATAAGTTTAGCTGTGTTAATGGTTTTTGTTTGGAGATTTATTTAGCTGACATTATAATCATACGAGGATGATATTTTCTTAACAAATGTTCATAATGAAATCAATACTCATTGTATTTATTGAAACAAGGTCAACACAACCATGATCTTTATGTCAATCATAATATCTATGGATGAGGCTATATGTTACCTTTTTAATGATTGACTATCATATCTAGTTTGTCTTTTGTTTTGTATCAACTTTTCATTATATTTATTGAAATAGGGTCAAGAAGACCATGATCTTTATGGCAAGGCTATATGTTGCCTCTTTATGATTGACTATCAATCTATCATATCTAGTTTGTTTTTTGTTATGTATCTACTTTTCCTTACTAGGTATTTGTCTAATATATATGTTGTGTGTGAACATTTTTTTTTTTTTTTTGGTATGATTTGACCAACCAAGGGAGGGAGAGGGTAAAGGGAATTTGAACAAATGACCTATGCTTCATAAGGCGTGGTTCCCAACTGATTGAACTACCATTGAGGTCATGTGTGAACATTTTTTTTGTATTTGCTATTATGTCACCTATGACACTTATGTGTATATTTATTCTATAAGAACACCATATTTATATTTATTTAATGAGGTTTATGCAAAAACTTTGAAGTGTTATGTGAGGGTTTCCTATTGATTCTTGTGGTTGGCCTAAATTACAAATCACTCTATGTGGTATAAAAAATAATTTATAGGTCGTCAGGGTAGGCCAAAATAACAATTTAGTCCCTGAAATTAATTTCCATGCTCTAAAGACAAATGCAAATTTAATAAAAAGAGTAACCCAATTTTCTCCAACTAAATTTGACGGAAAAATTTGTCATAATTTGTTAACTTGAATGTTATTTTTATTTATTTTTCAATAGTTAGAAGATGTGACGGTCAAATTTTTGCAAAATGCTCCCAAATTGTGGCGAGGGAGATGAAATTGGGAGAGAGTTATGCACAAAGTAAAATTTTGGGGATAGAAGAGAATAAGTTAATTTACTTTAATAGTATGACTTAGAATGAGGGCTAATGTGTAATCTTAACCAGTGCCCTAAAATGATGTGAAAAATCCTAGTTATCATTTTTTAAAGTTAGAAATTAATAATAACATGTGTCGCGTTTTTATTGAGTCTGACGTGACAAAGTAACAGATTTTGTTAACTTACTTACTAGAAATTGATTTTAAGGAGTAAACTGTTATTTTGGCCTACCCTAAGGACCTATAAATTATTTTTTATATCACATAGAGTGATTTATAATTTAGGCCAATCACAAAGACCAATTTTTCATTTATTCCAAAAACAAAATTCAGTTTCGAAATTTTCTTATATTTGATGTAGTAATGTCACGTGGTTGATCACAACTCACCAATTATGGCTTTTTTGTAAAAGTCTGGGTGTTAAGCATTCACATCAAACTCCTTATTTGAGGTTTCATTTCCTAGGTTTAGGAAAAATGTCAAAAAAAATCACAAAATGCCATCCACAGCAAACTCCCTAAATAAACCCTAAACATTAGGATCGTTACAGTGCAACTCAAAGTATTGGGTTGCACTGTAGCGATCCTTGTGATTATTATAATCACAAATAAATAATACTCTCTCCTCTCACGCCTCTCAAAGCATCCTGTATAGCCTTTTCTTCTTTGTTCAAGCACATTCAATGAAGGTCAACCAACATCACTCCCAAAACATAACAATAACAGCTCATTTTCCTTTAAAATCACAATCAACAAGTTCTATAATCACTTAGCCATTTGTAAATCAAAGAACAAAATACCTATAAATCTACACCCACAGGGCCACAGCCACAAAAACCTATCCAAACTTAAAATTGACAAACTTGAAATGTGATTTATGTTCTAGCCAAAAACCATCTATTGACGGAAGCCCCAACTGAGATGCAACCACCCAATTTGGCCCACATTCTCAACAATCTCCCACTTGACTTGAATCCCACCAAGTCACAACATAGTGAATCTCCTACGGATGTGTCCTCCACCTATCTTCAAGCTCGAAGACCAACTCAAGCAGCACACAGCTTCAGTTTCTCAATAGTCACTCCTTTTGTCAGCATGTCTGCCGGATTCTCAGTTCCACGAATCTTCTCAAGTAGCAATTGTTCACTTTCAAGAAGAGATCGAATGAAGTGATACCTCAATTGTATATGCTTTGTTCTTGAATGATACGCCGGCTTCTTCGTAAGAAAAATGGCACTCTGACTATCAATGTGTAGAACGCCCTTGTCATTCTTCTTTCACAACTCATCCAACCTTGTAGCCAAACCATCTCCTGTACAACTTCTTTCACGGCCACATACTCCGCCTACGTAGTGGAAAGGGCAACAATTTTTTGTAACCTTGAGGTCCAACATACAACAGTACCTCTTAGAGTATATACAAAACCTGTAGTACTTTTCCTGCTATCAACATCACCCATTAGATCAGCATCCACGTAGCCCTGCAGCTTCAATTCCGAACCTGTGAAGCAAAGGGACATATCTGAAGTTTCTATCAGATATCACGAAATCCACTTGACTGCCTCCCAATGCTGCTTTCCTGGATTACTCATGTACCTGCTCATACCTCTCACTGCATGTGCAATATCTGGTCTTGTACAGACCATTGCATACATTAGACTTCTGATAGTTGAGGCGTAAGGTACCTTCCTCATGTATGCTTTCTCTTGATTCGTCACTGATCCTTGGCTAGTCAGAAGTGACTCACCAAGGGTGTGCTCACTGACTTAGCTTCATCCATGCTAAATCTGTTGAGAATCTTCTTCACATACTCTGTCTGTGAAATCTTCAATGTACTATTGGCCCTATCCCTTATGATTCTTATCCCAAGGATTTGTTTAGTAGCACCCAAATCCTTCATTGCAAACTGCTTTGACAGTTGGTCCTTCAACTTGTTGATGTCTTCCATATTGGCCCATGCAATAAGCATATCATCTACGTACAGGAGTAGAATAATGTAAGAGTTCTTAAAACTCTTGACATAGTAGCAATGATCTGCATTGCACCTCGTGAACCCAGTAGTACACATGAAGCTGTCAAACTTCTTGTACCATTGTCGCGAAGCTTGTTTCAGGCCATACAAGTTTTTTCTCAATTTGCACACTAAACTCTCTTTCCTTTGCACTGTGAATCCTTGTGGCTACTGCATATAAATTTATTCCTCCAATTCACCATGAAGGAACACCGTCTTTACATCTAACTGCTCTAGATGTTAGTCCTCTGCCGCCACAATGCTCAGCACAATTTTGATGGTTGTCATCTTCACCACCGGAGAGAATATGTCTGTGTAGTCAATTTCTTCTTTTTGTTGGAATCCTTTGACTACCAATCTTGCCTTGTACTGTTTGCTACCATCAGGTTCACACTTTATTCTGAATACTCATTTGTTGTGCAAAGCCTTTTTACCTGCTGGCAACTCTGTCAGCTCCCAAGTTTGGTTTGTCAATAATGAGTCCATCTCATTCTTCATGGCTAACTCCCACTTGATTGAATCTTCAACCTCCAAGGCTTCAACGAACGTCTCTGGCTCACTGCCATCTGTCAACAAAATATGAAACAGGGAGGGTGAAAAACCCTGTGGAGATCTAATGGTTCTAGTAGATCTACGGATAGCCACTGTTGGTGTACCCTATTCAGTCTCTTGATCTATTGTTTCTTCAACTTCTAGACCATCTTCAGTTTCTGAATCCTTATCAACTTCTGAATTCCTTCTTTAAGCTACACCTTTAGAAATTTCATCTAGGTTGATAAATTTAGGCTTTTCAGCCTCTGACTCTGTACTTACTGGTTCTGCACTTGAATTATTCTTATACACAACCATCTCATTAAAAGTAACATTTCTACTTCTAATGATTTCTACTTCTAATGATCTTTCGGTTTTGATCATCCCAAAACCTATACCTGCCTTATTCCCATAGCCAATGAAATAACATTTTCTAGACTTAGCATCTAGCTTGCTATGAGCATCAGATTCATTATAGACATATGAAACACAACAAAAAACTTTCAAATGAGAAAGATATACCTCCTTTCCACTCTAGTCTTCTTCAGGTAGTCTATGGCCCAAAGGAACTGATGGTCCTTTGTTTATCAAGTAAGCAGCAATACTTACTGCATCCGCCTAGAAAGTTTTCAGTAGTCCAGCATGCAACCTCATACTTCTTGCACGCTCATTGAGGGTCCTGTTCTTGCGTTCAGCCATGCCATTCTGCTGTGGTGTTCCTGGAATACTTTTCTCCATTCTAATCCCATTCACCACAAAAAACTGTTTGAAACCTTCATCTTCGTATTCTCCCCCATTATCTGATCATAGACACTTCAATTTCAGACCAGTTTCTGTCTCTACCATGACCTTTCACTTCTTAAAAACTTCAAATACATTAGATTTAAGCTTTAAGAAGTAAACCCATACCTTTTTGCTTGAGTCATCAATAAATGTGATGTAATACCATGAGCCTCCAAAAGATGCGACTAGTGCTGGACCCCACAAATCTGTATGTACCAACTCCAGCTTTCTCAGCTTCAGTGTTCTGCCAACTTTCGTGAAACTCACATTCTTCTACTTTCCTAGGAAACAGCCTTTACACAAATCAGACTCAACTGACTTCAACTCCGGTAGTTTCTCCTTTGATAAAAGTACCTTCATCTCTTTTTTACTCATGTGCCCAAGCCTTAGGTGCCATAACTTTGAGTCAACACCTGTATCTACAACAACATTGTATCCCTGCTGTTCGTCGTCATATAGAGAGTACCCGTCTTATGACCACAAACCAGAATCTTGGCTCCCTTGCTGACCTTCCACTTTTCACTGTGGAAATGAATTGGATGCCCTTCATCATCAAGCTATCCTACTGAAATCAGGTTCTTTTTATACTTTGGGATATGCTTCACCTTTTGCAGCTTCCATACCGAGTCACTGTGGACTCTAATGCGAACATTGCCTATACCCACAACATCCCACGCCGTTCCGTCAGCCAAATACACCTTTCTGAAATCTCCAACCACATAATTTTTGAGAACTTCACGGATCGGTGTGGTGCGAAAAGAAGCTCCCGAGTCCAAGACCCAAGAATCAGGAGGACTGTCAACAGATAGAAGTAGGGCATTGTGCACTTCTTCTGTTACCACGACATTTGTGGCGTCATTTTCGGTCTTTTTCTTCAGCTCTCTGCAGTTCTTCTTGAAGTGGCCTATCTTGCCACAGTTTCAACACTTAGGTTGTCGTCCAAACCTAGATTTGCTTCTACCTTTCTTGGACTTAGATCTGCCCCTCACAGAGTTTCTCTCTTGACCTCTGCCTCTTGCTTCAAGGTTTAGGGCTACACCAGAATCGAAGGTTTCACCAGTATCCTTCCTATGGACCTCCTCACTAAGAACCAAATACTTGACATCTTCATAGCTTACTTTACGCTTTCCTGCAGAGTTACTCATAGCCATCCTCACGATTTCCCAGTTATTTGGCAAAGATGCAAAGACTATCAATGAGCGAACCTCATCATCAAAATCAATTTCCACTGAGGACAATTGATTTGTGATGGTGTTGAACTCATTGAGATGATGTGCCACTGAAGCCCTTTTCATCATCTTCAGGTTGAACAATTTCTTCATCCGGTGCACCTTGTTGTTAGCCGACAGCTTCTCATACATGCTTGACAAAGCCGCCATTCGACCTGCTGTGGTCTTCTCCTTTACAACATTGTGTGGGATTGATTTTTACGATCAAGAGGAGCCCACTCGCTATCATACATGTCGTCGGGTATTCTCCCAAAAGTGGTTGATGGAGGTCCTTCTCATAGAGAATATCTTCAATTTGTACCTTCCAATACCCAAAATCTGTGTGGTCGAACTTCTCGATTCTTAAGTACTAAAATATTCATATTTTTAGCCCTTAACTTACATGTTTTAATCCTTTAGTTTTAGTTAATTTATGCTATTTTAGTTCATTTATATGTTTTCTAAGCTTTTGTAGGCTTTTAGAAGAAAAGGAAGTAAATCTGGAAGATTTGGGCTCAAAAAGAGAATTTTGGAAAAGTTGAAGTTTTTGGTAGTGTGATCGATCACAGGAGACTTGTGATCTATCGCATTGCGATCGATCGCACCTGTGCGCTGGAGAATTCTAGAAGCTGCGAACAGACTCCTTTTCCTTCCATATTAGGATTTTCCAAGTCGCACTTGTAATAGGAATAAAACCCTACGAATTTTCTAGGTTTACTAGTGTAACAAGGACTTCTAAAGCCCTATAAATAGACCTCTAAACCTTGAGAATAAGAAAGCTGGAAAAGACAAAACTTTGGGGGGGGAATTTGGAGGCTACTTCTAGGAGCGATTTCTGGTTCCTTCTTTCCCTTTTCTCTTTTAGTTTTATTTTTATTATGTGTAACTAATTTATTTAGTAGGGCTACATTGAAGCCCTAGTTATGTTTAGTTAATATTCAATATTAGCGCCCTTGTGATGATCTTGTTGTGATATCTAAATTGATTAATTCCTGTTTTTATGAATTCCTCATATGTGTGTGCCTGATCAACATATACATATGGTATGGACTAGTTAGTTAAATCAATTTGGATGACTGAGTCTTGGGTTTAATAAAAGTAACAAAAGAAATTCACACCGGATTCTTGGGTTAATCAATATGGGGAACTGGGAGTAGACACCCATGCCCTAGGCCTCATATGTTTGTTGATTTTCACAGTTTTATGCTTTCTTAAAGAACAACTTAGTAGACACCCATGCTAAATTCTTTAAGAAAGAAAAGAATTAGAGTAGACACCCATACTTAATTCGTTACATAGGGAAATCAATAGCTTAAGGAGTAGACACCAATGCCCTTAGGTTGACAAACATTAGATATTCATAACATGATCAAAACATTGACATATTGATGTATTAGCTAAATATAATTAGTGGTGGATATCAAAGCCCTACCTTTTTACCATTATCAACTCAAAACCAATCTTTGTTTATTTTACTTTTGGAATTGATTTTAAGAAAAATTTAGCAATCCTTGTGGGAATGACCCCGTATTTCCACATTATGCTACTGTGTTGACCTCGTGCACTTGCGGGTAAAACATCCAATTATTTGCCTATTAATTTAGGTAGATAATTGTGAACAACAAGTTTTTGGCGCCGTTGCCGGGGATTGCGCAAATTTTGTTTAAAATTATTTTCCTTAAGTTGTGTTATTTTAATTTTCAAATTTGGTTTTTCCTTTAATTTATTTTTGTGTTAAAGTTATTTTTATTTTTATTTTTATTTTTTTTTTATTTTTTTTTCTACAGTTCCTGTTTTACCTCTTGAGGTGCGCTCGAGCACCCAACCTGGGCGATCGAGCGCACCAGTGCGATCGAGCACACTTCAGGGTGCGATCGATCGCACATCCAGAGAGTAGCACAGTTACTGCACTAATTATAGATCTGATTTTTTTTCTTTTGTTTCATGTAGGGTCATTCGAGTCTGCATATTAGTAAGTTTTTATTTTTAATTTTGTTTTTATTTCCCTTTTAATTTTAACTTCTTTTTGTTATTTTATTTTATTTTCACACATGTGGGGAGGCATTCCAATGCCCCATGGACCATGTTCTTTATGCCACGACCCTTATCACCATGTTAGAGAGTGTCCCTCAATAAGACAAATTTTTAACAAAATTTTCGGGCATAAGAACACATTGTTATCTAGACCGGGGAATAGCCACTATTTTGATTCTTGTATCCCAACATGGAGCCAATAGTCCAATCTCTCATGGCAAGCTCAAGCCCCCGGAATTCATGCTCAACAATCTCATAGACTGCAACATCATTTATATCAGCAATTCTATGATCATGAATATTCTCCACAATAGCAATATCAGGCTGAACCGCCTTCTCTTATAGATATGATAAATACATTGATTAAGACTACACAGCAAGCATCTGAGGAGATGAAGACCTACTTCAAACCGAAAGGCAATAGTCTCCAAGAAGAAGAAGCATATCCAGAGGAGCCATCTTCCACCTATTGGCCTCCACAATACCAAGAAGAGGAACCATCTCCCATATATGATCATTTGGATTCTTCTCCACATCAACAATATCATGAAGAACCACCTTCTCCAAAAAGGTCTGCCTTACAAGAAGCAGTTGCTACCTTAGAAAAACAGTATGCTGACTTTACAAAACATGTGGCGGCTCATCTTAACCGCATGGAAGAAAGTGAGCAATCATTTGAATGGATGGAGGCCCACCTCAAGCAAAAATCAAATACACTTAAAGTAGAAGAAGCAGAAGAAGAAGAGTGTCAAAGTCAGTTGGTGGCCAATCCTAATGAGCATGACATGGAGGAAGAATGCACCGACTATCATGCACAAGCTATCACACTGAGGAGTGAAGAGGTGGTTGAAAATCAAGTGGAAGAGGGGAATGGGGAGCAACCCAAAGTTCTAGAGGAGCTACATCGGGAAAAGGAAGAGAGCACTAAAACTTCTTTAACATCAACTCCTATTCCCAAATTACTAGGAATCCAAGAGAGAAGTCTGTTGGGGCAATGTGATGAGCAATTTGAGGACATCAAGATAGAGAAACTCCCTGAGTTTTCTTCTTATTATATTCCAATTCATGATTCCCCATCGGATGAGCACCTGTTTGAAAAAACTCGGAGTGGTCTTCCCCGATCTATAGACACTAGGAAGCACCTTGCAACAGAAAAGATTCATCCCCTTTGGTGCAAGAGAAGGAGAGACTGGTGCTTCAAGTTTAAAGTACCACCGTCTAGCTGAAGACGTTAAACTTAGCGCTCATGGGAGGCACCCTATAGTTTATCTTGTTATTTTCTTTTTTGTGTGCTTTATTTAATCTTTTTATTGATCTTTAGTTTTGTTTCCTTTTACTTGTTTTTCGTATTTTCTTCTTTTTCAAGGACAAGTATGCTTCGATTCATGTTTGAGGGTGTGCTATGAGCCATGCTTTCCAAGACAATGTCGTCCATCTCCCGGGTACACTCTTTACATAATTTAGACGCATTGGGGACAATGTATTATTTAAGTTTGGGGGTATGGGCACACATGTTATTCACACACATTTTGTCCCAATTTTTTTTTTCTTTTTTTTTTTTTTTTTTTTTTTTTTTTTAATGTATGTTTGTTTGTTTATTTGAAAAAAAAAAAAAGTTTATGCATGTTCATGTTTGCCCTAAAATTTTAAGTTAATCTAAAAGAATTGTGGCTTAAATTCATCAATGAGCTTAAAATGTTGAACACAAGATCTGATGAGAGAATTTGTTAGTTTGGTTACTTACTTAGGACAGTTGAAAAATCACATGTTTGATCTGATCACACAAGCACATTAGCACATAATTTGTGAGGTATGACATGAGATCTGATATGTGTATTTCTGTATCTTGGATGAAATTGGATGACTTATTAGATGGACACTTTGGCATATATATGATTAAAAAAAAAAAAAAAAAAGAGAGAGAAGAAAAAAAAAATATAAAATAAATGATCATTGATAAGCTTTTCACTGAGTAACTGGACCTCTTGCCTCAAAGCATTGAGTGTTCACGTCAAAAGGTGAAAATTTTGGATTTGATCAATGTCATGGCTAGTTTGGTTTTGTAACTTTTTTGACTCGAGTTAGTAGGTCCTTAAGAGTGTCTCTACACCTAATGCCCTAAAACCATCTTATTTGGGTGTCATTGACTTAACACTCACTATATGGGTCAATTAGAAAGCTTAAGGGAACCAAACATTGCACAACCTGACCAAAAAAAAAAAAAAAAAAAAGAAATATGCCATGGTTGTTCATTTTAATAGGATTTCAGTGAATTTTGAGATATGGAGACATTACACATTGGAAAGAATTGGAAGCCTCATAGTTTTGTTCTAGTTCACCTTACACTGTTTTCAAACTTGTGATGTTTTAGCATGCCCTCTGTAAGTAATTGAACTTTGGGATTCCAATTCATTGTGAAGATGAAGTTCATCTTTTTAAGCTTGCTAATGAATGAAAATCATGATCTTGAAGTGATGCTTTAATTTTTGGAATAGCATGAACTGTACATAATGTTTGTGGGTAACATTCCTGGAAAACCCTCACGAGACTTCACTCGTCCTCTAGGGAATTCTTAGGAGTTTAAAAGGTTTGTTGCATTCGCTAAATGCAATCGTATACCCCACGAAAGATGGATTTATCTTTTTGTTTTTTGTTTTTCATTTTCATTTTCTTTTTTTAGTTTTGTATTGTTAAGGGACTAGGAATATGTAAGTTTGGGGGTGTGTTAAGTACTAAAATATTCATATTTTTAGCCCTTAACTTACATGTTTTAATCCTTTAGTTTTAGTTAACTTATGTTCTTTTAGTTCATTTATGTGTTTTCCATGCTTTTGTAGGCTTTTAGAAAAAAATGAAATAAATCTGGAAGATTTGGGCTCAAAAAGAGAATTTTGGAAAAATTGAAGTTTCTGGTAGTGTGATCGATCGCACACGGGTTGCGATCAATTGTACCTGTGCGCTGGAGAATTATACAAGCTGCAGACAGACTCCCTTTTCTTCCGTAGTAGGGTTTTTGAAGTCCCACTTGTAATAGGAATAAAACCCTACGAATTTCCTAGGTTTACTAGTGTAGCAAGGACTTCTAAAGCCCTATAAATAGACCTCTAAACCTTGAGAATAAGAAAGCTGGAAAAGACAATTTTGGGGGAGGAATTTGGAGGCTACTTCTAGGTGCGGTTTCCGGTTCTTTCTTCCCCTTTTCTCTTTTAGTTTTATTTTTATTATGTGTAACTAATTTATTTAGTAGGGCTAGATTGAAGCCCTAGTTATGTTTAGTTAATATTTAATATTGGCGCCCTTGTGATGATCTTGTTGTGATATCTAAATTGATTAATTCCTGTTTTCATGAATTCCTCATATGTGAGTGCCTGATCAACATATGCATGTGGTATGGACTAGTTAGTTAAATTAATTTGGATGACCGAGTCCTGGGTTTAATAAAAGTAACAAAAGAAATCCACACCGGATTCTTGGTTTAATCATCATGGGGAACCGGGAGTAGACACCCATGCCCTAGGCCTCATGTGTTTGCTGATTTGCATAGTTTTATGCTTTCTTAAAGAACAACTTAGTAGACATCCATGTTAAATCCTTTAAGAAAGAAAAGAATTAGAGTAGACACCCATACCTAATTCGTTGCTTAGAGAAATCAATAGCTTGTGGAGTAGACACCAATGCCCTTAGGTTGACAAACATTAGATATTCATAACATGATCAAAACATTGGCATATTGATGTATTAGCTAAATATAATTAGTGGTGGATATCAAAGTCCTACCTTTTTATCATTATCAACTCAAAACCAATCTTTGTTTATTTTACTTTTGGAATTGATTTTAAGAAAAATTTAGCAATCCTCGTGGGAATGACCCCGTATTTGCACACCATGCTACTGTGTTGACCTCGTGCACTTGCGAGTAAAACATCCAATTATTTGCCTATTAATTTAGGTTGGTAATTGTGAACAACATCGATCCCTATCTTCTTCTCTTGCCATCTCTCGTACTCGAACCAAAAGCTCTGATACCAGTTGTTAAGAAATTAATCATATTCCCAAGACCCGTGAGATGGGAAAAATAAGAAGAATGTGGAATAACAAAGATAAGCAATCACACACGACACAAAGATTTAAGTGGTTCGGTTTAACAAGCCTACATCCACTGGCGGAGACGAGCCGGAGAAAATTCACTATCAAAAGATGAGTACAAGAGAGTAACAAGGCGAGAAAACCACTCAAACCAAAAGCCCCAAATACACCCAATTCTCACTTTGTCCAAAGGAGAATAATAACAAAAGGAAAAAACGCTCTCTCTTTCTTGCTCTCACTTTTCTCTCTATTGTTGGCACGCCAAAAATACAAAGCAAATATTACTTTGCTTTTTTTTTGCTCTACAATTGCCGCACAACCATTGCCTTTATATAGAGGTTACTTTCTCCTAGTAAAAGTCCAACATGGACACATGGAACCCACTACCTTGTAGGACAAGTACTTCAACTCCAACTAGGAGAAGGAATTCCATAACCTTGTAGAACACAACAAACCGGTTGGGTCCCACCCACTAGATTCAAGGCACACGTTCTCAACAATGAAGAGGACCTTTCTGCACCATTCTCCATGGCAGCTTCTGCATCTGCTGTCCTACAAAAGCCGATTATCAAGTTCAATTTCACATCTTTGGTGCAAGCGAACAGCTAAAGCACTTGATGGAGAATTGTTTCAATTGTAGATTCTACTTCATTTTTTGTTTGTGGAGTGGCTTGATTGCTGCAAGAAAGAATGGAACTTGCAGCACAAGCTTCTTGTATTTACATTTTTTCACTCCATGAGAATTATTTGTATTAGATTTATCATCAATGAAAAAATTCATTTTGTTAATTTAGACCATAGATTTTACTGTTATATCTTTCTTTCTCTCACTTTTCAGCTTTTCAACAATTAAGAATGATGGCATTGGTTAAGGTCTTAATTGGGCTACAGTTTTGGCTAATATGTGCTTAGATTGTGCTGCTTTACAGTCCTTTTACTTTGTTCTTTTCATCAGCAAATTGATTCAAGATGTCTGCTTTGTGACCATCTTGCAACAATGTCACATATCTCATGAATTCATGTTACTTATGCTGCAGCAATCACAGTTTTGAACATTTACTGGCCTAAATTTTAAGCATTTACAAAATCAAATTGTGCTGCAGCAAACACATATTTGAACAATGCTCTTTTTTATGTGAGTGTGTTTGCATAAGACAATGAAATAGAGAGGAGGAAAAAAAACAGTTTTGAAAAGAATAAGAAAGTAAAGAAACAGTTTTGAGAAGAGATAAAGTGAGATTGAATTTCGATCCACTTGTAACAGAACTTAGACTTTCATGAGAAAATAGAGGAAAAATTGCTGTGTGAGAAAAAAATAGTCTCAGTAGAAAATTAGAAAGAGCCATTAGGAACTATTGTTGCATTGTTATATTATGTTCTTTCATGGTATGCAAGCATATGTAGCCCTTCTTTTTGTAGGTGAGTTATGGCCTTTTTGCTTAATGTTCAATATCAATTGCCTAGCTTATCCAGTTGTGAAAAGATTTTCTGATAGAAATGTGTATTTTCTCTCCATTTGCTTTTGAGGTAAAGTCTATATTGGACCTGTCATCAGTTTTGAGTATGAATTGTTAGTGCATAATCCATATTTTGCTTGAAAGAATCCTACATAGCATGTGTAAATTCAAGTCACCAAATCAGTTGCCTTTTTGGATTCAGGTGTGGCAATGGAAAATAGTCCTCTTTACTTATTTTTCCTTTTGGGTAAATTAGGCATAAATTGAGAATGTCTCAAGCTCTCTAAAGAAGAATTTAGAGTGTACATTCTCTCATCCACATTTGACTTGTCTAAATTTTAGGCATGTACTAAATTAAAATGTGCTGCAATAGTCATATGTACATGCTATGACTCAATTGTTATATTATGTGTTGCAGCAGTCATGTTTTGAGAAGGCAGACTATGACAGTATGACTCATGCTCATGTTGTTATTTAGGGATCAAGTTCCAATTCTCTATTGTGTAACTTTTAGGTGGTTTACATTTCATTGCTTCGTAATTAGAATTTGGTGTACAGCCTCCCATTTCTGCATAACCATCAATTGCACCTCACCCTAAGTCATATATGGAGGTAATTAGTAATTAACCTAACCTTTCCAACGTTGAGAAATCCTCCTGAAGATGTAATGTTTAGTGCATCACTGTATTCTTGAGTGCAATCTAACTATATATTTAAACCAGTTTGTTATTTTTTATCTAAAATTTCAGAACAAATGGTGTTACTGCAGATAAAAAAAGTAAAAAACAGAACATAAGAGTAAAACATATGAGGTTAGAATTACTATCAAATTATCATTCATGTAAATATCATTCAATTCAATCAGTGATGATTAGTTACTATATGATTTAAGAGCAGGGGAAGATTGATTGGGTCCCTGTCTCATGTTTGATGTTAGTTTTTATTCATCTTTTAGTGCATAATCCTATTTGCCTTGAAGAAGGGTTCGTGCTGGTGTGAGTATTCTGGCTGGTAACGTGATGGAAGTCATGAAACCATTCATGCCCACACCCACTCTTCATAGCCCCCCCAAGCCATCAGACCAACCCAACAACAATTTTCTCACTCTCTGGAACTTCTCTACCAACTCGCCTCCTCCGGCCGCGGCTTCATCCCTAGACCCATCCACTCTGGCAACGCTACTTCTACTGCTGCTGCATACCCACCTCGCCCTCTCGTCTCCTGCCCCTAGCCCAATGGTCTTAGCCATCATGTCCATGACATTTGGCCTCCTAGTCCCCACCACCATCACTTGCATCCTGCTCAGCTTGGCATCGGTGGGTATTTGCAGTTCCGTCGGAATGGTATTTTCGTGGAAGGAGCACTGTGTTGGGGAAGAGAACCCTCTAAACTCACCGGTTTGATCCTACATGTCCATAGTGGACATGTAAGATCAAAAATTTTGACTGATATGGCATATTGTAAAACGCATCGTTTCAATGAGACTAATGGCTGTTAACCATTTTGAAAAAAAATCTAAGGGTAGGAATTTTATTGGCATTTTAAAAATTTGAAACAAAAAAAAAAAAAAAAAACTTAGGGATTTTTTAGTTTTGGCGGGTTGATTTAAGGACTTATAATATATTTACCCTTCTTTTTAAGATTTTAATTTAATAAAAATGGAATTGACAAATTTATGTTTTTTTTAATCAAAAGCTAAGTAGAAAATTGAAATCAACTCAAATTTAAGGGGTATATGAGAATTTCTCAATTTTTTTATTTATGAAATGTTGTTTTCAATAAAGAAAATGAGATTTTTCTTTCTTGTTTTTGTTTCAGATAAGCATTTGAAAAAATATATATATTTTGAGTTAAAAAATAAAAAAAAATTACATTTGGATGCATAAATAAGAGTAAACTATTCTTGATCAGGAAAATAAAGAAAAAGAAAAAGACAAACAATTCTTGAGTGTTCTTATCTCATCTAGTCTTTTTTAATGAAGCCCTGTGTGTTCCACACTTTTCCAATTTTTTTTTAATCAAAGGGGGAAGGAGGAAAGGATTCTCTCCCACTCTTAAACCTAAGTGAGGAGATAAAAGAGGAAAAATCAGGAATGCTTCCAAGCATATTGTTGAAAGCGGCAAAATAGACCTTTCCAATTGAGCCTTCTATTATGAGTATGCATGTGCCCAAATAGATCTCTTTTTTCCAAATTTGACAAGTGCGAAATACCATGTAAATAAGTGAAACGTGGGAAGGTTGGAAAAAAATTGACAAGTGGGAAGAAACAAAACAATAGATCATGTGTTATGCTATGATTATATATGTATAACACATTATTTATTAGCATTAAAATACAATTAAATTTTTTTTATTGGAATTATGCCTATTTCACCTCAAAAATAAACCATACTTTTTCCTTGGCATAATAACGGAAACAACACTTATAATATTCATGAAAAAAAATTCATGTATGATCAAAGAAGGTTGCAAAATGCTACTTGAGACTCATTTCATAACCATCTCTATGATAATTTGCTTACTAATTCGTGAAATTTTGCAGTTACTTTTTCACTTGTGGAATACCTTGGTCTTTTGCAAATTATGATACCACCAAAATTAACCACACTTTTTCCTTAGCATAATAACGGAGACAACACTTATAATATTCGTGAATAAATTTTTGCATGATCAAAGAAGGTTGCAAACTGCTAATTAAGACTCATTTCATAACCAGCTCTATGATTATTTGCTTACTAATTCGTGAAATTATGTAGTTACTTTTCTAGTTGTGGAATACCTTGGTGTTTTTCAGATGATGACACCACCAAAATTAACCACATTTTTTCCTTGGCATAATAATGGAGACAACACATATAATATTTGTGAAAAAAATTCATGCATGACCAAAGAAGGTTGCAAACTGCTACTTGAGACTCATTTCATAATTATCTCTATGATAATTTGCTTACTAATTTGTAAAATTATGTAGTTACTTTTTCACGTGTGGAACACCTTAGTGTTTTGCACATTAGCAAGTTGCTAGGCCGTAGAGTGAGAAATTCATTGGGATGAAAATGTTAAGTGAATGACTCGCACTGTTAGGTTTGCTTAGATAAACTTGAATGGCTCACATTGTGAGATTTGTGTATTGTGTAATGTTTATCGTTTAGACGTTTCTGTTGCGAGTTAATGAACTTGAATGTGATGAGTATGTATATGAGATGTTGTTATGTATGATAATGTTATTGTGATGATTCAACCCTTATTACAAAAGGCCAAGGCTCGAGTTGTCACATAAAAAAATCAAGATACACTAATTTGAATGGTTACTATAATAGTCTACCATTGGCATTTATCAGGAAAAAAAAGGAGTAAATATTTTTATTTCATAAAATAATGGCCTTTTGGCTAGTAGTTAGAGGTTAGAGATCGGGAATTTTCCATTGAAGTGGACTAGAAGAATTCAAAATTTTCTAAATATTGGAGACAAGTTTAGAATTTGACAAATATAATTTTATATTGGTCTGTCATTCACACGTGTAATTTTAGCATTTAAGTTTTGAAGAATATCTTCTTTTTTTTGTTGATTATGTTTTAGCGAATCATTCTCTTTTGCATAGAGAAAATATCAAGCTAGATTATGCGATATTAATTATGAAATAAATATAAAATTAGATTTTATGATTGGCTTAAATTACAAATCATTCATTGTGATATAAAAAAAAATTTAGAAGTCCTTGAGGTAGGTCAAAATAACAATTTAGCCCCTGCAGTTAAATTCCGTTAAAACTCTTGATAGATTCCGCTAGTGTATCACGTCATGTCACTCTTAATATAAAGAGAAATGATGTAGTGCAATAAAAAGATTATGGGGAAACTTCAGAAAGCCCTCCTAAACTTCCAGCCGATTTGACAAACACCCTCTAAATTTTTAAAACTCTCACTTAGGCCCTCTGAACTTTGATTTGTTCTCACTTTGGACACTTTTAATGTTAAAGTCAAATAATTTGACTTTTTATACCCATTTTACCCTCAACCAAAACTACGTTATTTTGGACTCCAAAACTACACCGTTTTTGGCTTCAAAACTACATCACCACCCAACCCAAAACAACGTCGTTTTGAGCATAATATTAAAAAAAAAAAAA
>NC_081551.1:8524175-8550391 GCF_901000735.1 Corylus avellana | reverse complement strand
GACCATTTTGGCGTTCGATTTTTCTTTATTGTGCTCGTGGAGTGAAGACGAAGGCGTTGTGTATTGCAGCGAGGCCAGCCTTGCGTTGGAGCTAATCAAACGTGAGCCTCGTCACCCTGAGATTGAAGGATTATATATGTTTTCTGTCCGACTTTCTTGAATGATTGATCATTTTTGTTTCAATGGATCGGTTCTCAACGCTGATGGATTTTGATTTATGATGTTCAAGATCTCTGGAAACAGAGCTAGCTGGTTCTTGCACTCTCTTAATAATTTTCTTTGGAACCTTGATTGAGATTGTTATCTAGAAAATCTCATTTTTCTCTCCGGTCTGTTTGGTGCCAAGAAACTCGAGGAAAAGAAATAACGACTTGTAATATTGAGTTTCATTTCTTGTTACAAGCCTTCTTTTAGAGCATCAACAGTCTCCTAATTTTCTTCTCTTTTCCCACGCTTTCTCGGCTTCCAAACGGAGCGTTAATCAATTTACATTTTGTCAAAAAATTCAACATGAGAGGGGTTGATCGTTCGTGAAGCCCGGGTTCGATTGTTAATTTATATAAAAACATATATTTATATGTGTTCATTTCTGATGTTTGTCTTTGGCAGGGGTAGATTAGAATTTAGAACCGAGGAAGGCACGTAAATTTCCTTCCTCGATCGAGAAGGCCAAGCAGCAATGTCGGAGACGGGCCAACAGGCCCTGGCGAGGAGGCCGTCTCGCAGCGCCGCCATGACCACATTCTCGACGGAGGTCTTCGACACCGAGGTCGTCCCCTCGTCCCTTGCCTCCATCGCTCCCATCCTCCGCGTCGCCGCGGAGATCGAGAACGAGCGCTCTCGCGTCGCCTACCTCTGTAAACTCCTCTGTGTTTCTCTTTTTCTATATTATGTATGTATGCATGTATGTATGGTCCATGCATGTATGCATATAATTGCAATTAGGTTTTTGGTGATTGTAAATATTCTGAAAGTGCTTTCTTCGCTGTTGATTTTGGAAGGTCGATTCTATGCGTTTGAAAAGGCGCACAGGTTGGATCCAAGCTCCAGCGGGCGTGGAGTGAGGCAGTTCAAAACAGGACTCCTGCAAAGATTAGAAAGGGTAAAGACTTCTTCTTCTTTCTTATCAATTAGATTAAGTTAATTATCATGGATTAGTTCTTCGAGCATGTAAACGGCGGGACGTGTTCGGAAGGTGACGAGGGATTATATGTGGTCAAGCCTATTAAGCTTGGGTGAAATCGGAACGTGATAGGATGCAAGTTTTGTGATTTTCCCCTCTCTCCTATGACTATCTTTTTGACTCACATTTCTAGACGAATTAGATTTTTCCAGCTAACCATATTATGCCCCTAGTCCATAGATGTAAGAAATACAACTTTTATTATTCATTTGCGGTGGAGTTATTGATCACTTTGGATAATAATCCTTCTGGATTTTCTTAAATCTAAAGAAATTGATAAATAATACATTAAAATATCTTAAAATTTTAATATAAACATATCACATAGGATAAATATAATGATAAAATGTAAATTATTAAAATTAGAAGTTTGTTTTCAAGTTTTAAGAGTAATGCTATGTACCTCTAATTTTTTTTTTTTTTTTTAATTATTTTAGTACACAATTTCTTGACAAGAAATAACACCCTTGCATTTTATTCTTAAGAAATGTATATATTTTTTCATTTCTCATCAATTTTCAATCATTTTTTTTTAAAGCAAATCAATTACATTACAAAAATACAGAAATAAAAAAGAGAGTTTCAGATCTTAAAAATCTAACCAATAGAACAAATCCTACATATCTAAGGGCAAACTAAATGACCAATGGCACAGTACAATAGATTCCTCTAAGGCCAAATAAAGAAATATACCATGGTGACCATTTAGGGTGGTAGTTAAGTGATTCCAAGAAAATTTTTAAATGGCCACATACATATTAAAGTATTAGTTTTCAAACCTTGCAATTAAATTTTTTATATTTGGTTAATGTAAATCATTATGAGTCTCATTACTGGCATGATGAGACTAGATCAGATATTGAGTTAATTAAACTCGAGGAAGTGTATGTAGTTAGATATTGAGTTAATTACTCTAGTTGTTCTCTTAACTGTTTTTTTTTTTTTTTTTTTTTAATACCATATTGAAAAACCCATGGTAAAGAACAAAGCCGAGTTGGATGCATCATACATCATACATCCAAAGAAGTAGATCACGCGGATACATCATACATCCAAGGTAGATTTGGTCATCATGGTGTGGATGATCGTTTGGGATCTCGTGAGGGGATCGTATGTATCCCAAGAGGGTGCTTGGCAGTTGGGGTTGAGAGTTGGGTACGCCTCGTGGAAAACGCAAAATTTTGAATAGTTTTTTTTTTTTTTTTTTTGGATAAATATATCTTCAATCATTCATTCATTTATAACAAAATAATCTAAAGTGTAAAAAAACACTCTAAACAAATAGAGACAAAAGATCTAATGTAAATACATCTTGAATAAGACAAGGAAATCCTACGTAAGCTAATATGAAATAGAAATTATGGTCATGATCTAGAGATTTAATATGAAATAGAAATTAAGGAAAGATTAACAAATAGAGGTTTAATTAAATAAGTTAATTTATAATTGATACGATTTATATACGAATACAAAATTATGAACCATACTTGAGGTACTTGCTCTTAGAGAAGAATAGAACTATTGGTTTTCTTCGAGATTAGGGAGTCAGACTCGTTTCGTGTCTATTGTTTTTGTGACTAGTACTGTTTGAAATATAATACACAACAGAAGCATAAATATAATACCTCACATGCATCGAAAATAAGATCTAACATAGTTATTTCACGTATTTTTACTTGGTCATCCATAATTTCTTCTCTCAGTGGTGGGCACGCCGAGGAATGCTTCACTGCATTCTACAAACCATTTCCCCACCATCTCTTCACTTTAGCATCTTGATTTTTTTTTTTTAAAAAAAGTAATGAGAGAAGAGATGGTGGGGAGATGGTAGGTAGAATGCAAAAAAAAACATTCCTCTGAGCATACCCAAAGATAATCCATATGTTTTACCAATAATGCTAAATGTCCTCTCGTCATAATTTTGATGTACTAATAATTTTAAAAATCAAATCAATTTTGAGGACAAAAAAGAACGTTTACCATTGCTCATGTCTTACGCACCGAAAACGAGAGACCATGACATAGCCGAATAAAATGTCCTGCATTTGCTGTTAGAATGGCCTCTTTAGCCTCTTATTGCATTTTCTAAAAGCCGAATTCAAATGGGTCATTAGGATTATATTCCAGTGGTTTGTCATAATTATATGCTCACATAATTGTGACCGACTATCATTTCTTTCGTCTGAGCCTTACACTGGGTTCCACATTTTCATCGATATGGAAGTGGCTGAAAAACTTCACCCTCCCTCAAAATAATAATTCGAAGAAATTGAGTTTTATCATAGTCCATTTGAAGCGTAAGGAGAATTGTTTCGATTCTTTTTTTTTGACTCAGGACAACGCTTCTAGTCTTGCCTCTCGGGTGAAGAAGACAGATGCAAGGGAAATTGAAAGCTTTTATCAGCAATACTATGAACACTACATTAGAGCTCTTGACCAGGGGGAACAGGCAGACAGGTATTCAAATGATTGTTACGCTACTGCTCTTTTCTTCTCTTGCCTTTTTGTTTCTTTTTTGGTTGTTTCCGATTGTATATTTGATCATCTGAACTTTCAAAGCACTATAATATGCTTATTGAATCCAAATTCTTGACAGAGCGCAACTTGGAAAAGCTTACCAGACTGCTGGAGTGCTTTTTGAAGTGCTTTGTGCAGTCAATAAAACTGAGAAAGTTGAAGAAGTTGCTCCCGAGGTTAGTCCAATTAATTGTCATTCTATTCTATTTTGTCCTGGGAAGTGGGTGACCGGTTTGCTGCCTTTATTATTCTTTCGCGCAAATGGCCACTATTCAGCATAATCATGTCTGCAATAATTTCTCTATGAGCAGATTATCGCGGCCGCCAGAGATGTCCAAGAAAAGACTGAAATTTACGCACCGTATAACATTCTTCCTCTGGATTCCGCCGGGGCTTCACAGTCTATCATGCAGCTGGAAGAGGTATTCTTCTGTTGTGGTTAATGACTCAGAATCTTGTGTTTTGATGCCTAGTTGGTGTATCATTCAAGCTTGTTGAATCTCTTTATACCAGGTTAAGGCTGCTGTGGCTGCTCTGTGGAATACTCGTGCCTTGAGCTGGCCCAGTGCGTTTGAGCAACACAGGCAGAAAGCAGGAGATTTAGACCTTCTTGATTGGCTAAGGGCCATGTTTGGGTTCCAGGCATGTTTTAAACCCAACGAGAGAGAGAGAGAGAGAGAAAGAACGTAGATAGCTAGGAGTCCCTATATGATCTTCAAGGAGTGCCTTATGCATTTGGTTTGTTTTTGTGACTACAGAGAGACAATGTCAGGAACCAGAGGGAGAATTTGATTTTGCTTCTTGCTAATGCTCATATAAGGCTTCATCCCAAGCCTGAACCTCTTAATAAGGCATGCACCAATATCTCAGTCTTGAATTTTATTTTTGTCCACATTTTTTGAGATTCCAGAAATTTTAGTGTCATTTGTCCCTTTGATGAGTGACGGTAATAAAGATGTATATGCATTTAAACTCTAATTAGTTTGAGCAACCTCTTCATGAATGGCGCACCTTTTGTATGATTCAACTATTGGGCTGCGATTAAACTGTTCTTCTACTTCTTTAATTTTTATGCAGCTTGATGAACGTGCTGTGGATGCAGTTATGAGCAAGCTCTTCAAGAATTACAAAACATGGTGCAAATTTTTGGGACGAAAACACAGTTTACGGTAGATTTACCTGTATCTACACCTTTACAGTTTCAATAAGAGTTTTTTATGCATGATCTGGAACTTTTGATGCCAAGATAGACAAATCTTGTTCAATATAGGCTCCCTCAAGGTCATCAAGAGATACAGCAAAGGAAGTTGCTATACATGGGTTTATATCTTCTCATTTGGGGCGAAGCAACTAATGTTCGCTTCATGCCAGAATGTCTTTGCTATATATTTCATAATGTGAGTACTTTTTCATCTTTATGAGTATGGTTTTTCTATCTTAGCATTAAATAAATTATCACATCTTTGATAATGACATACACCTGACTTTCAGATGGCGTATGAACTCCATGGCCTATTGGCTGGAAATGTCAGCATTGTTACTGGTGAAAACATTAAGCCTTCTTATGGTGGAGATGATGAGGCTTTCCTGCGGAAGGTTATCACACCCCTGTACCGTGTAATTGAAAAGGTATGTTATGGAAAAGTCATTTCTACTTTGTGCAAACTACAGATCTTTCTTTCTGATATGAGAGAGCTGGTAATGACATTCCAGGAAGCCAAGAAGAGCAGAAATGGAAAAGCTACTAACTCTGCTTGGTGCAATTATGATGATCTTAATGAGTATTTCTGGTTCGATATCAGTTTTCAGATTGAATGTTAAGATTTTATTGCTAGTTTAGGTCTCTTAATTCAATTTAAATTTGATTTTCTTTACATATTTTTAGGTCGTCTGACTGCTTTTCTCTCGGTTGGCCCATGCGTGATGATGGTGATTTTTTTAAATCAACACGTGACAGCATACAGGTACTCCTATACTTTCAGCAGTTCCTACCACATTTCTCTGATTAATCTGTTGGTTCATTTCTTAATATAACTGCTATGCCAGGGAAGAAAGGGTTCTAGAAGAAAATCTGGAAGCACAGGAAAATCATACTTTGTTGAGACCCGAACATTTTGGCACATTTTTCGAAGTTTTGATAGATTCTGGACCTTCTATATACTGGCTCTACAGGTATTTAATTGCAACAGAGTGGAGAGACTAGACTGACGTTTCTATTGTTGCCTTCTTATTTAGTTTGCTTGTGTAAATACTCAATTTTTGATCTGTTTTTTTAAAGGCAATGGTCATCATTGCCTGGAAAAAGGTTGAACTAGTGGATATACTTCAAGTGAAAGTCCTACTCGATCTATCCACTATATTCATCACAGCAGCGGTTCTTCGCTTCATTCAAAGTATGATATCCTTGCTTGAAGCCACAATGCTCATTTAGTTTGAACACACACACACACAAAATTAGTCTTTTTCAATGTTATGCAGCTTGCATCTCTTCTTTGTAAGCATCTTACATTATGAATTAGCTACTTACTGTTACAGACAATAAAGTTAAGTTTTGGAGAGAAGTCTTATCCTAGTACTATAAGAAACATAGCTTCTTGTTATGAGTTATTTCTTCCAATCATGTTTAGACGAGCCTCTACAAATATGCAGTATATGAAATAGGCAAAAAGAAGGAAGAAAAGAAAGAGATATTGAATATTGACTTATCTTATTATGTTACTGTTTAGAACAACAAATGGAATTTTGCACTGTTGCACAGCTACTTCCATGCATGGAATTTGGTCTATCAAATATATTTGTGCAAATGTTGTTTTACTTTTTCTTTTCAGCCATGCAAATATGTAACCAATTGATTCTTGGAATCAGGTTTGTTTAATACATATCGGTGGTTATAAGCAGGATTTTTTGCGTAACAAAGATTTTCAAATAATATCCAGCATCCAAATGTGCCTGAATATTTGCAAATGGTTTTAGATGTTATCTATAAACTAATTTATTTTAAGGACTTGATATGGACCTATTATGTAAATTTATGGTTGATTTTGTATTATCCTATCATGTAAATTTCATTATTAATATCAGTTCCACTGTAATATTGATCATTCAGGTCAACGTGAAAGATGTAGCTTTGTAGGTTTTGTCTGTCTGGATTGGCTGTTATAGCCAAATCACATTAATACCTTTTTATTCTTCCTTTCTCTAATCTTATGTTCCATTTTTTCTTATATTATTTTAAATCTTATCATTGCATGGGAGTCTGCTTCATGTATGTACTTGGACTCCGCATATCAAGTCCATTGGCATCTTTAATTGCATCTCCTGGGCAGATTGGACCCATCTGTCTCTGTTTCTATTACTGGTTGGTCCACATGTTAGAAAGAGTGTTAGAGAGTGCCAAATTGTTTAGTTGTGGAGCTTGATATGAATTTACTTGTAGTTGGGACTCTCCACCTAAGATATTAAGCTGTTAGGATGTGAGCCAACAATGTATATCAAGTTCACAAACACACTTAAAACTTCCCAATATAGAGAGAATTATTCAGTTTGATGTTGCTGTTGGGTCTTTGCCCTGGATTCTATACCTGCTTTTCTTTTCAGCCAAGATGGTATGTGTGTTTGAAGCAAGTTATAGCATTTTATGATGCATCTAGCTATATGATGTTTTCTATTCTGTATTGAATTTAGAATTACAGAAGCCTTGTGTTCGTATTATTTCTGTATAAATTGTAAATTATATGAGCTTGGTGTTCATCATCAGTGTGTCAAATAGATGTTTAAGTATTTAAAGAAGGTTTTTATTTTTTATTTTTTATTAATTTTCTCTCTCTCTTTATTTTGTTCTAGGTATTCTGGACCTCATTTTGAACTTCCCGGGATATCATAGGTGGAAGTTCACTCAAGTGCTGAGAAATATTCTCAAGATAATTGTTAGTCTTGCATGGGCCATCATTCTCCCAGTTTTTTACATGCACTCCTCTAAATTCGCCCCTAAAAAAATTAAAGATTTGTTGTCATTTCTTGGTGAGGTGAAAGGCATTTCTCCTTTATATATCATGGCTGTTGCCGTCTATTTGCTTCCAAATTTACTGGCAGCTGCTTTATTCATCTTTCCAATGCTCCGACGTTGGATCGAAAACTCAGATTGGCATATCATTAGGTTCCTCTTGTGGTGGTCACAGGTAATTATATTACTCTGCTGTTCTTATCTCATACTTGTATTTGGTATATCATCTTTCATTTGTACTTGCCAAAATGTTTAATTGGTAGGAAGTTTGTTGCGCAAGTATTGTTTGATCAGATACGGTGCTTAAGAAAACCAATTGCATGAGACCAAAAGATGAAAATAGCTGGGAAAAGTTTACTAAAGTAAATATTGTCCGAAATCAGAAAAACAGATTCTGCAGTGTTCTCAAGTGTAGACACAACTGAAGACAATTTGTCATGGGTCCTAGGTGTGGGTGTGGGAGTGTGGAATTGATAGACTCATGTTGCTAATGTTAGGGGAAATTATTTTTTCCTGTATCCAGCGGACCTTTATCTAATAACATATTCAAATATATCCTTAGTACTTGACCATAGAACATTTACATTTTCTAGTATGTTGTAGATAGACAGCTCATAGTTTGAGCTGCGTTAAGTTGTGTTGTGGTGCACCTCTTATAGATAAATTCCAGTTGCTCAACCATTCTTTTATTAGAAAATGATTGTAGTCTCTATCCTTCAACCGTTGTATCTTCTAATTGCAGAATTATAGTATGGCCTCCTTTATATTAAATGGTTCTCCTACTTTGAAGTGCAACACATCAAGTTGCATTTTTTTTTCTTCTTCGCTTTTCTCTTTTCAACATCAGTTTGTTCAGAATTAGATCAATATAGGGTGTATGATAGTTCTGACAGATAAGCACTCTACTATAGATGGTGGCATTCAGAATTTGGTTAGAAGTCATGTTCTATGCAACTATATTATGCTGATACCATGATTTGGAAATAGCTTTTGCTTGCTAGAGGCTTCAAATGTAATAGGCTATGCTCACATTAGATAAAACATTTATTTTTATTTGGCGTATCTATTGGATGCATAAGACCTAGCTTTAGTAAGCTAATGTTGAACATATCAACCAAGAAGCTACTCTGTTGATCCTGGTCACACACCATATACTCATATATATCTGTTTTGCTCTTGCATAACTCAGTTGTTTTTATTATCCCTCCAGCCATAATAAATGCTTTTATGTCTCTTGCTCACTTTTATACAGCCAAGAGTATATGTTGGAAGGGGAATGCATGAAAGTCAATTTGCTTTGATAAAGTGAGTATGATATGAAAACACACTAAAGTTTATTCTAATAATTTAGATTTCTATATTTCCTTTGTTTTGTTGAAATTTGCTTCATTGTCTGGACTAATTTTCCAATTTCAGGTATACTCTTTTTTGGGTGTTACTTCTGACTTCCAAATTTGCATTCAGCTATTTTGTCCAGGTAATTGGTTGGGCAGTAATTGTTAATTTTTCTATGTAAATGAGATATGTGGGATTGTTGGATTTTCTGATAACCTTTTGACTCTTTTTCCCTAGATAAAACCTTTGGTGAATCCAACAAAAGACATAATGAGTATTCGTCGTATTGACTATGACTGGCATGAATTTTTCCCTAGAGGTATCTATATGCTGCTGTTTCCTTCTTTTATTGTTGCTCAACTTAGCTTTCAGTTTTATGCTGAAGATTCTCTCGTCAATGCAGCTAAACATAACTACGGAGCAGTTGTGTCACTCTGGGCACCAGTGATCTTGGTGTGTTAATCTTTCCTTTGTCTAGTCTGATATTTTGTTACTTTATAGTTAGGTAGTGCATTTCATATTACGTTACAAGTTCAATGCAGGTCTATTTCATGGACACTCAAATTTGGTATGCCATTTACCAAACTTTATATGGTGGTGTTTTGGGGGCCTTTGATCGTCTAGGAGAGGTGACCCTTTAAATGCCTTTATTTCTGTCCTATATTATTCATGACATCTATTCTCATTCTACATAGGGCGTCATCATACATCATTTAAAGCGAATTGTCTGGCCATTTTATTTTTCATTCATACTTTCCGTTTTTTGTTTGTGAGCATTACATGTTGGCCAAAGCTAGATTAATTGGCTTTTCCCCCCATCAATACTTGCGTAGCACAACTAAATAGTGGGGCTCATAATAAGAGAACCTAAGATTATCATGTTGTGACCAATTAAGATTTAAAGTGGCAAAAGGTAGAGAAATAGAAGAAGAAAAATATAAACTATTTATACCTAAAGGGCACAAAATTAATGTGGTTTGGCACCGATAGAAAGGTGTATTAAGGTTAATAGGTTATGGGTATTTTGGTCTTTGTATTCTATGTTGGACTTATATATATATTTGTTGTTTGAGAGGAGAGTACGTAGCTGCGGGGAGAATACGCAGCCTCCCCTATTCTTCTTCTATTCTTTCTCTACTTGTCTTCTATTCTTTTCTCTCATACAAACTAACATGGTATCAGAGCCATGGTTACTTTCCTAGGATGGGTGTTTGGACGCGTCGGGTTTCCAGTCTCAATCCCCAAGAAATATTTTAGTTTTCCCAAATCTTTTGTATGAAACTTCTGCTGTAAAAATAGTTTCAATTGAGCAATGCCTCTTGAATCATCACCTGTAATCACATGTCATCTACATATACCACAAGAAGAATGTAGCCTACACTCGTATGCAGTGAGTGTTGTTAGTCAATTCTTGGAAGCTTCTAGGGTTTCACATTGGGAAGCCGTTACTCGTATTCTTCGTTATTTGAAAAGAGCTCCTGGCCTTGGGATCATATATAGACCGAATGGACACCTCCGGGTAGAAGGGTTTACTGATGCAGATTGGGCAGGTTCTCCCTTAGATAGGCGATCCACTACAGGATATTGTACATTCTTGGGTGGTAATTTGGTAACTTGGAAAAGCAAGAAACAGACGGTGGTGGCACGGTCCAGTACTGAGGCAGAATATAGGGCTATGTCTAATATTACTAGTTAGTTGACGTGGTTGCAACATTTCCTACAGGAGATTGGATTCGTCGCTCCTACTCCTATCCCATTATTTTGTGATAATCAAGTTACTATACATATTGCATCCAACTCTGTTTTTCATGAAAAAACCAAGCATATTGAGGTCAATTGTCATTTTGTTCGAGACAAGATACTCAGCCGAGATATATCTACACCATTTGTGAAGTCTGGAGATCAGCTAGCTGATATGTTTACAAAACCCTTGTGTCGGAAGAAGTTAGAGCTTATTTGTTCCAAGCTGGACTTATATGACATATATGCTCTAGTTTGAGGGGGAGTGTTAGAAAGGTGTATTAGGGTTAATAGATTATGAGCGTTTTGGTCTTTGTATTCTATGTTGGACTTATATATATATATGTTGTTTGAGAGGAGAGTAGCTGCTGGGAGAATACGCATCCTCCACTATTCTTCTTCTATTATTTCTCTACTTTTCTTCTATTCTTTTCTCTCATACAAACTAACAGGCACAAATACCTATGTCTATAGGCGAAAACAATAATAATAATAATAGTAATAACAATAATAAAAGAATCACTAACAAAATGTAGAGTACAAAAGGTAGTGAAAAGCACTCAAATCCTAAGCTCCAATACATCCAAAGTCTTACTCACTCACAAAGAGAATTTTCAAATTACTTTTAGGTTCTCTTCCTCTAAGCTCTTACCACTCCCTAAAACAAAAAGCCAAAAGGCTGTGTATATAGTGGCTGTATAATGGCTCATGATAGGCTAACTTCACCCATGCCGTGAGGAAAAACCAAGTGGAGGAAATGCCAACCTTAAGCTGAATTGGAAAGCTGCTGGTGCCAACTAAGCCAGCATGAGAAGGAAGACCAACATTGAAGGAAACCCATGAATTGGTTGAACAAGAGACAGCCACAATTTGGGATATTCTGCTGCAAGTGCATTTAATGCTAATGATCAAATTCCTGCATGAAGGAAGCCACTGAATTGGCTAAAGTAAAAGTTCAAGAAGGCTTGATCAAGCTTCATTGAATTCTCTCTCTCTCACACACACACACACACACCAAAATGTTTTGGCAGGAGGTCTTTACTGAACTAACAAACATTAAATTGTGACCATCATTTTCTTTCAATTTCATTGAAAATCTTAGTCTTCCAGTTGTATCATTTTTAAAATTGAGACGACCCACTTCTTTTTGGGGGAAAACCTGGGAGTGATCTAACCTTATGCAATCAATAGGGTAAATTATGGTAGTGGCATTGCAACAACTCCATGGCTCATTGACTTGTACTAACTCTTGTGACTTAAGCCTTGAAGTCAGTTTATGTTCATCTTCTTTTCTCTTCTTACAGATACGAACACTTGGCATGGTAAGGTCAAGATTCCAGTCCTTACCTGGAGCATTCAACACATATTTGGTGCCTTCTGATAAGTCTCAGAAAAGGGGATTCTCTTTATCAAAGCGTTTTGCTGAGGTTGGACTTATGCTTTCAAAATATGTATATTTTAGTACCCTAAGTTAAGTAGAGTACATCTTTTTCCCATTTTTAAAAAAAAATCAAGTGCCTTTATAGATAACGGCAAGCAGGAGAAGTGAAGCTGCCAAATTTGCCCAGTTATGGAATGAAGTAATATGTAGTTTCCGTGAGGAAGATTTACTAAGTGACAGGAAAGGCCCCTTAACCAATTTAATCTGTTTTTTCAGCATAACTATTTTTTTATACATCATGCAGTTAAAACTGAACAGTTTCCTTTTTCATGCAGGGAGATGGACCTTTTGATAGTTCCTTATTCATCAGATCCTAGCCTGAAAATAATTCAGTGGCCACCTTTTTTGCTTGCTAGCAAGGTCAGCATAATCCTTTTTCAAAAATGTATTGTATCTGTTGCCTCTTTTTATTGTTGACTGTTTGTCTACCCTGAAGATCCCAATAGCATTGGATATGGCTGCTCAATTTCGATCCAAGGACTCTGACCTATGGAGGCGCATATGTGCGGATGAATATATGAAATGTGCTGTGATTGAATGCTATGAATCATTCAAGCATGTCCTGAATGTTTTGGTGGTTGGTGAAACTGAGAAAAGGTTGTTATTGTCACCACTTGGTTCCTAACTGAAATATATATCTTCAACTGATCCTAGATTTACCAAGAATAAACAAAATTTCAGGTGTATGATCCCTGTACAGTTGGTATATATTAGTTATATTATAAAATTTCCCATTTTTTGTTGACTTGGTTGACATAAATCATATTAGTAATTGTTGAAGCATATAGAAGGTTAGCATCGTCTGATGCAAGATAACATTTGACAGAAGGAAAGCATCATAAATAAATAATATTTTGTTTCTTTTGTATGTATGAAATTAGTATAAATCAAGAAGCATGATAGATTTTTTTCCCATTTTGTGTCCTAGAATCTCTAACATCAATAGTAATGTAACAGGATAATGGGCATCATCTTTAAAGAAGTCGAAAGTAACATTTCAAAGAATACACTTCTTGTAAATTTCAGAATGGGCTCTTTGCCTACTCTTTGCACTAAATTTGTGGAGCTTGTGGGGATCTTGGTGAGTTTTTACAGAAAAGTAGTTGTCATATCTGCAACCTGTGTTTGTTTATGCATGATAGTTATATAATAGAAAATTTCCTCTTCCTTTCATTCTGCAGAAAGACAGTGATCCATCCAAAAAAGACACGTTGGTGCTTTTGCTGCAAGACATGTTAGAAGTAGTTACTCGTGATATGATGGTGAATGAGATACGGTTGGTTAACTTTGTTGCAATCAGCTTTTAGCAATTTATTTTACAATTTTAGTGGAATATCCTGGTGTTTTTCCATTTGAAGATTATAGTGCTCCTTTCTCTGATATAATTTATTTCTTTAGTGAACTGGTAGAAGTTGGTCATGGTAGCAAGGATTCTGGAAGGCAACTTTTTGCTGGCACTGATGCAAAACCTGCTATAATTTTTCCTCCTACAATCACTGCACAATGGGAAGAACAGGTACAATATTTAAATTAACTGATAGCAATCAAACCATTAATTCATACTCCAAAATAGTTTATAATGAAATGATCTATTCAATTTTTGATACAAATGACACAATTTTATTGCTTATAACATTTTTCAGATAAGACGTCTCTATCTACTATTGACGGTGAAGGAATCCGCTTTGGATGTACCAACAAATCTTGAAGCACGTAGAAGGATTGCATTTTTCACAAACTCATTGTTCATGGACATGCCTCGTGCTCCACGAGTTCGTAAAATGCTCTCGTTCAGGTCTGATTTATGTTTTATATATATTGGCATAGAACATTTCTCAACTCTGTTTTGGTTGGTTCTTTCTGAAAAAATCAGTCATTGTAAGTATTTTCCTTTGTTTATAGATCTGCCGTTGCTCATAGAAATGTAAAGCATTTATTGTACTTTTATTTGGCGCGGCCCAAGCATGAGTGACAAGATATTACAAACTATCAAGGGAAAGAACTATACTTGGCCAAAATGATTAGTACTCGTTGGAATTTACCTTTCTATTTATATCAATAATTGAATTTTGTTTGCCATAATAGATGCAATTACAAATGATTAGTTAAATTTATTTTAGCTTTTATATCTTTACGATACAACATTTTCTTCTGGGTTTTCCAATAAATTATGTCCTGAATAGCAGGTGAAGTTTTTAAGCTTTTGAAATTATTACTCTTGTCATATAGTTACTAAATCATTTTCTTGCTATCGGAAGTGTCTTGACACCATACTATAGTGAGGAAACTGTCTATTCTAAAGCTGACCTTGAGATGGAAAATGAAGATGGTATATCAATCATCTATTACCTGCAAAAGATTTTCCCAGGTTTGTGATACTATAAATATCATGGTAACACTCTGTCTAGTGTAGATTAATTTTGTTTGAAGTGGCTTCCTTGTGATTGGTGTACTACTTTAAAAAATCGTATTGTGACTTCTTTAGATGAGTGGAATAACTTCATGGAGCGACTAAATTGCAAAAAAAGTAGTGAGATAATGGAAAGTGAAGAAAACATATTGCAGCTTCGTCATTGGGTCTCCTTGAGGGGACAAACTCTCTGCAGGACAGGTATTTGATGCATTATTATCTCCATTAATCATATATTTCAACTTTTGTCTTTGATCTTAATAAAGTTTAGTGTTCCAGTTAGGGGAATGATGTATTATCGACGGGCTTTGAAGCTTCAGGCTTTTCTTGACATGGCTTCTGAAAAAGGTAAGCATGTAATAGCTTTTTCTCCAATAACATTTGGCCAAGCATGGTACCTGAGGCCTCTAATGTCTACTGAAGTATTTATTTTTGGAGGTAATTATGGTTGCTTCAGACTGTTTTTATTGTGAGCAGAGATACTGGAAGGCTACAAAGCTGTCACAATTCCATCAGAGGAAGAAAAGAAAAGTCAGAGATCCCTATATGCTCAATTAGAGGCTGTGGCTGACATGAAATTCACATATGTTGCTACCTGTCAGAACTATGGGAATCAGAAGCGGAGTGGAGATCGCCGTGCAACAGACATTCTTAATTTGATGGTTAAGTATGTTCTCCTTCTGATGAAGTTGATAGATTTATGCAATTTGATTTCTTTGAAGATTTTAATGCTGCGCTAATTTTGTTCAAGAATATGATTCCCAAACTTTTTATTTTTTATTTTTCAATACAGTAATCCCTCCCTTCGTGTGGCATATATTGATGAAGTTGAAGAGAGAGAAAGTGGAAAGGTACAAAAGGTTTACTACTCTGTATTGGTCAAAGCTGTCGATTATCTTGATCAGGTAATTGTTATTCATACTGTGAACAGAATCACCATATTGATTTACAAACATAGACACTGATCATTGTTGTATCTTCTTTAAAGGAAATCTATCGGATAAAATTGCCGGGCTCAGCAATTATAGGAGAAGGGAAGCCTGAAAATCAGAACCATGCTATAATTTTTACTAGAGGGGAAGCTGTTCAGGCCATTGACATGAACCAGGTTAGCAATATAAATTTGAAGTCGAACACATCCCTTATTGATTATTTGGGCCAAACTGTGATAGTTGGTCAATTTCTTGTAGGACAACTACTTGGAAGAAGCTTTTAAGATGCGTAACCTTCTGGAAGAATTCAATGAGGATCATGGAGTGCGTTCACCTACAATTTTGGGTGTTCGTGAGCATATCTTTACTGGAAGGTTGGATTCAATTCTGTTTATTCAGATCCATAATCTTTTTATTTTTTAATGTTTAGATTCTGAGTTTGTTATTCTGTGCTGCAGTGTGTCTTCATTAGCTTGGTTTATGTCAAATCAAGAAACATCATTTGTTACCATTGGTCAAAGAGTTCTTGCCAGACCTTTGAAGTATGTCCTCTCTCCTGTCCTTTCCTTCTTTGTGTTAATGACGTACTCCAAGGCATTTTTTTTCTTCAAGTTCTTGCTCATATTGAACAGCTAGCCAGAATAATTTGTCATATTACATAATTGGGAATTAAATAATTTTTTGAGTTTCATTTAGTAGTGAATTTCATAACATCTCTCTCTCTCTCTCTCTCTCTCTCTCTCACACACACACACACATACACACACACTCTTTTTAATGTTTTATTGGAACATTACCTTTTCCCCTTAAACCGCGCTAATTATATGGACAGAGTTCTTATGTTACAAGAAGCGAGATTGGAATGAGAAATGTTTTTTTCTTCGCCATTGTTTCATCATCTAAATAGCTACAATATAACAAAATCTTATATTGTGCCTTAAATTTTTGTTGGTTTTAGGGTTCGGTTCCACTATGGTCATCCAGATGTATTTGATAGAATCTTCCACATTACCCGTGGTGGCATCAGCAAGGCTTCTCGTGGCATCAATCTGAGCGAGGACATCTTTGCTGGTAGCATTTGAAAACATCCATTTTCTCAGAGATTCATGCAATGTGCTTTATTTCTTAACATCTGCTCTGCCTATGCAGGTTTCAATTCAACATTAAGACGAGGGAATATTACTCACCACGAATACATCCAAATTGGAAAGGGTCGAGATGTTGGGCTTAACCAAATCTCACTCTTTGAAGCAAAAGTGGCCTGTGGTAATGGAGAGCAGACACTGAGCAGGGATGTCTATCGATTAGGGCATCGTTTTGACTTTTTCCGCATGCTGTCGTTTTATTTTACGACAGTAGGATTCTATGTCAGCTCAATGGTAATTCCTATTACATGCATAATCCAAGCTGAAAGATAATCAAATAACTATTTTTGAGGTGTGCTGAATTAAAAGTCAATTTATATTATTAATTTCAGTGTTTAAATACTAATTCCCGAAGAAAAGCAAGCCAACCTCAAGTAGTTGATTAAGATTTGTTTGCGCTCAAATTTTTAGAAGTTCTAGTTATGGGGGTACATGTGAAATTAGTTATAGAAGCTGTGTTTACCACAAAGTAAGAACTGAAAGAACTGTATCTGGAAACAAGTGTTACACCGGGTGTAACTAATCAGCATGAACTGTTTTTACTTATGCCATAGAATGCTTATATAATTAATTAGTTATAGATTTTTTGAGGTACCCTCTCCCCCTGATACCCCCATCTCTCTTAAGCATGTTAGTTGTATTTTGTATACTTTTCTTCACTGAAGTTAGGCTTCTCATAGTGCCTTAGAATTGCCAGTGTGATTTATAGGTTAGATGCTTTGCTGAGTCCAAGAGGTATAGTCCCTATTATTTCATTCTTGAAAGGGTAAATTAACTTCCTTTCTTTGCTTGATAGTATAGGTAATGCCATCGTGGAGTGGACACCACGAATCATAAATAGAAAGAGAAACCACCACCCCCCCCCCACTCCCTTCCTCAAGGAAAAAAAAAAAAGGTTTGTTTGCTGTTCACATCAATTCAATATGACAAGAGAAAAGAAAACCTGGATATGAAGGAGCAACTCAGCATTGATTTAGAAAGTTTACTAATTTAATTTGAATCTTCTTCAGCTAAAAAGAGTTCTTTCTTGTTATGCAGATGGTTGTCATCACAGTCTTTGTTTACTTATACGGCAAACTTTACCTGTCATTGAGTGGATTGGAGAAGGAAATAGTTAAATTTGCCAGGAACAAGGGACGCGATCCTCTAAAGGCAGCCATGGCTTCACAATCCCTTGTTCAAATTGGTCTTTTGATGGCCTTGCCCATGGTCATGGAGATTGGACTGGAGAGGGGGTTTAGAACTGCATTAGGTGACATAATAATTATGCAGCTGCAGCTAGCTGCAGTTTTCTTCACTTTCTCCCTTGGAACAAAGGTCCATTATTTTGGGCGCACCATCCTGCATGGAGGGGCGAGGTACAGAGCAACTGGGCGTGGTTTTGTAGTCCGGCATGAGAAGTTTGCAGAGAACTACAGGCTATACTCAAAGAGCCACTTTGTGAAAGCGCTGGAGCTTATGATATTGCTTATAGCTTACAGGATTTATGGTTCAGCAGTTCCAGATCCTACAGCTTATGCCCTCCTAACATTTTCGATGTGGTTCTTAGTGGTTTCTTGGTTGTTTGCTCCTTTCCTTTTCAACCCTTCAGGCTTTGAATGGCAGAAGATAGTGGATGATTGGGATGATTGGGCAAAGTGGATAAGCAGCCGAGGCGGTATTGGTGTACCAGCACACAAGAGCTGGGAATCCTGGTGGGATGAGGAACAGGAACACATGCAGTACACTGGACTTTTAGGAAGGTTCTGGGAGATTGTTCTTTCACTGCGCTTCTTTCTCTATCAGTATGGAATTGTATATCATCTACATGCAGTAAAAGAAGAGAGGGGCATTATAGTAAGTTTAGCAGCTGGCTATTAACATTTAGTGTCATGTTTACATAAATTTTGTTTGAATTTGCTGTCCAGAAGTTTAAAGTTTCACTAAGATATTAGTTGCTAAAAATTAATATTTCTGTATACTAAGCTCTCTGCCCTTGGTTTTGAAGTTTGAAAATTTTCTTAAGGTGACTAAGCACCAGTAAACAAAGGTTAGGGGGCCTAAATGCTGATGATTGATGCACTGTGATGCATGGAAAAAAAGCATCTGGTTTCAGCTCTGGCTAAATATACGAAAGTTATTCTGTTTGGATGAGGATGATCTCAGAAGACTGCAATCTTCTACCATTTGGCTAAGAGAATAAAATAGAATAAATAAATGCTGCTGTCTGCTTTTCCCTGGCATAGATCAGTTCAAACTGAGAACTTGATTTAATATGGGTTAGAAGATATTGAACTAGGGAATTTTTAAAATTAAAGCAAACTAAGTACCCAGTAAAGAACTTTTTTTTTTTTTTCCTAACATGCTTTTTGGTTCCAGGTTTATGGTCTGTCATGGCTGGTCATTGTAGCTGTCATGATCATCTTAAAGGTTAGTCTCAAGCTCCAAAAGTTTCTATGAATGTAAAGAATTTGGCTCTAGTCATGATTTGGGACTTCTACTTCATTTGATGTTACAACTTTGGACTGCAGATTGTGTCCATGGGTAGAAAGAAGTTCAGTGCAGATTTCCAGCTGATGTTCCGTCTTCTGAAGCTAATACTTTTTATTGGAACCATAATCACTGTTGTCGTGCTCTTTACTGTTCTTGATCTCACAGTTGGAGACATCTTTGCAAGCCTGCTGGCCTTCCTGCCAACAGGATGGGCACTTCTGCAGGTACCTGAGGCATTTGAATGTTTTTTGTTTTTTGTTTTTTTTAGTACATGCTATCTCTACTAACCGACTCGAGCAACCAGTCCAGCATAAAATTTTGAATGATTGTGTGCATAGTGAAACTTCAAGTTGATTTAAAGCCAGTTTGGAATAAATTTTCAACATTCTATGATTTAAACATGAGATTCTAGTCAGTTTGAGTGTAGTTGAGGTGGTAGGTATATATTTCAGTCTTCATTAAAGTGATGGCTTTGAATGACAGATAGCACAAGCATGTAGGCCATTGGTGAAGGGCATTGGAATGTGGGGGTCTGTGAAAGCTCTAGCAAGAGGTTATGAATACATTATGGGGCTGGCAATCCTTGCGCCTGTGGCTGTACTTGCCTGGTTCCCATTTGTCTCTGAGTTCCAAACCAGGCTGCTATTCAACCAAGCTTTCAGCAGAGGGCTTCAGATTCAACGAATTCTGGCTGGTGGCAAGAAGAACAAGTAAAACCACCCATGCAGCATCATCTTTACAAGGAGATGAGAAAGAGAGAGAGAGAGTTGAGGAGACAAGGGTTGTCGAGGGATTTAGTGACGAAAGAGAAAAATCGATAAATGTAAACGCGGCATGGTTGTCTAGTGTAGTAGTATCTCTATCTCCTCCGGCCCCAGACGACTCTTGTCTTGCAGGTTACGGAAAATATCAAGTTTTTTTGATCTTTGTGAAGTCCCCCTCACGATGGTAAAAAGAAATGCTTCAATCCGATGTTTTACATATCCCTGTTACTTATGTGTATTATCATCAGCAATGTGGTATAAAAATGTATATCCTCTTGACATCATTCTTTCTTTATCCACATATATCCAAAAGGAAAGCATTACATTTCTATAGCAATGAAGAGACTCGCAAGTCTAGATTATCCAAGTGGGATGGAAGCTTAAGCTTATCCATAATAGTGACAATAAAACTCCATTCCATGCTGTCAACGAAATATCTTGAATGAGAATTAAATTTTAAAACTTAATTTGAGTAAAGATTTTTCCTGACAAGAACCATTTGGGCCCACGCCTCTTACAAAAATTACAACAAGACATAGACCTTTGCATACAAACTCAATAGAAAATAAGAAAACGAAAATTTTCTTATATAGATTGGATGAATCCAAAGATTGAAGAACGAATGAATGGAAGATATAGATTCGATGAATCCATACATAGGTACTGCATTATAAACGTGAGTGTTTGAGATACTCAAGAATAATCTCCTAGAGACGTTAGAACAGACAACAATGAACTTCTTTCGCATCCGCCGATGTACTGGGCTATTTATATTTATACAGTCCACGTTCAGTTGCACAATTCTAACTTCTAACAGAAAGCCCATTCCAATTGAGCCAAGCTATTATTTAGTTATACCACTAAACCCACTATTATTATACCCCCACTAATATATCCTTAAAGTAACCTATTTCTCATTGCAATCATGCGTATGGGTCTTTTGTTGTTGTCCTTTTAAGGTTTGATGTGCCTGTTTGCCAGAATGCCAAGAAGTTGTTCCTTTAGTTGGATTTAGAAGACACCAAATTGGAAAATTATGGGAAAATGCAGTTTACCTCCCTGAAATTTCAGAGGTTTTTCAATTTTAGCCACAAAGTTTAAAAATTGGCAATGTACTCCCCAGAAGTTTCAAAAATGTTCAATTTAAACTCTCCATTAAATTTTTCAGTCTAATGGATGGAACTCGGCCCACGTGCTTCTCACTGACATATTAACACATTATCTTCCAATTTTGCCCTCAATCTAACCTAATGGTTTTATTACGTGATTACCCTCCCCTTTTGAACCTCACCCACACACGCACGCACTGCTCACCATCATTTTCACTCCAACACCCACACACTACACACCTGAAGCACAACAAGAAGAAGAAAGTTCCAAAACGTGGTCCCCTCGTTTATTCAAGCAGCAAATCGTGAGTACCCAAAGTTGTGTTGTTCGTGGTCTCCTTTTGTTTCTACCCCACCCACACGACACACACGACAACAGCAAGCCGACAGTTTCGGTGAACTTGTTCGTGGCCCCCCTGTTCATGGTCCTATTGCGTGGAGAAAGGGGACAACAAACTACTTATTCCCATAAATTTCGCTTTCTATTTAAGTATGCCCCAATTTTCCTTTTAATTTTCGACCATCTACTTCAGGGTTTTTTGTAAAATTGGGGGTTTTGGGGTTATTGTCAATTGTTTATTGAATATTTTGTTTAGGGTTCTTGTCAGTATGCCCCAATTTTATAATTAATTTTCGACCATCTACTTTAGGGTTTTTTGTAAAATTTGAGGTTTTGGGGGAATATTGGTTTTGGGGTTATTGTCAATTGTTTATTAAATATTTTGTTTAGGGTTCTTGTCGGTATGCCCCAATTTTACAATTACTTTTTGACCATCTACTTTGAGGTTTTTTGTAAAATTGAGGGTTTTGGGGAAATATTAGTTTTAGGGTTATTGTCAATTGTTTATTGAATATTTTGTTTAGGGTTCTTCTCGGTATGCCCCAATTTTACAATTACTTTTCGACCATCTACTTTAGGGTTATTTGTAAAATTGGAGGTTTTGGGGGAATATTGGTTTTGGGGTTAGTGTCAATTGTTTATTGAATATTTTGGGTTTAGGGTTTGGGGTCAATTGTGACATTATTGATACGTCATCTTAATGAATTGAAGCAGTCGTTTTTAAGTTCTATTCTTTGGATATTAAATTTTCTATAACTTATCATGTACATTAAAATTGCCCACAATAATGTTTGTTTTGTTTAGCTACTGAAATAGATTCATGATAATGCGCTTTCCATCTTGGAGTTTACTGTAACATAATTTCAGCATTACAATTATGGCATTATATTATAATAAAAGTATCTATAATGCCATCCGAGCATTACCTCTCTCCTCATATGATTTTCCTTCTTCTACCAAATTTCCATGGAATTTAGAATTCTTTGGCACATTACTTTTGGGTATATATATCTCCTTGTTTGTATACTGAAGCTACAATCTTGATAGATTCGAACATATGACTTAGAAATTATCATCATATGGTCCATCTCTTTGTTGTACTTGTGATTATATTCACTAATTTTTTTTTCTTCTTCCTATTTGACAATTTTACAGCCTTATTTCTGAAAAAACCCAATGGGCCATGTCAATTCTTTTTTTTGAATCAAACTTTTCTTTCAAGAGATGCGCGCACACACACACACACACACACACACACACACACACACATATATATATATATATATATATTGTTGGAATATAAAGTTAAAAGAGTATTGGTGTTTGGCAAGATGCGCCAGTTAGGCGGTGATATGGACTTGGAAAGTTGCAGTTCCCACTTGGAATTAACATTTTGTTTGTCTAAATATATTTGTTTGGGTCCATGAATCATGATATCATGTGTTGTGTTTTCTAGTATTACGTACCAGATGAACTTGTTGTGTTTCTAGTATACGTACCAGATAAAATGAGGGCCACACACTTGTCCATTTGTCCCACATAACCCATTATTCACGTTTATTGCTGGCATGCACCCACTAGGTGGTTCATTCGAACAATCTTAGGGGTTTTTTTTTTCCTTCAATTAGTGGTTTGAGTTTGTTGGCTTTTGGATGAAATTCACCATGTCAATTTCTAATTCATCGTCTATATGTGACATGTTATTGAATTTGAAACACAACTATATGATGGTGTTGTATTTGTGCAACTTCTTTGTTGTTCTTGTGTTTTACAGTCATTAAATTTTTATTTTGTTCTCCTAAAAAAGGTTAGGCAATAGAAACATGTGATGGCAGCCCGTAGGATTTAGCGGGATGAAATTTAGAAGGGAGACCGGCAACGTCATAAGGGCCGGGACTTATGTTAGGCTCCGGGATGAATGGGAGCATGTACATCCCCGTGCGAAGGAAGATGTATGGGACACCTTGATGGTATGGTTAAATTTTTTCTCATATTTTCGCATGTGTTTTTCAATATTTTAAACGTTGTTAATGTGTGCAATTATACGCCTAATTTTTTCGACTTATATATGCAGACTTAGTTCTACATGCCACCTGAGTACGATCTTGAGGCGATTAAAAGGGACGCCTTCAGAGATATGGGCTCGAAGCTGAAGAGTTGGAGACACGCTGTAAAACACAGGTTAAAAATCAAGGAGGGCAATACTCCAGACTCAGTGAAGGCGAGAATGGGTGAGGCAGCCGTTAAGAAATACGACGCCGAGGACTTGAATGTCTAGTTGGCGAGATGGTGTGACCTGAAAAATCAGGTATGTCCGGACTGTTTTTAGAATCTGTCTTCTTCATTGGTTTGCTTTAATTTGTTCATAGGCTTGTGATGATCGATCTCCCGTTGTTGATTATTGTCCATGGTTGGGTGTTTTCTAAAAATTTTTAGCTTTTTTATTTTTTTCATTTTCGTGATTCATGATGCATTGACATACAACTAAGAGATCATCGTAATTTCTTTAACTCAGCAATTACGAGCTTTAAAACATTTTATGAATGACATATATAGAAGTTACTTTTTAAAGAAAAACAAGGAATAAAAAGAAAAATATTCATGCTTCTTATTTTGAAGTTGTTATTCCCCAAAAAACAACTTTTAGGAACGAAAAACAGAACATGGAAAAATGGGGGAAAAAAAAAACCATCCCAATGAAGGTAGAGAAATTTGATCCATGATCCATCCCAATGACCCATCTAATTTCTGTTTTGAAACAACATTATCAATTATATATATATATATATAGTAAAGAAATATATGAATATATTTGAATAGGAAGACAAAAGGAGCAATTGGCTAGTGGAATTAATTGTAATTGTTTAGTTTCATTAATTGTAATTGGGTTAGGCCTGACATTTCAAGAATGATATACATGTAGGAGTTTGCTGTCAAGATGAAGGAATTGCGAGCAAAAAACAACACACCTCACTGCACCGGGTCGATGAGCTTCGCTAGAGCGACATATCAAGAGGTATTTATATATATATAATCGGTTGTTTAGGTCTATATTTTTCTTAATTTTTTTTGTTTTTGTTGTTGTTGTATTGATATATTTTCTATACAGACTGTAGCCGCGGGCGGCACTCCTCCAACTCAAGCGCAAAGTTACGTCACGACTCACACAACGAAGGATGGTGGCTATCCGAATGACGTGGTCAGGGAGAGATGTGTAAGTACTCAAGCATATATATTTTGATAAATTACTTATGATTAACGTTCCTTATACGAGATACTAATTTGTTTTTTAATGTACAGGAGAGGATAAAGGAATTGATGACCACTGACCCGGCAAATAGTAAGACCATGATGGAAGGGACGGTACGGTGGACACCTGATGACGCGTATGCTCAGGCGTATGGAAATAAGCCTGAGTATGCTGGCAGGGTCCGTCAGCTCGGTCCGAATGTGCTGCCGGTGCGGGGCAGCATACATTCATACTATACACCGTACCAAACACGGTCTCAAAATTCTTGGAGCTCCTCGTTCTCACAGATGACGGATAGAATTAGAGAACTTGAAGAGGAACGAGCACAAGAAAGACGTGTGATGGAAGAAGAGCGGGCAACACAAAGAAGGCGAGGCAGATTGAAGCACAAAAAGCGCAGATAGCAGAGAAAGATGCTATGATTGACGCTCGTTTCCGCAAGATCGAGGCCATGTTCGTGTCGACATCTGGATCTGCGCCCCATAGAGGTAATGATATATTTTATTCTGTTTTTGTAACAATTGTTAACTGTTAGAAACAACGGTTAGAAACAACTATTAGAAACCCCTAGTTACAGCGGTCCATTTTAGAACTTACATATATTTTCATCATATTACATAGTAATTTTGAATTTTTGTATTGATTATTATTGGTTCACAACTCATTTGCAGGTAATGCAGATCAAGAGTTGGGGGATGACTGTGTTGAGTTGGGCGCCACACTTTGTTGATCATCACTGTTTGTATACATACTACTGTTTATTGTTTTGTATATAGTTAGATTAAACTATAGGTTTGTTGAGACTAATTGAAACTTAATTCTAGTAGATAGTCCAGATGTGTTTTATTGTATATTTGTTTTGCCTTGTGTTAGAACGTGTTTTCGATGTATATATATGTTTTGTTATGTGTGGTGTTGGAATGTAGTATGTGTGTTCGAATTTTGTTTAATGAAGTATGTGTTGGATATATATTATTGGATATTGGATATATATTATTAATGGAGTTGTGTTGTGTTGGATATATATATTGGATATTGGATTTTGTTTAATGAAGTTGTGTTGGATATATATATTCTTTGAACCTCATAGTATGTTCTTGTGATTACTAATGGGTGGGCTGAAACTATTAGTAGCTATATTAGAAACTTGCTGTGAAATGTTGCATGTCAAATTCACAATCCTATTAGCATTTTCAAATGGCTCCTTGTAGTTAGATGTTTTTGGTGGATTATGTATTAGAGATTGGATTATGTATTAGAGATTATGGATTTGATTATGTATTGGATTATGGATTGGATTGAATTATGTATGTGGATTATGGATTGGATTATGTATGTGGATTACGGATGTGTATTATGGATGTGGATTATGGATTGGATTGGATTGGATTATGTATGTGGATTATGGATCGGATTATGTATATGGATTATGGATGTGTATTATGTATGTGGATTATGGATTGGATTGGATTATGTATTGGATTATGGATTGTATTATGGATGTGGATTATGTATTAGATTGGATTATGTATGTGGATTATGGATGTGTATTATGTATGTGGATTATGGATTGGA
>NC_081551.1:8507979-8524075 GCF_901000735.1 Corylus avellana | reverse complement strand
GTAAGGGAATAATGATTGCATACAGAACTTGGTATTATCACTGGGAGAAGCCTGTCCAGGCTCCTGTTGCAGTCTCTACGTCGACTACCACGAACACAGATCAGGGTTTAGGCGCAGCACAGGGTGAAAACATGCAGTCAATGTTGCGTGATCTATTCGGCATGCACGGTGTCACCGAAGACAATTGTGAGCCTGAAGTTGCGGTGCAGGGGAATGAAGAAACTGTGAATGAAGAAGCCGACGATGGTGACGTACTAAAGTACAATAACTTGCTTAAGAAGGCAGAGAAGCCACTTCATGATGGGACCAAACATAGCAAGCTTAGTGCTACTGTACATCTGTACAACTTGAAGTGTGTTGGCGGACTTAGTAACGCAATATTTTCATCTTTTCTTGAGTTCATCAATCAGTTGTTGCCTCCTAGTGATGAAGCTTTGCCGGTTAATACATATGAGGCAAAAAAGTTTCTAAGGGACATGGGCCTCGGGTATGAGAAGATCCCGGCGTGTCCTAATAATTGTATGTTATTCTGGAAGAACAATCAGGATTTGGATACATGTACTGTTTGTGGAGTATCTAAGTGGAAGGATGAAATTCAGTTGGATGAGGATGGGCAACCCATATCATCGAGTAAGAAACGCCCGGTTAAGGTGTTGCGGTGGTTTCCACTCATACCACGGCTACAGAGATTGTTTATGTCAGAGCATACTGCTCCTTATATAAGGTGACATGCAGAAGGCCGGACTAAGGACGGTGTATTGAGGCATCTGGCCGATGGTGAAGCGTGGAGGGTATTCGATAATTTGCATCCAGACTTTTCGGCGGACAGCAGGAATATCAGGCTTGGACTAATCTCGGATGGATTTAATCCATTCGGGAACATGAGCACATCCCACAGCACTTGGCCTGTAATGCTTGTACCGTACAACTTGCCTCCTTGGACGTGCATGAAACAAGCATCATTTATACTATCCCTGATAATCCCGGGCCCAAAGTCACCTGGAATGGATCTAGATGTCTACCTACAACCCTTAATTGAGGAGTTATAGGAACTATGGACTGTAGGTGTACGCACATTTGACGTGTCCCAAAAAAAGAACTTTGTGCTGCGGGCTCAGTTGATGTGGACAATTAATGACTTCTCGGCATACGCAGATTTGTCTGGGTGGCCTAACAGGGGTGAGAAGGCATATCCCTGCTGTATGTACTCGACGAGGTCCACGCAGCTAAAACACGGCAGAAAATTTTGTTATATGAGGCACAGGCGATACTTGCCTATTAATCATCCGTGGAGGAGGAATAAAATAACATTTGACGGGAAACAAGAATTTGAATGTGCTCCAGATGTGCCAAGTGGAGATGACATTCTTAGACAATTACAAGATATGGCATATGGAGATGAGAATGCCGATAAGGCAAGGACGGATAATGAGAAAAATAACAAGAAACGGAAGAAGGGTAGGCCGATAGAAAGAGAAGGCGAGACTGCTAACGTATTGTGGAAGAAGAAAAGTGTTTTCTTTAGGTTGCCGTATTGGAAAGATAATCTATTGCGGCACAACCTTGATGTCATGCACATTGAGAAAAATGTGATGGACAACATTCTTGGCACAATACTAGACATTCCAGGCAAAACGAAGGACAACATCAAAGCCCGCGCAGACTTGCAAGAAATAGGGTTGAGACATATGCTTCATCCGTACACGGGCGAGGATGGTCAAACATATATGCCCGCAGCTTATCACACGATGTCTAAGGACGAGAAAACACATTTTTTGAAAGTGCTTCGAAATGTAAGGGTGCCGGACGGATATGCCTCGAATATCTCTCGATGTGTACGACTTAGTGATTGTATGATATTCGGTTTGAAGAGCCATGATAGTCACGTAATTATGCAACAACTTCTTCCTATTGCATTGCGTGGATCATTGCCAGGAAACGTGGTTAGACCACTTGTCGGGATGTCTGCATTCTTCAGGGGCATATGTTCAACTTCATTGACACAAGATGATATGGACCGATTAGAAGGTGACATTTATATTACTTTGTGCCAGATGGAAAGGGTCTTCCCCCCAAGTTTTTTTACTGTGATGGTTCACTTGGTCGTGCATCTTGTCCGTGAATGCCGACTTGGTGGACCGGTACAGTATAGGTGGATGTATCCGGCAGAAAGGTAAAATAACTTTACTAATATTCATCAAATTATTTTTTTTCCGATATACAACCGTCACTAACTGTAATGAATGAATTATGATCATATGTAGAAGCCTTGGAGTGTTCAAATCTAATGTTCGCAATAAAGCGGCTCCTGAGGGCTGCATTACGGAGGGCTACATAGCAACGGAGTTGGTGGCGTTCTGCTCAAGGTACCTAGATCATGCACCAACATTTCACAATAGGGCTCTAAGAAACCTGGATGGTTCAAAGGGTGCGGGAACACGAGTCATCATCGACCGTGTCACATTGACACAAATTCACCGATACATTTTGTTTAACTCGTGTTAGTAGTGTATGCAAGTTCAATATCACCTTGCACCCTTAGTTGTGAATTATAATATAATTTAAACTTTGTATTGTAGGGTACACATGAATACACTTAGGGGATCATACGATAGATGGCGAACGACGGAGGACCAATTGAAAACCCAACATCATGCGCTGTTCTGCGATTAGTACCGTGACTACGTAAGACTACCGTGATGTATAACTGTTACAGACCCATTATATTTAGTTATTGGTTCATAACAACTAACAAAACTAACTTTCTTATGGTCAATTGTACGTATGTGCTAACAGGTCGATCGACAAAGGAAGAAAATAAATGACAAACTGGTAACGCATTGTAGAGGGCCGAAGGCCACAACGACCAGATATAACAGATATGTGGTTAACGGAAAGTTGTTTCGCATTATTGCATTTGATGCTGAAAAAATGACCCAGAACAGCGGGGTATGCGTGCCAATTGTTGATGGCGAAACGTACTATGGGAAGTTGACGGAAATAATTGAGGTGGAGTACTTCGACAGGACTAAATATGTATTGTTCAAGTGTGATTGGGCGGACAACATGAAGGACAGGGAGTACAAAGTAGACGAGTATGGCATACTGCTTGTCAGTTTCAAAAACCTTATCTACCGGGGTCAGGAAATTACTGATGAACCGTATGTGCTAACGTCACAAGTTGACCAAGTTTTTTACGTCCAAGATGAAAGGGACCCTGATTGGGCTTGTGTTGTAAGGACTAAACCTAGAAACGTATACGACGTTGGACAAGGTGAAGGTTCTAATGATGAAAGTGTCAACTACCACGAGTGTGAACCGCTCCTATTGACCAGGAATAATGAAGTGGATCCACATAATGGCATTGGCTACATCCGACAAGACTTAGATCCGTATGTGGTTTAAAAAAATTTAAAATTTTAATAATATATATAGTTCACATTATTTTGACGTATTTAATGTTATTTCTTTATACATTGATTGGGTATTGTGGTGCATTTTTTATCTATTATATACCTAATTAATTGGGTATATTATGTGTTTTGCAGGTTGATATGAGTATGAGGGGGAAGAGTAGACGACGGGGGTCCATACAGATAGACGACCAGGGGAATAGACCCTTACTTCCTGAGCATGGTGAAGGGTCTCAACAGGTTCCATATCACACGGATGCCTCATATGATCTTGGAAGACAATATCCTACTATGAGCGAGTTGGGGGTATGTGAACATGGTGAGGTAGAGAGGATGTTCCCCCCTGAGTTGAACACGAGTATCGCATACAGTGAGCCATCGCCTCCGGATGATAGCGAGACACAGTACTATAGGGAGGACGCGGATGATGGCTTAGGTGACTTGGAGGCCGCTGATCCTCCAGAAGAGTTGGGCATTCGCCAGCTCCAGACAATAAGTAAGTATATATGCTTCAAATACCCATATTGAATATGTATAAAATTTATGTAGTTACTATTAAATTTCAAACAATTAACATTTGCAATTATTAATGTATTAGGGATCGGGGGAGACGGGAGCACCCAATTTCAGGTGGTGGACATCCCACCATCGAACAAGAAGTGGGAGGTTCCCCCCGGGCAAAAAATCGTCTGCGAGTACAATAAGGCGTGGCAACCCGTAGGATTTAGCGGGATGAAATTCAAAAGGGAGACCGGCAACGTCATAAGGGCCGGGACTTATGTTAGGCTCCGGGATGAATGGGAGCATGTACATCCCCGTGCGAAGGAAGATGTATGGGACACCTTGATGGTATGGTTAAATTTTTTCTCATATTTTCGCATGTGTTTTTCAATATTTTAAACGTTGTTAATGTGTGCAATTATACGCCTAATTTTTTCGACTTATATATGCAGACTTAGTTCTACATGCCACCTGAGTACGATCTTGAGGCGATTAAAAGGGACGCCTTCAGAGATATGGGCTCGAAGCTGAAGAGTTGGAGACACGCTGTAAAACACAGGTTAAAAATCAAGGAGGGCAATACTCCAGACTCAGTGAAGGCGAGAATGGGTGAGGCAGCCGTTAAGAAATACGACGCCGAGGACTTGAATGTCTAGTTGGCGAGATGGTGTGACCTGAAAAATCAGGTATGTCCGGACTGTTTTTAGAATCTGTCTTCTTCATTGGTTTGCTTTAATTTGTTCATAGGCTTGTGATGATCGATCTCCCGTTGTTGATTATTGTCCATGGTTGGGTGTTTTCTAAAAATTTTTAGCTTTTTTATTTTTTTCATTTTCGTGATTCATGATGCATTGACATACAACTAAGAGATCATCGTAATTTCTTTAACTCAGCAATTACGAGCTTTAAAACATTTTATGAATGACATATATAGAAGTTACTTTTTAAAGAAAAACAAGGAATAAAAAGAAAAATATTCATGCTTCTTATTTTGAAGTTGTTATTCCCCAAAAAACAACTTTTAGGAACGAAAAACAGAACATGGAAAAATGGGGGAAAAAAAAAACCATCCCAATGAAGGTAGAGAAATTTGATCCATGATCCATCCCAATGACCCATCTAATTTCTGTTTTGAAACAACATTATCAATTATATATATATATATATAGTAAAGAAATATATGAATATATTTGAATAGGAAGACAAAAGGAGCAATTGGCTAGTGGAATTAATTGTAATTGTTTAGTTTCATTAATTGTAATTGGGTTAGGCCTGACATTTTAAGAGTGATATACATGTAAGAGTTTGCTGCCAAGATGAAGGAATTGCGAGCAAAAAATAACACACCTCACTGCACCAGGTCGATGAGCTTCGCTAGAGCAACATATCAAGAGGTATTTATATATCTTTACTATATATATATATATATATAGTAAAGAAATATATGAATATATTTGAATAGGAAGACCAAAGGAGCAATTGGCTAGTGGAATTAATTGTAATTGTTTAGTTTCATTAATTGTAATTGGGTTAGGCTTGACATTTTAAGAGTGATATACATGTAGGAGTTTGCTGCCAAGATGAAGGAATTGCGAGCAAAAAACAACACACCTCACTGCACCGGGTCGATGAGCTTCGCTAGAGCGACATATCAAGAGGTATTTATATATCTTTACTGCATATATATATATATATATATAATCGGTTGTTTAGGTCTATGTTTTTCTTAATTTTTTTTGTTTTTGTTGTTGTATTGATATATTTTCTATGCAGGCCGTATCCGCGAGCGGCACTCCTCCAACTTGAGCGCAAAGTTACATCACGACTCACACAACGAAGGATGGTCGCTATCCGAATGACGTGGTCAGGGAGAGATGTGTAAGTACTTAAGCATATATATTTTGATAAATTATTTATGATTAACGTTCTTTATACGAGATACTAAGTTGTTTTTTAATGTACAGGAGAGGATAAAGGAATTGATGCCCACTGACCCGGCAAATACTAAAACCGTGACGGAAGGGACGGTACGGTGGACACCTGATGACGCGTATGCTCAGGCGCATGGAAATAAGCCTGAGTATGCTGACAGGGTCCGCCAACGGGGTCCGAATGTGCTGCTGATGCGGGGCAGCATACATTCATACTATACACCGTCCCAGACACGGTCTCAAAATTCTTGGAACTCCTCGTTCTCACAGATGACGGATAGAATTAGAGAACTTGAAGAGGAGCCGGCACAAGAAAGACGTGTGATGGAAGAAGAGCGGGCAGCACAAAGAAGTGCAATGGATGAGATGGCGAGGTAGATTGAAGCACAAAAAGCGCAGATAGCAGAGAAAGATGCTACGATTGAGGCTCGTTTCCGCCAGATCGAGGCCATGTTCGGGTCGACGTCTGGATCTGTGCCCCACAGAGGTAATGATATATTTTATTTTGTTTTTGTAACAATTGTTAACTGTTAGAAATAACGGTTAGAAACAACTATTAGAAACCCCTAATTACAGCGGTCCATTTTAGAACTTACGTATATTTGCATCATATTACATAGTAATTTTGAATTTTTGTATTGATTATTATTGGTTCACAACTCATCTGCAGGTAATGCAGATTAAGAGTTGGGGAATGATTGTGTTGAATTGGGCGCCACACGTCGTTTATCATCACTGTTTGTATACATACTACTGTTTATTGTTTTGTATATAGTTAGATCAAACTATATGTTTGTTGAGACTAATTGAAACTTATTTCTAGTAGATAGTCCAGATGTGTTTTATTGTATATTTGTTTTGCCTTGTGTTAGAACGTGTTTTCGATGTATATATATGTTTTGTTATGTGTTATGTTGGAATTTTATTTAATGAAGTATGTGTTGGATATATATTATTGGATATTGGATATATATTATTAATCAAGTTGTGTTGTGTTGGATATATATATATTGGATATTGGATTTTGTTTAATGAAGTTGTATTGGATATATATATTCTTTGAACCTCATAGTATGTTCTTGTAATTGCTAATGGGTGGGCTGGAACTATTAGTAGCTATATTAGAAACTTGCTGTGAAATGTTGCATGTGAAATTCACAATCCTATTAGCATTTTCAAATGGCTCCTTCTAGTTAGATTTTTTTGGTGGATTATGTATTAGAGATTATGGATTTGATTATGTATTGGATTGGATTATGTATATGGATTATGGATTGGATTGGATTTTATATGTGGATTATGGATTGGATTATGTATGTGAATTATGTATGTGGATTATGGATGTGTATTATGGATGTATTATGTATGTGGATTATGGATTGGATTGGATTGAATTATGTACGTGGATTATGGATTGGATTGGATTGTGGATTGGATTAGATTATGTATTGGATTATGGATGTTGATTATGTATATGGATTATGTATGTGGATTATGGATTGTATTGGATTATGTATGTGGATTATGGAATAATATTGGATTGGATTATGGATTGGAAGTATGTGGATTATGGATTGGATTGGATTGGATTAAAAATATTGGGATTATTGTATTGGAATATCAGAAATATTGGAATTGGAATATTGTAATTATTATTTTTTTTTTAAAAAAAAAAAATTATATATATTTTTTGACGTGTCAAACGGTGTGACACGTCAAAAAACCACACGTAAATTTTTTGACGTGGCAAAATCGACACGTCAAACAGGTTTTGACGTGTCGATTTTGGCACGTCAAAAAATTTTTTTTTGACATGTTGCTCTCAACACGTCAAAAGTTTTTGACGTGTCACTATAGACACATCAAAAATCTGGGATTTTTGACATCCCCCTTTTAACCGTTGTTAAACGTAAAAAACCTCTAGTCAGAAATTCTCACCATTTTTGTAGTGTGAGCAAAGGCAAACAAAAAGTTGTGGAGAAGGTGCTTCAATAATTTGGTATTATTGTTTTTATTTTGTTCAATAATTTGGTATTATTGTAGTCCATTGTTTAACAAGTTATTGTAGAACAATTTTGCTAAAACTTAAATGCTATTTGCCATCAATCTCAACCGATTTTGTTTTTTAGCGGGATATGTCTTTAATTAGGGCATTATGTGGTGGTTTGTTGTTACAAATATCTCCCTAAATTAATAGACAAATAATTGTATGTTTTACCCGCAAATGCACAAGGTCAACATCGTAGTACATGATGCAAAAACGGGGTCATTTCCACGAGGATTGCTGAATTTTGCGTGAAATAAATTCCTTAAGTAAAACAAAGCAAAGATTGATTGTGACTTAATAATAATAAAATGTAGGGCTTTGATATCCACCGCTAATTATATTTAGATAATATAACAATATGTCAATACTTTGATCATGTCATGGTGGACTATTTGGTCCACAATCATCTACTATTTTTAAGGTAATTAAATCTAACCTCATACCTGTTTTCTATTTGTTTGTTTTTTTTACCCTCATAATTAGATTTTATGTAACTTATTTTTTATTTATTTTTATTTTTATTTATTTTTTTACATATAAAGAAGAAGGGCATATCCAACAGGAAAGCATCTACAAGTGTTAGTTCACATTTCAAGAGAAAGGAAATCGACATCCCACAGCTTGTTGTCGAGCGAGAGCACACACCTTCCCCTGAATTTGTTGATGTACACAGAGAATTACCATCCACCGGGGGTGCTGTCGAAGGAAGAGTATCACCTCCCACTGGAGCTACTGATGAAGGAAGAGTATCACCTCCACCTAGATTTGCTATTCATGAATATGGATTTGGTGCAGGCATTGTACTACCTCTAGCATGGGGTGTGTCGCTTAGAGCCTGAAAAGATGATCTAGTACTTCCTAAGTTGTCCATAGGAGGGCCTACAATAAGGATAGCTGGTGTTTGTCATAGCGTTCCCAAAAACAACACTGGCCCAATACACATTGACCTAACTAAAGATGGCTGTGAAACTAACACTATTGTAAGAAGAGGGCCATTGATTAAAGGTGGCCGAAGTTTAGGATCTGCAAGAAAATGTCCATTAACAAGAGGTGGTTCAACTGTATCAACTACTGGAACTAGGGGTGGTGCAGCTAGGGGTCGGGCAGCAAGGGGTGGGGCAGTCAGGGGTGGTGGAACACCATCTATGACAGGCAGAGGTGGTGCAAATGCTTCTTCATCATTAGACCAAGTGAAAGGCAAACACATTGTTACAATAGTCAAAAAGGGAATAGAAATTATGGAAGCCAAGAGAAAAAAGAAAAAATCCAGATTGGAAGCCATAGCCAGAGATGTTTTATACTTGTAAATTATCACAATGTTGGTTTTGGTATGTTAGGTGTTATGTACAATGACATATAAATTTGTTGTTTTGATATATTAGTTGCTAAGTTTAGTACAATAACATGTTTTGGTATATTAGTTGCTAAGTTTATGTTTTCAGAAACATGTTGTTTTGATATGTTAGTTGCTAAGTTTAGTACAATAACATGTAAATGTGTTTTGCTATGTTTTGTGGTTTGTAATTGATGCCGATCTTTCGATGTTTGTTAGCAACTTCATCTTTCAATGAAATTTACAGCTTTGGTATTTTGGTATGTTGTTTTGGTATGAGGATCTTTCAATGTAATGCACAACTTTAGTATTTTTGGCATGTTGTTTTGGTATGAGGATCTTTAATGAAATTTATAACTTTTGTATTTTTGGTATGTTGTTTTGGTTTGAGGATCTTTACTGAAAATTACAAATTTGGTATGTTTATACAGCTTTGATCCACCAACTATTACTTAATGGTGTTATCCACTACATACTCCTTGGAAGGTCTTGAACACAATAAGGTCTTCAACACAATAATGCAGTCCATAAATCGCACTTGGGACTAATGGAGTTAAGCTAGGGTTTAACTCCAGTTTAGGGTTTAGGGTTTAGGGTTTAACCCTAAACCCTAAACCCTTAAACTAAACAAATCCCACATGGGACTAATGCCTTTAAACTAAACAAATTCCACATGGGACTAGTGGAGTTGGCAAATTCATGATCCAACATAGGGACTAATATTTTTAAACAAAATAACTCTGATTAAATAAACCCTGATGTATGGAGACCTTCTAAGGTGTAGCTTATACGTTTAGTGTGCAACATGTGGCAACCACAGATTGCTCATAACCAAAAAAAAAAAAAAAAAAAGGAGAGAAGAAATCCTTCAAACAACACATATTGGCTAAGATTAGTGTCACGACACATGAGACTAATGTCTTTAAACTAAACGAATCCCACATGGGACTAATGGAGTTGGTAAATTCATTATCCAACATAGGGACTAATGTCTTTAACAATCCAACATCGAGACTAATGTCTTTAACAAAATAACTCCACATAGGACTACATAGTTCTATCATACTACACATTGGTTAATATATTAACATATCACAAAACCACAACAAAAAACTACAGCACGATCCACCAGCTCCACCATGACGGCCAACCTTAGGACAGCATCACCCGACCTAATTTGCAGACATGGTGACCATTGGGAATGTATCCAAAGAAGAACATGAATAATGCACACATCATTACGATCCATTAACACACAATGATTGTATGGTAATTCTTCTTCATTGTATTCATCTTTATGTCCACAATCTCGATTTGTTTACGATACTAGGATATCTCATTCAGTAATCGTTCCTTCATATGCCGAGCTTCACTCTCCATTTATGCCTTCAGCTACACAGTTTTTTTTTCTCATTTTCTGCTCTCACCTTCCAAAAACTTCAACTTCAACCAATGTTTCATATCATTTCGCTTGAGCCTCCAAATATTCATGCCTTTGATGCAAACGATGTATCACCTTATTACCAAATGAGCACATTTTAGGATCAAGCCATTCAAAGAAACCACAGTCTTGGTTAATCTACAAAAGACATTACAACTAGCAATTTCCAACCGAAATCAATTGAATAAACTAAACAAAAGCAGTAAATAATGATGGTTCATATATTGATTACATAAAATATCAAGTACTTGCCTTCCAGTTTTCGCAACTCACAAACCTCCTTCTAAATTTTTTCTCAGTGTTGCCAGTTTTGACAATAGTCGGCCGCTCGAAGAAGCAAATGCGCTACACCGCAGATGAAGAACTGCTATGAGCTGAACCAAAAAAGCTTGCACTTTCATTTGAGGTATCCATTCTACATGATATAGTAATATATAATTAGTCTGTTTGAAAAATTGTTTTATTGTTGATCACATTTCAAAGGGGTAATAATCCATGAATGTGACCAAGGTATTCTGAAACCTACGCTATTTCTTTTTGGCAAAATAATTAGAGAAGGAGATGAGTGGAAGAAGCTTATTTCAGGCTGAGCTTCAAGCTTATACTGTTGAGCTTTGTCTGCTCCTCTCATTCTTTAATTAATTACATAGCATTTTATTAACTACTACTTCAAACCACAGAAAATAACGATAGCCAACCAAGCTACAAGTGCTTACAATTGTTCACTACACAGTTAACTCATCCATTAATCGTTATAGCATGAAAAAGTAATGTTTATTGGAAGCTAAACCATAATAAAAGAGAATAAACAAGAGGCATATAATATTCTCCTAAACAACAAGAACCCTAAACAATATTCCAACAAAACCTCCAATTTTACACAGAACACCTCATTTTACACAAAACCCTAAAACAGTAGATGATTTCATATTCTGAAATTGGGGCATACCTCCTAAGAAAGCCAACTGTTGTCGTCTGTGTGTCAAGGAGGGGAAATGGCGAAGAAATCTCACGGGTTCGTTGCTGTCTCTGGGCTAGGAGCACGAGAGTTCTGGAACTCTCTTCACGTTGTCGTGCTTCAGGTTTGTTCTTATGTGGGTTTGTTGGAGTTAAAAAGATGAGAAGCAACACGTTTGTGGGTGGGGTCAAAAGGGGGAGGGTAATCACGTAAAATCATTAGGTTAGATTGAGGGCAAAATTAGAAGATAATGAGTTAATATGTTAAGTGAGAAGCACGTGGGGCGAGTTCCATCCATTTAGACGAAAAAATTTAAACGATGGTTTAAATTGAACATTTTTGAAACTTCAGGGGGGTACATTACCAATTTTTTTAACTTTTGGGTTAAAATTGAAAAACCCCTGAAACTGCAGGGGGGTAAACTGCATTTTCCCCTGAAAATTATATTGGAATGTGAGTGTAATTGTTCTGGTTTCTAGTAATATCTCAGAAAGAAATCTGATTGGTTTCTACGTGCATTTGTATAAATTGGTTCAGTTGTATTTTTGCAAAAGTTCTTTTTGAATATATACTGATTGGTGTTATATTTAAATTAGGTTTGTGTAAAAATTTGAGGAAAGTCTTTGGGTTTGTTGAAATTTGAAAAATGGATGTAGAAGACTTACATGTTGATGATAAGATGATAGAAGATCAAAATGATATAAACTTGCTTGGAAATGATTTGAAGTAGCATACTTCCAACTTTTCTTCATATAATGGTCATTTGGAACCATGCCTTGGTTTGAAATTCGATGAGGTTGAAGATGCTCGTACATGTTATAATGCTTATGCAAGGAAAAAGGGTTTTAGCATTAGAAAAAATCATACTCGACTATTGAAGGAAGATAAGTCATTGATTGCGGTAGATTGTGTTTGCTCAAAGGAAGGATTTCGTCGTACGATTTATCAAAACAAAACGCATATAAATTCGAAGCCCGCATAAACAAGGGTAGGATATAAAGCAATGATGGGTTTAAAGAAAGCAGGGTTAAGATGGACTATAAGTAAGTTTGCAATTAAACATAATCATAAGCTCCTTAGTCCTAAAAGTACAAGTTTTCTTTGTGGACATAGAGTGGTAACACCTGCCCAAAGAAGTCTTATAGATACACTCAATGAGTCCAGTGTACCTCCATGGAAGATAATGTCGGTGTTGAGTAACGAATCCGGTGGTGACTATAATATTGTATGTATTGCTAAAGATGTTGAAAATTATTTGGGCAATAGAAGAAGAGTTTTTATTGGAAAGGGAGATGCACAAAGAATGTATAATTATTTTCTCGAGAGCCAAAGCAAAAACCCAAATTTTTTTTTCTCAATCGAAGTCGATGAAAATGGATGTATGACAAATTGCTTTTTGGCAGATGCTAGATCATGAGCTGTATACCAGTATTTTAGAGATGTTACTTTTGATGCTACTTGACAAATCGTTATAGGATGCCTTTTGTTCTATTTACTGGAGTTAACCATCATCATCAATCTGTGATGTTTGGATGTGCTTTGCTCGTAAATGAAACGGCTGAACCTTATACATGGTTGTTGAAAACATGGCTTAAGGCAATGCTTGGACATGCTCCTTCTACAATTATCACAGATGATGACAAGGCAATGGATAAGGCAATTGCATGGGTACTACCAAATACTACTCATAGATTGTGTTTGTGGCATATTTTACAAAAAGTTTCCGAACATTTGGCTCATATATATATATATATATATATATATATATATATATATATATATATATATATTTCCAATTGGACTTTAACCATTGTATTCATAATATGCTCACAATTGAAGAGTTTGAGATGGAATGGAGTGAACTTGTAGGCAAGTATGAGTTGGGAGAAAATGATTGGTTGAAAAAATTCTATATGCGGCGTGAAAAATGGGTGCCAGCCTACTTGTGAATTTCATTTTGTGCCGGCATGTCTACAACTCAACGAAGTGAGAGTATTAAATTTTTTAAAGTTTATGTTCGTTCGAGCACAATGGTGAGTGACTTTGTCCATCAATATGATAAAGCCTTGAATGCACGTTACCTTAAAGAGAAAGAAAAAGATGTCAAGACAAAAACTTCTAGACCAATTTTGAAAACATGCTACAAGATGGAAGTTGAGGCGGCAAATGTTTACACAAGAAAGTCATTTTTGATGTTTCAAGAAGAGCTATTTAACAGTCAAAAATACAATTCATCTAAACATCGGGAAGAATGAGGTACAAAGACATGTAGGGTGACTCATCATGGGAGAGAAACTCCATTTTATGAAGTTGCACTTGAATTTCTTGAGAAGAAAGTGACTTGTACATGTCACATGTTTGAATTTGTTGGAATGTTGTGTAGGCACATTCTTCACTTTTTTTGAAGAAATATTTGGTGGACATTCCCCAACATTATGTTTTAGAGAGATGGACGATCAATGCCAAGAGTCGCATTATACATGGCGTATCTAGTGATGAAATAGAAGTCGAGACACAAAATTCTTCCACCTTGGGGTCTCATTCGAAAAAAGAATATGAACATCTTAGCATTGCCTTACAAAAGCTTCGTCATGAGCTTTTGACAATGGATGATAATTGTGATAAAGATATATAGGATGGTGATATAGGAAGTGCCGAGGGTCTTGTATTAAATAGCCAAGTATTGTCAAACATTACATTCACATTGCAAGATCCTATACATGTTTCTTGTAGAGGACGACCCAAATCTTTGAGACAAAAACATCCAAAAGAAAAACAAGGTACCGCAACAAGGACTTGTAGCATTTGCAAAAAAATAGGGCATGCGAAAAGCAATTGTCCTTCATATAGACAAGCAAGGTATTCTTATAATTTTTTTTGATTTACAATACTTTACATTAAATTTATATTTTGACTTAATATGTTTTCAAAATGTTATTTTTCAATAGGGATATTGTGAATACAAATTTGATGCCACCTAACTTGGGGTTAATTGACCAACAAAGTTTAGCAAAGGTAAATTTTCATTATAACATATCTTCCACCAATGTAATATGTGATTATTTGATTAATAATGATGTCTATTCTTTAACTTTTGTTTATTTGTAAATAATTTACAATGTTCTTTGCCAACCATGTCGTATGCCTCTACAACGACACTTGTCATGTTTCAAGATCATGTATCTTCATCGACTATAGTTGATATTGGTGTAGATAGGATCAACGCATATGGAGCTCCCTGAAGTTGCTATGATTATTTCTAGTTTTGTTTAATGTCTATGGAGCTCCCTGAAGTTGTTATAATTATTTCTAGTTTTGTTTAATGCCTATGGAGTTTTTCCTCTGAATATTGTGATAATTTTTAGTTGTTATGATTATTTCTAGTTGTGTTTCACTTCGAAGTTTGCTTGCATACTATTGTGCATGATGAGATAGGAATATTGTTGTCCTATGATGATTAGCCCAAAAGATGGGATTTGTGACTATTCAGGTGATGTTGTTTGTGGGAATTCATGCCCATCCTTGTTTCTTTCAGATAAAATAAATGAAAAACCAAAACAAAATTTTACTGCTGAACAGATTCCACAAATATTAACTATCCCAGAGTCCTTACATCATCTCTATAGCCATGGGTGGAGGGAACCATTTATTTAGTTTCTCAAATTTAGCAATCCCTTGAACAGCAGTGATAGGGATAGCAAAGAAAATTGTAATAAGTGATGTTGAAAGAACAACTCGAATTTTGTAAAGTGGCAGTATCCTATAGGGAATCACCAAACTCCTCCATGATACATCCTGTTGAAATAATGATTATGCGAAAATAAGTGGAAGCAATATAGAGAAAATAAACACAAAGAACTTACGGGTGGTTCGGTGTTAGACATCTACATCCACCACTAAAAATACCCCTAAAGGCTACATTGTGCTCATTAACTTGATTTGTCTACAATACAAAGGTTCCTATTTATAGGGTAATGTCTAAATACAAGTTTGGTAATCAAATCCCATTGATTTGATTACAATCCTATTATATGATTATAATCAACCCATAAATAGAGAATATTTCAATATCAACATAATTATGGAATATATGGAAAATATAATATATTTTCCATATATTCTGACATCCCCCCTCAAACTCAAGGTGGAATATTCTGAAACCTTGAGTTTGAAACCCGAAACAATGATGACGGCGGTGGTTGGAGGCGGGGAACGGGCTACAGATGACGATTGCCGAAGGAGATAGAGGCTGGCGGGCAACCAGCGACGGCGGCAGGTGGCTGGTGAATGCAGATTCAAAAGGGCCAACAATGGGCCAAACTCCAAAAAGGGGCCGACAACGGGCCAGGGCTGACAATGAACCAAAAATAAAAGGGGCCGACAACGGGCCAAAGCTGACAATGAGCCAAAAATAAAAATGAGCCGACCACGGGCTAGAGCTGACTATGAGCCAAAAATAAAAAGGGCCGACT
>NC_081551.1:8377125-8507879 GCF_901000735.1 Corylus avellana | reverse complement strand
ATATGATTAAATTTTTTAAAATATAAATTTAACTCGTTTTCAATCATAATATGACAATAAAATTATTTTGTAAAATATTTTATAATCCTATCATTTCTCTTCCAGCTTAATTTAATTCACCCTTAAATTAAATCTATGTAGCATAATTGACACTTTTAAAAATTGATTCTCTCCATAACGGCATTACTTGAAAGGTTGTATATATATAATAGGCGATATTAGTCCATCCGTCCATCCAATTCCCAATGCTCCAACTACCTCGCATTTACTCCGATCGACGGATGGACGGATGGATGGGACGGATGTGCTCTGCGCCTGCATTGGTGGTGGCTCAGAAACGACCACCCAATCTATCGTGATTCGTGAGAGAGAGAGAACACGTAAGCATGCATGTGAAGCTCATAAATGAGACAATTGGGGCTGAGATTTGTGTCGTCTTCATGTGGTCCCCCCCTCTGGCCTCCACGCACATCCATCCCATCCATCCGTCCATCCATCGATCGGAGTAAATGCGAGGTAGTTGGAGCATTGGGAATTGGATGCGGAGAGTTTTAAATGCCACAACTTCCCTTTGAGGTCCTCATAAATGAATGACTCTGACAATTCTAACTTTGAGAACAACACTCTCCCACTTCACAATTACCTTTTCTTTTGTGGGATAAATATTATACATAAATATTTTTGGAATTACTTTAACCCATTTACAAATTCTACCATCTCATGGTTTAAAAAGAGATTTTCTATTTAGCAATTTTTTTTTTTTAGCCTTTTCAGCTGAAAAATTGTTATGCTTCTAATTTTTTTTTTTTTTTTTTTTTAAATATGATTAAATTTTTTAAAATATAAATTTATCTCGTTTTCAATTATAATAGGACAATAAAATTATTTTGTAAAATATTTTATAATCCTATCATTTCTCTTCCAGCTTAATTTAATTCACCCTTAATTTAATCCTTGATATATTTGCCGATAGTTAAGAGCAGTAATTACTAACGTTCCTGCTCTGCTAGTTAACGCGCTTTGGACGAATTTTTTTGTTGTTTAGCCCACAAGATCTCCATCAACAATTAAATAATTGATGCAGTGCAACTTGACTTTGATATCAATTAATGCAGCGTGTAGTGATTAGTTTGCCAAGACAAACAAGATAAGAATCACAACTCTTCTTAAAACTAATACTCAATCAAGGATTTAATGTGGATAGAAAAGAAAACCACTCTTAAAAGTGTTTTTCATTGATCACTGGTCAAAATAACATAATAAATTAAGGCTATAGATAGCCATTACATATATTTATACTACCTAGACTCCTGAACCTAAGAAAACGCTCAAATAAAAGTTTGTTTACAAAAATTTATTGGAGCTTGTCTGAACGTGTAAGAGGCTCTTTCGAACCTAACTATGGTTTCCTCGTATTCTTACATGAATTGTCAATTCACACAGCAGCTCGTTCTAACCCAACTTTAAACGAGTGCATCTATGAATAACTCATTCGAACCCAACTTCATATGAGTTATTGAACGAGCTATTTTGTCAACTTGTTTTAAAGCTTGTTCAAACATAAACAACATACGAGCAATTTTGTACGGCTTTTCAAATTTCTTTTTACGGTCTATTTTAACTCAGTAAACATTTGAATTAGGAAAACTTAATGAAATATGATTTTGTAACCCTCTAAATGAGCTTTCCAACACCATTAATTATGTCTCCATATGATGTCAGAATCGCTATATATGTCCCTTTTGTTAAAGCAAATATGATTGAAAATTGTCCTCTATCAACAACCTTCATTATTCGACCTATGGCCCACGAAGGAATGTGGGTCAAACACGGTAGAGGATTTTCTTCTATCCATTTTGGATTAGAGAATATCCAATTAATAATTAGGATCTCTCTAAGGTCATAAATGAAACATATGTCCCATTGATAAAAATAATAATAAAATATTACATATATTTTAAATTTAAATAAAAAAATAATAATAAGAAGTTTTAAAAAATAATAAAATATTAAGGGGTGGTCGGACCACCCCAGTTGGGCTTGGGGTGGCCCAGCCACCACCTGGGGTGTTTCGGCTACCCTAAATTTATTTATTTATTTTATTTATTTTTTAATCTTTATTTATAATTTTTATTAATTGGGTTGAAAATTGTTGAGTTAAGTTGAAATTTTTTGAGTTGAGTTGAATTGAGTTTAAAAAATTGCCAAACTTGAATTTAGAAAAAATTTGAGATTGAGTTGGAAAATCTTGCTTCCCAAACAAGGCCTTAACCTTTTGTTTATCAGTTTAACCAAAAAAGAAAAAAAAAAAAATTGTATTTAGCTATCAATATATAGATATGAATTAAACTAATGTTTTGTGCTACTTAATAAGAATAGCACAACACTCTCCAAACAACTGTAATTGAGTACTAACTGTATTTGTAAGTTTATTTTTTCAATTTTTACTTTGTTTGAACGTTTGTTCTTTGATAAAAATTGTAACTTCTGAATTAAGATAATAAATTGTTTGGATTTTTAGTGGGCTAAGGGAAGATTATATTGTGTTTATTTGATTGTTGTGCAAGAAAAGAGAATTGAAACTCTTTCAAAATACCAAAGAGATAATTAGACATTGAACCTGAGAGGATTTATATCTCTCAGGTTAAATATTGGGATAATACTAGACATCCCAACACTTTTTTTCAAATGATCTGGCCCATTAAATAAATAAAAAAATTTATATATATTTTTTTCTTGAATGAATGTGGGGTCCAAGATCATTTGGGAAATAGAATTTGGGCAAAAGTGTTGGGATGCGTAGCAGCCCTCTAAATGTTGAGTCAAATATTTTGTTTTATTAGGTACTCATAAAAGAAAAAAGATTTTTTTTTTTTTTTTGCTCTGTATTTGATTTAGTCTAAGGTTTCTATTTAATCAAAAATTTCGTTGCTTGAATTTATTTTTGTGTATCTATGTATAAAAATAATGAGTGAAGAAGACAATAAGCAGGCGCGTAGGAGGCCGGGAGTGACAAAGGAAAGATCTCACTTTAAAAAAACCATATTTGAGATCCCAGCCCATCCTGACGAGCGAAGCGGTGGAGGTGTTGAAAGGCAACTTGAAGAAGGCGGCCGACCACAGGAAGGAGGGAGTTGGAGCTGCCGCGTGTGGGGAAAAACGAAAAAGAAGGAGAAAAGCCACAAAAAGACAAGAAAAAATGGGAAAAACGAGAGGGAAAGAGGGAGGAGGCTTTCATCCCCTGCAAAAGCCGCACAAGGCGATGGCAAAACCTCACTGAGGAGGTGGAACAGCGACCTTTTGGTTGAGAGCTTCTCTCTATTGTTTTAGAAAGAGAAGCCGACAAGTAGTTGTAGACTTATAGTCAAGAAATGGACTTCTGACTCAATCATACACACTCACAATTCGTGAAATCTTACAAAGGCTCACTCATACAACTTTCGTGAAGACCCTCCCTGACGCACACCTTTCTAGTGAAGTAAAGACTCTATATAAGCCACACACATCATCGCATATTTTCTCATCTTTCTCCTTCAGTTTAATTTCTAGCCCAAATTTAAAAACCATCTGAAAATACTCACATATATATGAAGAGCATGTCGAATAGCCGACAGAGGCTCAAAGTGACTATGCAAAAAGATGATTTAGGAATGGGAGGTTTTGGGTAAAAGAGGTTTTTTCTTACTTGCTATATCCTTTTTATTTTGCTCTATCCTTCTTATTATATTAATATTAATATGATTCAAAGATATTGTTACACTTGTGCTTAGAGCATGTTTGGGATCGTCGTTGATAAATATAACTTTTAAGTCAAAAAACATTTTTTTAACACAAGTTTTATTTTTAAGTTTTTACCAAAAGTGTGTTTTGACCATTTTTAGGTTTTTTGAACCCTTAAAAATGCTTTCAATTTTTTTTTTTTATCAAACAGACACTTTTTTCTTCAAATAGACTGAGTACTAAATGTATTTGTAAGTTGTTTATTTTTTCAATTTGTACTTTGTTTGAATGTTTGTTCTTTGATAAAAAATGAAACTTCTAAATTAAGATAATAAATTGTTTGGATTTTTAAGTGGGCTAATAGAAGATTATAGCGTGTTTATTTGATTGTTGTGCAAAAAAAGAGAATAGAAGCTCATTGGAAATACGAAAGAGATCTGAGAGGATTTATCTGATTGCGTTAAATGTTGAGTGAAATATTTTGTTTTATTAGGTACAGAAAAAATATTTTATTTATTTATTTATTTTTATTTTGCTTTGTATTTGATTTAGTCTAAGGTTTCTATTTAATCAAAAATTTTGTTGCTTGGATTTATTTTTGTGTATCTATGTATAATTGATTATTTTTATATTTGTTTCTCTAGAAAGTTTATTTTTATTGAAATATAATAGGCATCACACTAATGAGATTTTAGGTTTTAATTAATTTAATTATTTAATTATTTATTTTATTTTTCCTGTTTTGTGATTTACTTGAATTGTTTTACACTTTTTTTGAAAGTATTGAAAGATATTTATTTGATTGCATTAAGTATTGAGTGAAATATTTGTTTTATTTTGTATTAAAAAAAATAGCGAATATTTTGTTTATTTTACTTTGTATTTTTTGAAATGATTAGAACTTTATGGGTTTTATTTATATTTAAATATAATAAGTATCATACCAACAATATTAGAGTTTTATACTAAAACTTTATCAATGTTTTGATAATCAAAATTCAAACTTTCTTCTTGCAATTTTTATTTCTTTTATTCTTTTCATTTTAAACTACATAATTGGAACAAAGATTTAACATGTTTTAGTTTATGTGAATTAAACTAAAACTAAGGGTCTTATCTTGTAATTCATTTGAATGAGATTTTTTTTTTTTTTTTCATTTGTGTTATACTCAAATTTTCACGCAAAAGAAAGGAAAAATTTATTTGATATTGTACCAAAAAAACAAAAAGAAAAGATTTTCGCTTTTTTTGAAACACGAAATAGATAATTAATCATTGAATTTGATGTGAGAAGCTTTATTTGATTACATTAAATATTGAGTAAAAAATTATGTAAGATGGAATGCATTTAAATTTTAAAATTAAATTATAAAGAAGAATCATAGCAAGTAAAAGGAGAAACTTTACAAAACCTTCATAAACTTTTATACTCACAATTTATGGTATCAAACTTTTAATTTTTTATAATGTTCTCATTCGTTAAGAATTTCTGTTAAATCTTGTCAAAAATTTCAAAATACACCTTTTTTATTATAAAAAAGTAAAAATAAAAATTTCAAAAATTCAAGCGTTGTCAAGATTTAACAGAATTTGCAAAAATACCTATGTTTGAATCTTTGCAATTTATTTTATTTTATTTAATAAAAATGAAAAATGATAAAGACACAACTTTAGCCCAACTTTTATCTTATGTGGTCATTTTTTTTAAAAGCAAAATAAAAAGTGGTATGATACAACCCCAACTTTTTTGCCCAACTTGGGCACAACTTTTCCCTTATTTTTTTATTTTTATTTTTTTAAAAAAAAAAAAAACATAAAAAAAATTTCTGAAAAAATAATATCCTATGTGGTCCTTTTATTTGGTATTTTTTAAAAATAAAAAATTGTATTTTTCTTCATAATAATGACCATATAAATCAGTGTCCCTTTATGTTTCTCCCTTGTCTGCCAGCTCAACAAAAGACACATTTCTTCTCAGAAGAAACTTGAGAATAACTTGAAGTGGGAACAAAAATCCATTAAAACCAACTGTAGAAGATGAGATCAAAAAAATTGAGAACCAGATATCAAGATCTGATCTTCTTTGATCTTTCATCAACAAAACAGGAGGGGCTCATATACAATTCTAACTATCCCTTTCCAAAATCACAATGGAGCAAATTTGAAGGTGGTAAAAAGCATATAGGAGTCACCTTTTTGTACCATAAATTAGAGTGCAAGAAAGGTCAGGCTTTTACTTTCTCCAAGTTGACTAGCAGACAGCCAGGTCACCGCAACTGCTGCAACAAGAGACCCATTTCCCTTGTAGATTTTATGTGTATTTAGTACTGGATGGGAGAATCCCTTGTACCATTGCATGAGACCTCCAAATGGTATAGAGCAATCTCAGACACACATGGCTCAAGCACCTTGTATTACCATAGAAACAAGTCCCATTTTCACAATGAGCAATCTAACAAGCCTCTCTAGGGGTATTTCCAATTAAATTGGACATCATTGAAGCCATTTATTGCTCCAAGCCCATTATGCAACCTGTTAGCCAACTCCGGTTGCTGAAGAAGGTTCAAGCTATTATCCGAAGGCATCAATGGCACACCTACCCTTCCAGTCAAAGTGCCAGAGTTATTCCCCATGGAAACTCTTATTCCAGTAGCAGCGGTAGAGAGACCAACCCCAACACCAAAGTTACCAAATCCTTCACCAGGAACACCTGCATTGTTATTGACACCTCCATTCCCCACAGGGGAGTTGGTACTGGCGAGTGAACTGCTAAGCCCAATCACATTGTTCATATAACTCCGCAAGGATCCAGCAGAGGCCATGCTACCACCCTCTCTGCTATATTGTGACGAATGCATTATTTCTTGTATGATTTTCTCAACAGATCTTTGGGATTCATGGTTGGCCTCCTTTGACTGAGCTGTATGCTGTAGTGCGATTCGTGCTGGTGAATTCACTGAAGATGTTAAGGCATTTTGAGGAGTCTGAGGGGGGTTGCTGGAGGAGGATGGAGTTGGAGATAAGAAGGGAGAAGAGGGATTGAATTGAGCTGGAGGCAGCGTGGTTGAGGACCCTGCAGATGGAATCTGAACATGGGTCCCAGAATAGGGACTGCTTGGATTGTTCATTTGACTTTCATGCCCAGAGTTCATGGAATTCTCACAGAGAAGTCCAACAATGGTGGTAGCAGATGTCAATGTGGACGTTGTGGACAGGGAATTGTTTACACTTGTAACACAATCGCTTGCAGAAGGCTGCATGAAAGTTCCCGGTAATGAACGATCATTTATTAAGTTCTGTCCTGTAATTTGCTGCTGCATCAGCAGCCACTCCCCAGTTGTTTGAGCTGAATTACGCGAGCTAATCCCACAAGGGAAGTTTGCTAAACTTTCTGAAAAAGATAAGAGTATATTAACTACCGCATGGTAACTTGACAGTATATAATTGGCAATAAGTACATAGCAATAGTAATGAGTAATTGGTGATAAGTATAACAATAGTTATGTGTATAATTGGCAATATGTATATAGCAATAGTAATGTAAAAAAGAAAATTGATCTAGGAGAAAAGAAAAACTAATTAAGGCAGTCAGACAAAAAGAAACACCAAATAAATGCCTGCCAAAAAAATCATATTAGCAAGTTCTCTCCCAGTTAACATTGATGCAAGTATGCCTTGAAGTCTGAATTTGCACAAAACTTTCTATCCTCTTCATTTGTGCTAAAGTAAGATTACTTACCCAAACTTTAGGGCATTGATAAAACTACAGGCATATGACATTCAAAGGCTAATTTACCAGCAATTGGAAGTAGGAAATAATAAAAGCCAAGGCATTATATAAAGAACAATGATTTGAAACCTTCGAAAATGAAAACTTCTGTATCATTTAAAATCATATGCTTTACAGAAAGATAATATACTCCTAGTGTATACTACCACCTGCAATGACTTGACATCTTTATGCTAACAAAATATGCCTCCTTAACTCCCTCCTATGGAATGGTTCTTTCCCAAGACAAGAAACAAATAAAAAGCAATGCCTATGAAAAGCTTATAGGTCAAATAAAAGAAGACTATAAACCAAATGAACGAAAATTCTCTGTAAAGCTTACCCATGGGTCCCTTGCCTGTCTCTTGGCTGTAATCAATCAGATCCTTCATAATATGAACCACCTCAGCTATCTGTAATCCACCCAGGAAACATTCAAAGATAAAATCATGTGGCAACTCGGTCCGAAATTCATCATAAATGTCACAGCTCAGAATGATTCATAGAATGTATTAACTTTGCAATTCTCATTCTGAGTAGAATGGAATATCTGCATATTGCTGATGAAAAGAAAAAAAATACTTAACAGAAGTTAAAAAAATGACTAGAACAATCTGGTTGACAAGGCATTCATACAAGGTGTAATGAAACATATGCTGGATAAACAATCTGAATAAAATACAGAAGTTTTCCATGTCAAAGCCAACCGTATTTTAGTAGTAACCCGTGGCTATAATGGCCATGCAAAATACCCTGTAGGTTAGTAACACCCAATTGGATGACCAAATCGAAACTACTAGATGCAAAAAGGCCCAGCCTTATTCAAATTATCAACAATAATTAAATATAAAAGTATTACTAAGCTGCACCGCATTATACCTGAAGGCATCGAACATATCTCTTTGTATACCCTAAATCATTAACTAAAGGCGCCTCCAAGGTTTTTGCTAATTGACAAGCAGATGCAACAAACCTGAAAAGATTACATAAATTGAGTAATAAAAATCCATTGAAGCAAGTATGGGGAAAATAGAAATTCCATACAAGTTTATCAGTCATCAAGCAAGTTTAACTCAAGTATCAGGGAAGATGAAACATTTTCAGAAAAAGAAATAAAATTAACTTTATGGTGTTCAAGTTCACCACTACACATTTGTTAGATGCCAGTATAGAATATACAGGACATAATGATAAAGCCTATTCACACTATTATACCAATTAATGAGTTAATAATACACAAGCCATAACATAACATGTATACTCTCGTATACTGCAAACTAGGTTAACAGGAAAAGTAGAAAGACATTTAATACACCTAGTGCCACTATTTCTCTTCTATTCTGCAGAAAGAAAACACCTATATACGCAACAGGCTACCAAGCAAAGCAATTTGAATTGAAAAATTCCATAATAAAAAATTCATAGAGATTTCTGTTGAAAGCCAACATGTCATACATACTCCTATCCTATTACTGAAGTCCATAGCACAATTATTACTACCTATAAATGAGTTAATAGGTAGTAACAAACCCTTAAAAAAAATATGGTAGAAATAAATACAGAAAGAGAGCTCAAAAAGATCTCTATACGTAATTCGCTACCAAATGAGCAATTTGAATGGACAAATTCCATACTCAAACTCATAGATACATAAAAGTTGTTCTGGAAAGCCAACAAATCATACTATATCCCTTCCATTTCTCCAAGTTGCAGGCTTGGGGGCTTGTGTAATCTACATTGGGTTTAAATTATCATAAAATGCTCTACAGAGCAGAAATAGATCCCTTGCCTTGCCCTCATTGGGCGATAGAACTAACTAACTGTAGGACAAAGGAACCCAGTTTGTGTATTTTAATTGAAACCTTATTAGAAATTACTCTAAATATTCAACCTTATGAAGGGAGAAATGATTTGGTTCACATGGACAATGTGAAAACCATAATTTAAGTTTTAATGATCACCAGACTCCTCATACACAATTTATTTATTTACTTTTTTTTTAGATAAGTGCCAGATTCCTGAAATATAGGACAACAATTATCACTTACACATCATAACTGTATTGCAGGTCACCATATAAGACCAAACTCATGCTGGATACTACCACTCTGGCCATTCCTAATTACTTGGGCCATTGGCTGGATGATACTAGAATGCCAATACAGAAATACTTTTTTGATAAGAGAGATAATTGTAATAGAACTTGGGCTTCAGATCAAGCAGGCCTGTCCAAATCTTATTAAGCAGGAGTAGAAAAAGGAAGAAAAAAAAAAAAATGGAGAGTGTTGTGACAAATGCACTTGTCAAGTAGTGTATGAACACAATTTCTTAATACCATACCATAAGGATAACAGGATGGTAACAATTTCAAACATGAAACATCTAATGGCACTATGTATTGAGGGGAATTAACCCCACAAGTTACTTATATTTTCTATCATTGTCTGATTTTCATATTTTCCTTATAGCATAAAGGGAAAAGAAGGGTAGCGAAAGCAGAAGGAGCTATTTGATAAAATTAAAAACCTAACGAACTATTTGATAACAATCTAAAGAACGGGGTAATAGTCCATTATTTTTCAAAAAAAAAAAAAAGAACTCAGCCTTGGAAAGTAATTCAATTAAATAAAAGAGAATAACTTACATATTACAATTCCTTCGTAAATCTAGTGAAGATGAGCTGGTTGATGCCTTTTGAGCAGATACCTGATATTTTTGCGCAGCAGCTCCAACCTGACTAAGCTGCAAAATACGTATTATGATCAATTGTCTACACCATGATTAATCATTAAAATCCTTTCCACCACTATACCTGAAGGATAAGTGGAGAAGAATGAAACCAAAACAATGATATTTACATGCACCACTTCTCTCTCTCTCTCTTTCCCTTTAGTAATAATTTACATGAACTAATTCATGAAAAGAAAAAATACCAAAAACAAAAAGAAAAGAACGAAAAACTCTGAAAGGGTTGCCAATAAACCTCAAAACATCTCTCTCTCTCTGTCTCAACAATTTACATGAACTAATTCATAAAAAGAAAAAATACCAAAAACAGAAAAAGAAAAAAGAAGAACGAAAAACTCTGAAAGGGTTGCTGATAAATCTCAAAACAAGATGGGGAGTGAAGCAGAGCCATAATCACTTTTCTAATGCAGCAAAATCAAGTAGGTCTTGAATGCACCTCAAAAACCATTAAGGGAATGCAACAATGGTTTTGGACCAAATGGCATCTCCTATTTCCATATTTTTTATTTTTTATTTTTTTAATCCCCTTCCCATGAACAAGGGGTAGAAGGTGAAACCATGAATTCAATTCTCTAACTACTTATGTTTACCTATCAAATACAGAAACAAAAGCCAAGGGAACTCTATACATATTTCTTGATTTATGACAATGGAAATAAATATCAAGATAAGTTTTTTTGCCATTCTGTTTCATATAGGAGAGGCTAAGGTAATCAATGCTAATAGAGACAGCAAACGTAATGCAATGCAGTATCAAAACTAGCAGGGGGCCTCAAAGATAACAATCTATTTGAGGATTCTTCACCTCCTAAATTAACTGCATAGCATTCCTTATGGATGGGTCTGTAGACGTTAAGGTTGATCTCCTTGCAAGAGAAGGTGAGCTTCTCAAGAAATTACAAGGGTGAGTCCACTCTCCATTACTCCTTATCCCAGTCCCTTTAATCCTTTTAGTCTATCATACTCCCTCAAATTTTAAAATTAACTCATTCTTCACTCCCATCTCCCTCTCTCTCTCTCTCTCTCTCTCTCTCCACTATTAATGATGAATAACCAATAATAATATGATGGCTTAACAAAATCGAGTAGACCAATTCAATTCAAAGAAGCTCCCCTGAAGGTTGTAGCAAGTTCGTTACTCAAAAGAATAATGGCATTTGCATCAGAAATGAAAGCTAATCACCTGGGGTATTATTATCCTTCGAGGGATAAGCTCCTCATGACGCCGTGCACAAAACTCCCAAGAGCAAATCTAACAAAAATGAATAGAAGTTGTACCAGAGAATCCATAATTTATCTAGAAATTGAAATATGTAGTACAAAGGTCATCTAATAATTCCCAACCTTCAGATCTGAAGAAAAGGTAAGACGAAGATGACCATCTCGTACAACATGAAGCTGCTCAAAAACACTTTCTTGTATTGCTTTTGAATAGTCCAGGACAATTTGACCAGATGTATTCTCGTATTCATGGGGCATATCAACATAAAGAAGCTCTTGTAAAGTACCACTATCATACTTGATTTTGAATAGCCTGGGCAGAACCTCAACACTTGTTTCTGAAATTTCAATGAAGACAATTTTTGAACAAATTTTAAAATTGGTATGAAAAATCAACTTTGATGAAGAAGATTAAGAGAGTTCTATTCCATACTTACAAAAATATATCCAATCAGTTTGAAAACTTGGAAAAGTTATGGTTTTTTTAGCAGATGACAACAAATTTTGAAAATATATCCAATCAATTTTCCTTAAAAATATTTGAAATATTAAACAATGACATTCACCATAATAATATCTTAATTTTCCTGTTCTTCACAACTGATCACCTCAGACACGCTCATTGGTAACCTCTTTTCACAATTGACTTCCCTCGTTTGGTACAAGTACACACTTTTTTTTTTTTTTTTCTCTTACCATTAGTTTCTTATTTGAATCATATTAGCATTTGGATCGCATGCCAATTTAATACCAGAATGCTCAATCAGCAAACATTATTTGCCACATAATTCTCCAGACTCACCATAACTAGAAGAGTACAGGTCATTAGAACATGATAAAACTTTTAACGTTTACTGAATTTGGTTATGCCTTAACAGTGCTATGCCAGCTTGGTCATCTGTCATTACAGTTTCAATTTGTCTGCTCCTTCCCTATGTATGTTTCCAAGATGGAGTGGCAGCTTCTCAATAAGGCAAGCATCACAAAATTTCAGTTCCCATATATGTATATAATTGTTCACCTATCCTTCTGCAAACATCAATACCATGATATGGGACCAACTGGGCAGAAAACTTTGGTAAATCTTTCTATTCTATTACTTGCTGTTTCATCTTTTTTGTCTTGCATAATCACAATGAACTTTATATATCATTCACTTTTTTTGCAAGAAAATTGCAATTCAATTTACTTTATTATACTATTTTGGTCTAACAAAGCCCCAAAATCTTTTCAATTGGAACTACAATTATTTCAGTAAGAACAATGAAAGGATTCCTTAAACCTGATGTTAAGAAGAAACAGACATGTTTTGAAGTTCCTTGCACTTAATTTTAAAAAAAATTAGAGAAAACTGTTTCAATTGCTTGTTACGTTGATGATCACATGGAAATTCCATCGTGTATCCTTATTTGTTTGACATTCACCATATAATCTTCCCTCAGTTTTTCTTATGCATATTTCTTTCAAATTTGGAACAGGCTATGATGAAACCTTGCCCTCAAAATATGATATCGACTTCCTTGGCTACTGTGCTCCAGTAGAAGGATATGGATATTTGGACAGTTGGACTAACCATTAGTTCTAATGCACATGCTAATAGTACCTTCTTTAAAGAGTAACTTGATTCCGCCACTAGGAGCCAATGAAGAAAAAGGTTTATTTATTATGTCATCAAGAGAAGACACCATAAGAGCTCATTAATAAGATTGTCATGAGCAGTCCACTGTGCTTACTAAGTTAATTTTTTACTCATTATCAATGAGTGCAAATTAACTCTCCACCATCTACTAGCCATCCACCACTCATTAAGTCAACGACATTTCTCAACGAATAACCATTGCTTTAAGACAATGTGCCCATATACGAGTACCATTCACAACTTCATCTCATTCTCTCACTAAACATCTTCTTTTTGAAATTTTACTTACTCAATGCCTTTGTTGTCTGCTCTTAAACAGAATGACATATATTAAGATCATTCTGATGGCGAGAGGATGGAATGGATGCACTGGAAGCATTTCATATGGGAAATTCTTCCTTCTTAAGCAATGAAATTCCCTCTAAGTTTAAAACTTAAAACTTCTAAATAAAATGTACATTCTAGAACATGAGAAAGCTTTTTTTTTATAAGTAATTATAAGGAGAACAAAATGAAAGTTGAAAACATGTATAATCTCCAGTTATTATTAATCAATAAGGAAAAGTCCATTTGCAATGAAAGATTTAGAAAATAATATGAGACATGCAAATTATACAGAAACTACACTTCGTCCCCATGAGGCTTGGCCCCTTTTTTCTATCAACTTATAGTTTTAAAATCATCACTTTGCCACCTTGAAGTCTTCTCTGTCACATTTGTTAGAATATTAATTGAATGATTAAATTAAATATTTTCTATTCACTTAAGCTTTAGGAAGTAATCATTTAATATGGTATCAAAGTAAAGGTTCTAAATTCAGACATTGACTCTATAGTTTACCTCCCACTTCAATTAGATATTCTACATGTTAAGCCTCATTTGTTAAGAGAGAAAGTTTGAGATCTCACATGAAGGGGAGTGTTGAAATATTAATTAAATAATTAAATTCATAATTTCTTATCAACTTAAGCTTTTAAGATAATTAGTGATTTAATATTATATCAAAACATAGATCATTAGTTCAAATTCAAATTGTACAATCTACTCTCAATTTCAATTAAATATTTCACATGTTGAGTCTCACTTGTTAAAGGAGAGTTTGAGCCCACATATAAAGAAAAGTGTTATTGAATGATTAAATTCCTCATTCCTATCAGCTTAAGCTTTTAGAATAATTGATAATTTAACATAATACCAAGAAGAGGCCCTCAATTCAAACCCTGATTCCACAATTACCCCTGTTTCAGTTAAATATTCTATGTATTCGGCCTCACTTGTTGAGAGGAAGAGTTTAAACCTAAATGTAAAGGGGATTGTTAGAATATTAATTAAATAATGAAATTCACTATTTCCTGTCAACTTAATCTTTTGGAATAAGTAGTGACGACCGTACTTCCTGTTAGCGACTCCCATTTCATTCAAAAGTACACTAACAGTAAAACATAACAAAGCAAATTTTAAAGAGGCAAAGTGACTTCAAAACTGCATGGTTGCAAAGTGAAAAGGGGCAATGCCTTATTTCTCTTTTAAAATGTATACCCAACCCATGTCTAAAAGAAGTGTAATTAACTCAGTGAATTCCAAGGAGTAGCTTTTTTTGAAAACAAATAAATGGCAATGGAAAATTAATGAAGAAAGGGATAACATACCAAAACCACGACCAGGCTTGCAATTGCATATTTCACAGTGCCATAAATCCAGCAAATTCTGAAATTAAGATTCTAATATGAAAGAAAAACCATAAATCATATAGCATGAATTGATAATACTTATTACCATGTCTCTCATACCATGATTGTGTCAACTGCATATTAAGGGGAGTAATGTAAATCATGAGTGAATAAATGTCAAGGTTCACATGAAAGCTGAACCACATTTCAGGACACTGTTACTCAAAAGGGTATCAATACCTACACCAAGTGAGTAATTTCAAGCTCCAATATCATGAACGATTATCGTATTTGTTTCTTTGTTTTATTTTATTTTTTTAATAAATATGGTTGACAAAAATGCACGATGACTTTTTTCTTGTTCACATATGGTATTCTCAGCTTGCTCATAGGCAGCCAACCTCATCCCTCAAATTATCCATCTCCTACACTTCCTTCTTAAACTGCCAATGCATGTGCTGCTAAACGAGCACAAGAATCACACATCTTTCACTTGGGAAAGTGTGCATCTACCGCCCATTCCTGGATAGTAGCCAATATAGTCCATTCTACTAGGGTTTGAGACCACTTTTTCATTCCAACTCCCCTCACCCCAGACCAAAAGGAAAACACTCTCTTTTCCCCATATCAATTGTAAATCAACTACTATTTTCCTGGTAACATACCTGAGGGAAAACGCCATTTGTTTGGTGGCTATTTCCATACAATGAAACACACCACTTCTTCTTGGCATTTGGAGTGAAAAATTCAGCAACAAATTCTCGCCAAAATTCAATATTGTTATCCTGCATTAAGAACGAACATCACAACCAGATCAGTGAAACACTAAAGCCTGAAAAAAAGAACTATACAAGAAATAAATAAATATAGAAATATGACAACATTACTTCTGGTCGGTGCTGCTGCTGATACATGTATTGTGTCAAACGACGAGCACACATTCCTGGTTCATAGACTGGTCTCATGGCAGATCTAATGGGAAAATTCTGCTGTTGCTGTGGATGGCACCGTTGCTGAGGAAGAGTCTTGAATAGCTCTTGATCCTCTTGTTGTTGCCGCTGTAGAATTCGCTGCGGTTGCAAAAACTTCATCTTTGTAGTGGCAGCTTGAGAAGACTGCCCAGACATTTGAAGAAAATGCAGCTGTTGCTGTTGCTGCTGCAAAAGCATTGCTTGATCAGAATGTTGATCTTCTAATTTGACTGGTCGTATGCGTCTTCCTATCTGGTTCTGTTGAGGCTCTAGCTTCACTGGACCAAGATTATGCAGAGACTGCAGCTGCTTCTGAGGGGCAATCTGATCATTCAACATCTGCGCCTCCAACTTGACAGCGCGCACACCCCCTAAACCACCTTGAATATACTGGAATTGCTGCTGTTGCTGCCGCAGTTGATGTTGCTGCAGTTGGCTGTGAGAAACAGATGACTGCAGCATTGAGTTTCCAGAAGAGGCTGGTAGTTGAGAATTTTGAACTTGATCAGATGAACCAGAATTTGTTATGTTTGATGGGGCAAAATATGAAGGAGAAGGAGTGAAACCACAGTCATTTGCTGCTGCCGAACGAGGATCAGACCCGGGAGTGGTACCAACACTTCCTTGTTGAAAACCCCCCAAACCAGAGGTGCTGGTGTTCAATCCCCCACTGCCAAATGTTTGATTGAGCAGAGATGAAATGTTGGATGTATGTCCAAGAAAATCCAAGTTAGACTGTGCACGTGGAGGTCCAACTGAAGAAAATGCTGGTTGTGGAGGCAACAAACCCCCTTGAGATCCTAAAATGGCAGAGTTCGATCGAAGGAACACAGGTGAAATAGACTGGGCACCACCAATCGGTGTCGGCGATCCAGATGGAATCATCTTGCTAGTAGCAGAACTGTACCTATTCACCAAAATTATCCAATAAAGCATAAATAACATGTCAAAAAAAAAAATCTAATCAAACTCATACGCCAACATGCACGACTCAAAATTTTGATCAACCTAGAGCTAAATCAATTTCTTTCTCAAACCTTAAACACCTTACGGTTCTCACATCAGAAACAGAAGTTTTAAATAAAACAAACCAAAAAACAAAGGTCTTCCTTTAAATAATTTGATCCAAGTTGTGGAATATGATGAACTAAGCACAGCAAAACAAATCTAGAAAAGCTACCCTTTGTTATTCAACCCACAGTTTTGCCAAAATAAAAATCTCTAGCAAAGAATTGAGGCCAATATCTGATAAGTTCTTCTATATTGAATGAAACAATAAAGCTAAGCCCCAAACCTCTTTCAGCAAAACACAAACCAGAAAAAAATCGATTACCACGCTATAAAAAGGATTAGTTGGGAATCTCAACTAAAATGTTGCAAACAACACCACCCCCCCCCCCCCCCCCCCCCCCAAAAAAAAAAAAAATCCTAAGAGAGTTCGTTGAATTCATTTTAATTCCAATTAAAAAAAATGAGAACTTACGTTGGAAAGGTTGCAAATATCGGACTAGTAAAATAAAATAAAGTACCACCATATATCGAGCCAAGTAGAACTAGTTCACTAAGTTCAGGAGATAACTTACTTTTTAAGTTTCAAAAAAATAAAATAAAAACTAATAACATAAAAATGCAACAAAATTTCTTTCACTCTCTTTACCCATTTTCTCGACAACCAAACAAATAGCAAAACCCAACAACTAAGAACAAACATAGCATCAATCACACCAAAATTTGTGTATACCCAGAAGAAAAAAAAAATGACACAAGCACATATATACACCTAACATATCACTGAAATTATACAATTACACTCCAAACAAAATATCTAATTCAGTTTGAAAAAAAAAAAAAAAAACGATAGCGAGAGAGAGAGAGAGAGAGAGAGACTTACACGATTGGCAGTCTCGGTGATTCTGGGTAGATTATTATCCTAAACAAGGTTTAAAACAAACCCAAATAGATAAAACCACAAACATGAGTTAAAAAATATGATAAAGCAGCATGATTTTTGTTGTTTGTCTTTACACGGGTTTCAATGTGAATATTTATTTTGTTTTCTTTTTCTAAACAATAATCTTCATCGTAGAAGCGTCCGTACGCACTTTCTGAAACCCTTTTCTTCAGAGTCTCTCAGGTTACACGCACACACTCTCTCTCTGTCTCTCACTCACTCATTGTCTGCTGTGTTGTTTATTCACTCACTCTCTCTGTACTCTGCGTCTCTATGCACTCCGTGCGTCTGTCTGTCTGTCTCTCTGTGTTCCGGACGTCAAAACTCTTTTAGATTGGATTCAGTATTTTATTATTATTTCTTGTCTTCTCTTTTTTATTTACAAGTTGAAATACTGTACACCTTTTTAACTAAAAAAGTCAATGTTGTGGGGGTAGGGGGCTAACATGCTATTCATGCCTATGCTATGCATGCACATCATATCATTATAATTATTTTTTAATTAATCATATTAAACTTTAGAGAAAATGATGTGGAGATCTCTCAAGTTTCCATGAGATTCCTGGTTTGGTTACAAATTAGATTTTGCTTTCGTTTTATTTTGGGGACATTTCATTTCAGGCTTTTGAGTTATTGCGCGTTTTGAAAAGACTTTTTCAAAATTTAAAAATTAAACTTTTAATTTTAATCAATTTACCTTTATTCGTTAGTTTTAGTTGTTAACTTCTAATAAAGATATCTAAAAAGACCAAATTATCTTTCAATTTTTTTTAATGTTTAATTTTGAAATTAAGGATAAATTTAAAATTTGACGGAGGAGGGTCAATTGAATCAAATTAAAAGTTCAAGAGGTTAAATTGATAGTTTTTAAAATTTAGAAGGGTCCTCTCAAAATGCGCCGTAATTCAAAGGTTTAAAGTGAAATTTTCCCTTTTATTTTTCTATAAAAATTCATACTTGATACAAATTTCAAGCACTCAAAATATCCTTAATTATATTGATTTTTTAAAATATAAGATTCAAATTTGAGTTTCAGTTCTATGTTTCTTTCTTATTTTGATTAAATTCTAAATTTCTTTAATTTGAAAACATCATTTGTCCATCACCCTTAAAATATTAGTTTATAGCATGAATTAGTGAAAACCTTTACTAATATAAAAAATTAATTAAAAATTTGTTGAAAAGTATACCAAATCTATATTTTGCTTAAATATTTTAAATAGTTTGCTTTTAAGTTCAAGCCAATTAGACTACTTTGATTACTTCTCACAAATCCTTTGTTTCTCATTTAGTTTTGAAATTTTTAATTTTTAATTTTTTTTTAAAAAAAAAAAAACACACAAATTCTCATTTAGTTTTGTCGTTTTGGTTTTTTGAGTGAGAAAATTAATTTTTAAGTTAATACAGAAAAGTTGGTATTAGTGGAGAGCATCCATAATAATTGTTAAGAATATATTTGATATTATTCTAGGATTATTTTCTTCCTTATGTATTATTAGGCTTCCTGTTTATCACTCATAACCTCTTTATAAATAGAGGTCTTTGTAATATTTTAGTATATATAACAATACTCAATACAATGTAGTCTTTACGTGCTTTCGCTCTCTCTTCTCTCTCTTTCTTCAATATATCAATATATTTAACAATAAGCATCCATCTTTACAAGGAAATTAGGTGTTACTTCAATGACCAAGTGTGGTCAATTGATGGCAATTGGAGTAACGCCTCAAACAACTAATAGCAATCGAGTGGATAGTGGTTAAGGCATTACTCCATTATTGTTTTTCAGCATCCCCATGAATGGGGTGTGATTATATATAACCTCTCATTGGATAGGTTGAGAAATCTGAAAAATTATAGAACCAGGATAAGAAAATGCAAGAGTTCAAAAGTTAAGGTTTGGAACAACTTCATCAAATCCTATTTTCCATTAATGAGACCAAAACTAATTATTTTTTTTTTTTTTTTTTTTTGAATAAATGGCAGATATTATTCAAAAAATCTGGAATGAATACAAAACATCTAGAGCCACACAAGACTCTAAATACCAAGAGTTCAAAAGAACTCTAAACAACAACATCAGAACACTCTAATGTAATTACATCATGAATAAAATCCGGAACTTCTTCTATCCAAACTCGATGCACCCCATTGATACCAGCTGCTCTTGCTAATCCATGAGCTGCACCATTGGCTTCTCTTCTTACATGTTCCACCTTCCAGCTTCTAAACCCCGGCAGAATAGTATGAATATCTTCTATAATTTGACCAAAATTACTCCAGGTTGCTCCTCCATTGATCGCTTGAACGACTGTTTTTGAATCTCCTTCCAGCACAATTTCTTGGAAGCCCAAATCACGGCAGAACTCCAATGCATTAAGGGCTCCCATCGCCTCCGCCACTGTAGGCTCCGGGCTTCCTTCTATAGCTAAGCAAGATGCTGCACACACCTGCCCCATGAAGTCCCGCACTATAATACCCACACCAAAGTGTTTAGAAGATACTCTCACCGACACATCCCAATTGACTTTATACGTGTCAAATTCTGGAGCTTTCCACCGAATTTGAGAGACAACGTGTTGAGGTTCGATAGCTGCCCTTTCCTCCTGGTTCTCCCTAGATGCTTCCCAAACTTTCCATTGGGCAGCTACTTCTTCGGCCAGTACCCTTGGATGTTTAAATGAGCCCCCATGAGTTGCTTCATTTCTTCTATACCATATAGCCCGCGCAGTAGCTGCAAAGATTCCCAATTCCTCCATGCTGCATCTATGAGACTGAAACTCAAATATTTCCATGAACCCCTCCTCCTTGCACACACTTTTCTGCAGGGATCGAACACTTATACTCCACACGTCTTGAGCTGCTGGGCAGTGCCAGAGTGCGTGAGCAGTTGTTTCCACTTCATTTGTGCAAAAAATGCAATTTGCCTCCTTTATCACCCCTCTGTTTTTGAGGTTTGCTTTTGTAGGTAGAATATTACAGCACGCCCTCCAAATAAACATCTTTGTGGCATTAGGCACCCTCATTTCCCATAGAGTCTTCCAAATAGCCTTACTTCCTGCTTGTTTTGAACCTTCACCATAAGTTTCAGCCTTTCGTTCGAGCTCCAAGTGATAAGCACTTCTAACGGAAAATTCTCCCGACTTCGTGAACTTCCAAATCATCGCATCTTGCTTATTATATCTGCTCAGTGGAAGCCCGCAGATTGCATCAGCTTCATCCTCCCAAAAGATCTCCCGAATTAGTGGGATATTCCACCTTGTTGGTTGGGTTTCAATCAAATCACAAACCTTAGCATCTCTTTGTAGAATTCGGCATGGAGATTGAATGGTATAAGAGGATGGATTTGGGATCCATTTATCCCCCCAAATTGACACTGAATTACCATTTCCAATGCGCCAAATCAGCCCAGCAAAAAATAGCTCCTTTGCCGAAAGAATGCTTCTCCAAGCCAATGACGGTCTACTCCCCACTTTCGCTTCCCGTAAGGAGCTTTTTGGAAAATATTTGGCCTTAAGGATTTTGGAAGCCAAACTGTCTGGTTGCTTGATTATTCGCCATAATTGTTTTGCAAGGAGTGCTTTATTGAATACATGAAGATCTCGGAACCCCAATCCCCCTTGAGACTTTGCACGCCCCATTTTTTCCCAACTCATCCAATGTATTTTTGTTTTCATTCGCCTTATTCCCCCACCAGAAATTCTGCATAATACCATTAATTTCTTTGCAAAGGACTTTTGGGAGTAAAAAGATACTCATACTATATGTGGGAATGGCTTGTGCCACAGCTTTTAATAAGACCTCTTTACCGGCTTGTGAGAGTAACTTCATCTTCCAATCCATGACCTTTTTCCGTACTCTTTCTGAGAGGTTCTGGAATTCTCTAGTTCGAGACTTCCCCACTAGAGCTGGGAGTCCCAAATATTTATCATACCTCTGTGTAACCGGCACCCCAGACAACCGAATGATTAGGTCTTTAACCTCACGTCTCGTGTTGCGGCTGAAAAATATCGACGTTTTGTCTCTATTCAACCGTTGGCCCGACGCTTTTTCATATGCTTCCAAAATTATTGTTAAACGTTGCCAATCCTGTGCTGTAGCTTTACAAAAAATAATACTATCGTCTGCAAAAAATAGATGGTTTAACCGCGGACCCCTTGGGGAAGTTGGAACTCCCCGGAGACTCCCAGTTTGTTCGGCATATAATAATTGGGAACTTAATGCCTCCGCACACATTATAAACAAATATGGAGAGATGGGATCCCCTTGCCTGATCCCTCTTGTAGGCTGGATCCTATATACCTTCAGGATTTCCGTTGATGATAATCGAGTACCATACTGAGGAAATACATTTCATAACTAGGCCAATCCACTTCGCACCAAAACCCAATTTTTCCATAACCCCTTCCACAAAACACCACTCCAGTGGGTCATAAGCCTTGCTCATATCCAGTTTTAATGCCATGTAACCGACTTTCCCTCACATCCGAGAATGCATGGAGTGCATAGTTTCATAGGCCGCCAACACGTTATCCGAGATGAGCCTTCCCGGGATAAAAGCGCTTTGGTTGGGAGAAATGATTTCATGGAGAATCACCTTCAATCTGTTTGCCATGGTCTTTGAAATAATTTTATAAATAACATTACAAAGACTAATAGGTCTAAATTCAGAAACCTTTGAGGGATTATTCTTTTTAGGAATCAATGCAATATGGGTAAAATTTAAATCATCACTAAAATTACCCGAATTGAAAAAATGTTTAACAATATTGCATACCTCCTCTCCAAAAATTGACCAATTGTCATGGTAAAAGCAAGCAGGCAATCCATCCGGTCCCGGGGCTTTTTGGCCACCCATTTGAGAGATGGCGTAGTAAATTTCCTCCACTGTGATTTCCCGCTCCAGCTGCTCATTCATGCTTGGAGTGATTCTCCTTTCCAACCCATCTAGGCATTCCCTTAGCCCATACGGGTTAGATGTAGAAAAGATATTCTGAAAATAATCCGTAAAGGCTCTATTGATACTTTCAGATGTTGAACATAAATTCCCAGCTTCATCTTCAATTTGTATAATATGATTCATCCGACGCCTTTGATTGACACTAGCATGGAAAAATTTTGTATTTTTATCTCCACTTTTTAGCCAGTGTTCTTTCGCCCGCTGCCTCCAATGCATCTCCTCTTTTTCAATAAGGTCATTAACCTCTTGCTGCAGTAATTTTATATTCCCCTCCTCCGGTCTAGAATCACCCATTTGTAGCAATTTTAATTGCTCGGTCTTCTGTTGAATTTGGGATTCGGCCTGCCCCTTCTCCTTAATTTGCCATCTTTTAATCACCTTTTTGCACCTCCCTACTTTTGCCGAGAAGGACATCCACGGATTTGAAGCCAATTCTTTCTCCCTCCATACTGATTTTATCAATTTATTGTGGCTGTCTATTTTCCCCCACCCAGCTGCATAGAAAAATCTCTTCTCAAACCTCCTTTGGTCACTCCTTACAATGCAAAGCTGAACATTAATTGGTGCATGGTCTGATGTACGATTGGCCAATACCTCCACCCCATAGTTTGGGTATGATGTCATCCAAGCTTGGTTTGCAATTGCTCTATCTAATCTCTCCATGATAAAATGCCCATCCTCCCTTTTGTTGCTCCAAGTAAACTTTGGGCCCACAAAACCCAAGTCATGGAGTTGACAACTATCCATAGCTTGTTGAAAATCCCTTATTTGCCATCTAGGCCGTTTGTTAGCACCATACTTCTCTTCATCGGCCAATATTTCATTGAAATCTCCTACACACATCCATGCACTAGAAGACAATGAATGGAGGTGCATAAGAAGATCCCATGATTCTTTTCTTTTTGCCACTTCGGGATGACCATAGAAGCACGTTAGAGTCCATTGTGCTATACCATCCACTCCTCTTATTTTAGCATTAATGTGGCGTCGACTGTAATTTTGAATCTCTACCAATTCATTATCATTCCAAAATAATGCTAATCCCCCACTCCTTCCCACACAATCAACCACAAAAACACTACTAAAGCCCAACTTGTACTTTACCCGTTCCACCCGAGACGCCATTAGTTTGGTCTCCATCAAGAAAACCAAACTGGGTTTCTTCTCCTTTACCAAGCGGCAAAGGTCACGAACTGTCCGGAGGTTCCCAAGCCCCCGACAGTTCCAACTAAGGATACTCATAGCTCTTGGCGGGGCTGTGCACCAGCCACCGCCAATCTAGACTCAGGAATCTTATTGCCTTCCATCACTCTCTTTCCTTTCTTTCGGACAACCACATTATTGTCTAAATGTGCTTTTCCAGCTACATTTCTTTTTCCCAGCACCGAACAAATTTCAGTTCGTTCATTTCTTTCTCCTTTCTTCTCACGGGCCCTTTTTTTCCAAGAGCGAATTGAGGCACCCCTTGTGTCTATTGGCCCATGTCCATTACTTAATGGGGGGTGATTGCAGTCCACATAAAGAGCCCGCCGAGGAAATTTTTAACATTAGTTCGGAGCAAAGGTTTGTTGTTCTCGTGTGTGTATTTGTGTTTTCAAAAACAATGGCTCTCAGGTGCACACATTATTGGCGTTGCATTTGTCTTCGCGATTGCGCCACCAACTTAAAATCGAGCAATAGTGTTGCACACACAAAGGCGGCAACATGCTCGCCAAGTGGCAAAAATGTCACGTGCAGCAAGCACAGTGGCAGCGCTACCCACATGCAGGGGCAATCGCCGCTAGAGTGTAGCTGCATAATCTTCAATGTAGCGGCAAAACCTCCCATGGATAGCCACAACAAGTAGTGGCCACATGTAATACCCCGACAAAAACACCCGTTTTAAAAGATTTATGATTTACTACAAAAAGGTTAATGTTTTCATAAAACAAGGTTTTATAAACCAAAAGACCAAAACCCTTTATTAGTAGCCCAACCTCCTAACCCTTTTTAAAACAAAACCCAAAACTACCCCCCGTCATTGACTAAACGTACGCTAGGGGACCAGCCGAACGTATGCACTTGACGTATAGTGTGAACGTACGCTAGAGGGACCACCACGGGTCTTCTTTGACTAGTCTTTTAGCCAGTGAGCAATACCCCAGAACATACGTCTGAACCCTTTTATTCAATGTGTAATGGTACTTGGACGTTCACCCCAATAGTACACGAATGTTATTTGACACTCTGAAAAGCAATTTTAACCTATTCAGCACCTTTTCAGAACAAGGCACGCCCCAAGCCCCTATATAAACTACATCCTTCGACCTTCAGCCTCCTCTAACTTCATAAAACCCTAATACTATTGTGAGGAGTGCTTTGGAGAGAGAAGGACAAGACCTTGGTGCCTTGTCATCCTCTAAAGGTAACCGCTTGCTCATTTTCATAAGCCTTCATGTTGCTCTTATTGTTCTTCATAATTATTTTAAGTTTTAAAGATGCTTTGACAAGTTCTTGCACCTATTTTCTTACAAAGAAAAAAAAAAGTTTTAAAGAGCTTTAAATCGCCTTTTTATTGCTTTGAGTTGCATGATGTGTACCTTGCATGTGTCTACTTAATAGCCTAGGATAAGATATATCAACCCTTAGTTTTAGATAGAAGCCTCAAAACATAGTTTGGAGCTTTTGGACGAGAGTCTTAACTCAATGGCCGAACATTCGCTCTCGAACCCAAGCGTTCACTCAGGGAGAAGGGCATTCGCCCCTTAGCTCCAAATGTGTATTATTAGGGTTTAACGACCCCTTTTTCGTTAGATAGGACCTAATACGTTACTCGTAGAAGTTCTCTAGTACTACACATAACGATGTGTCATATTTCATTATAGCAGGGACTTGTAATGTCAGAAGACTTAAGCGAGCGCACAAGGTAAGTAAGCACTTACGACCATTTTCCTTAAAAACGTGCGATATGTCAATTGATTGAGCATGCGTATGATATGAACATATCTATGTTTTCGTACAACTTGGTAATTGTTTTAATAACTGGTTGATAAGGTGCATCATATGATATGGTACACCGGTACGTGCGGTATAATGGTCATGGGCTTACTATATAGATTTGATTCTATGGTCAAACATGTATGGATGTGATATATGGGCCTTGGATCTAGTGGTTATTTTGTCACTGTTAAGTGCCAAAATATTCATATTTTAACCCTTAAACTTATGTGTGTTAATTCTTTAGTATGGTTAGTTTATGCTATTTTAGTTCCTTTATGTGTTTTTCATGCTTTTGTAGGCTTTTGGAAGAAATTGAAGTAAATCTAGAAGATTTGGGGTTCAAAGAGAGAATTTGAAAAAAGTTAGAGTTCCTAGCAGTGCGATCGATCGCAGAGGACTTACGCTCGAGCGCACTACCAGAGAAGACAAGTAACGAGTGTAGCCATGTGCGATCGTGCGCAGACCAGAAGAGTCTCGATCGCAGACGTGTGATCGAGCGCACACGGGTTGCGATCGAGGGCACTCGTGCGTTGGAGACACATCAAAGGCAGCCAAGCTCTCCCTTTCCTTCCAAATTAGGGTTTTTCTTGTCCTTGTTGTACAAGGACTTAAACCTACGATTGTATTAGGGTTTCTGGGTTTACTTGGGACTCTAAGATTCCTTTAAGCCTATAAATAGACCTCTTAGCTTCTAGGAAAAAGTGTGAAGAAAGAGGCACAAGTTCTGGAAAGGAACTAAAGGCTAGATCAAGATGAGTTTGGGTTTTTCTTCTCTTCCACCTTTTATTTTGTTATATAGTTTATATTTTAATTGGGGCTAGATTAAAGCCCTAATCATGTCTATTTATGATTTCAATATTGGCGCCCTTGCTACAATTATATTTTGGTGTATTTAACTTGATTAATTCATGTTATCTTGAATTCCTCATATGTGTTTCCCTGATCAACATATGCATATGGTATGAACTAGTTAATTAAATCAATTTAGATGATCGAGTCCTGGGTTTAATAAGAGTAAGAAAAACAATTCACACTGGGTTCTTGGGTTAATCAACATGGAGAACCGGAAGTAAACACCCATGCCCTAGGCCTCATGTGTTTGTCGATTTCCACATATTTATGCTTTTTTAAAGAACAACTTAGTAGACACCCATGCTAAATCTTTTAAGAAGCAAAATAATTAGAGTAGACACCCATGCCTAATTCGTTACTTAGGAAAATCAATAGCCTAAGGAGTAGACACCCATACCCTTAGGTTGGAAAATATTAAATATACTGGTATGATTAGCGCATTGGCATATTGTTATCTTAACTAGTTTGATTAGTGGTAGATATCAAAACCCTAATCCTTTTTAGTTTTAGTTTATCTTTTATTTTATTATATTAAATTCAATCAGGACAATTGAATTTTATTTGTTTAATTAAATAGGAAATTACTTCTAAACATAATTTACCAATCCTCATGGAAATCATCTCGTATTTGCCTACTATACTATCGTTTGATCTTGTATACTTGCGAGTAAAATATACCAAGTATTTGCCTATTAATTTAGGTGGGTATTTGGCACAACAAGTTTTTGGCGCCGTTGCCGGGGATTGCAACAAATTTTGGGGGCCTTACACCACAACAATGTGCACACTAGCAACAACGCTACTGCAATGTGCTTGCAACACCACTACACAATAGCTTTGTTCACAGTGGTGCTCATTACAACATCGTCGTAAGAAGTGCACGGAATTTGTACATTGGCTCGTGGTCGTCACTTCATGGTAGAGGAGCGACAGATCTATGTAGCTCAACTATGGAGGTAGAGCATATCTATGTCACCACACAAAGGTGGAGCAATGGCTCTATATGGGGTGGCGCAATGGATTGTTGCTACATCGAGAGTAACTTTTTCAACATTACTTTCCACTTAAGGCAATGTCTTTTTTGCAAGGTTGCTGGTTACAACCCGCTCTTTGGTCGAGCGCTCGTTCCCTAAGGCGAGCATTCGTCCAGGAGCTATGGTTTTGGACAGAAATCCCTAAAATGCTCTTAGGCTTCTATCTAAGGCTATGGGTTGGTGGCTCCTCCCTTAGGTTTAAAACAAACACATCAGCCACTAGGTAATACGACTAAAGAGAATCAAAGAAAAAGTGTTTTAAAGCCTTTTTAAACATTCATGGTATTGTTAAGAAATAAGCACATCCAAGTACAAAACATGCAAATTTTAAAGAGAACAAGAACAAGGGTGGGTTGAAAACCTTTCAAAATCATTCTTTCCTTTCATAAGAAAACTGAGTATAAGGACTCGTCATAGTAATTATGACATTAAGAGAGTAGTTGCAACATTTAGAAAACATAAAAGAAGGATCAAGAAGTCACCTTAGAAGATAGCTAGCTCCACACCTCCTCCTTCTCCAAGAACACTCACAAATCTCACCACTCTAAAAAATCAACCCAGTAGCATTTCCTAGAGCTCAAAGGGCAGAATGGCTGGCAAAGGGCGTGGGAAGAGGGTATTTATAGGGTAGAAAGGCTATGAGCTTTGCAGGAAAAGTTCTGGAAAGGTGCAAGCACTCATGTACTATTCACTACGGGTTAAAAATGCTTTTCAGGCGTGTGATTTGGGTATTGTCCAACAATTTAATAAATAGTCAACGAGTGCTCGCGTACTGTTCATGTGAGCACTCGTGTACTGTTCACAAAAGATAAAAAATGCTCAAATTGTACAATTGGGTTTTGCACAAGGGGTAATACACTATTTACACGAGCGCTTGTTTGGTCCCATGGACAAGCGCTCGTTCAGTGAGGGTATTTTGGGCTTTTTCTTGGTAAGAGGGTTTAAGGACTTGGGTTAGTCAAAGAAGGTTTAGGCCACGTGTTTTAAAGAATTATTGACCGATTAAGAAATCTTTAATACTTTTAAAAAGTGACGATTTATCGGGGTATTACATTAGGAGTGGATTTGCCACCGTTAGCTTGTTGTTTGGAGGATGGTTTGGGCATCTTAAAGTTTTGTTTTTGTTGATTATTTTTCTTTAGTTTTTTAGAATTTTTATTTTTTTAAATTTTTAGGGTTCAATTTTTTTTTTAGTACATATGGTTAGGTCCGAGATCAAATGGCTACCTCAGTTTCAAAAAGTGTCACAACAAAGTCAGAATCTCGATTTAGAGGGGTTAAGATTAAAAAAATAAAGTTGAACAAATATTGACTGAAAATATTAAAGAATATAACTAATGAAATAAATAAACAATTTAACAAAATTTAATTATTTTTTAAAAACATATAAATGTAACTTACAGTTTATTTTGTCATACCTAGTGCTAATTTATTCAATTATCCTATTGTGAGCTTGGTTATGTACACTATTTTTATCTCTCACATGACTTTGTAATTTCTCTTTCTTTTTTCAATTTTTAAACCCTTCATTAATAACAAATGAGTCTCATTCTGCTTGATTTGTCAACTAACAACAATTAGAGAGATAAGAAATGCAAGAAGCTTGATAAGACCATTGTAAAAAACAGAAGAACCTAGCAGCTAGCAAAGAAGTTCCTTTTAGACAAAAAGGACAAAGAATAAAATTAAAGGCTATATGCCTTAGCCTTGTCCTTTTAACTTAAAAGTCATACAGCTTATAAATCTTAATTAAGAAGACTAAGGTTAGAGTTGTAAGCACTTACGTTAATTATTTATTATTTATTTTTTTAATTTATTATTATTATTATTTTTGTCTTCCAAGTTCTAACTCTACACTTTTATAAATGAGTGCTTGCAAACCTTTGAGATATGTCACACCTTGAGACTGTATCTAGAATGAAAGATTTGGTCACCTTAATTAATTTAGTTTCATTCCCAGTAGCTTATTATGATTTGACTTCTAATTAGTTTGATGTGACATCTTTGAGGTCCATGGTAAGTGTGGTACAACTTTTAATTAGAACTTAGACACAATGTTTTGGTTGAAGTCGTCTTCTTCCTTGCTCTTTAACTCTAAAGCTCTGACACTCTAAAATGCAGACAATGTTTTAATGAGAAAATAAAATATAGAGATGTCACCTACTATTTGAATCCCGATCCTAGACTTCTCATGAAATTTTTTTGCCTCCTAATGAATGGCTGAGAGTGGGCAACCAAGGGCGGACAAAAACTTCTACATGGGGTAAAAAAAATTGGGGGCTGAGAGGGGCATTGACCCCCCTCCCCCTGCCTCGACAAGTGGTTCTTATTATAAACTTAAATACCGACTTATACATTTCGTCTAAGTTTTTTAAAAAATTGGACGGAAGCTTCGAGTCGGCATTTAGGTTTACAATATGTACCGCCAGTAACACCTTTTGAAACTAAGGTAGCAATTTGATTTCGGCCCTAACTACATGGACTAAAAAAGTATTAAACCTTAATAAGAGGGTCAAATAACTTTGGCTCCTTTGTGGTTAACGACTTTATTTTTACTCACTTGAGTTTCAATTCGTATCACAAATGGTACCCTGCTTATTGATTAAAACAGAGTTAGCACTTTCGTCCAAAAAATTGTTGGAAGTCCATGTCAGCTCGATAAAAAGCTGACACGTGGAAAGGTGTAGTATTAAAAATTTTAAAAATATAAAATATCTAATAACTAAGAGCATTCACATTGACCTCCACAAATTAGTTTTTTTTTTTTTTTTTGGCTATTTTAACTATTAATATAACAAAAAATTGCTCCAGATCCGGCTCAATAAAATGACTAAGGATTTGTTGAGCTGCTATAGTGCTCAGCAAATTTGCTAAGCACTATACCTAAACAAATCCTTATTTATATTAATAATAAAAGTAATCTTGCTCTCTCTCTTCTTTGGGAATAGGAAAAGTAGATAAATAAATAATATTTTAAGTTAAAAAGTGAAAGTGAATAGCTAAAATGTTGAGTCGGATGTAAGTGATTTGAAAAAGTAGATCGTTAAAATAGAAAAATGTGTTTTTTAGCTAAATTTTAGCCAAATATTATTGACCCGGATGTAAGTGCTCTAATAACTAAAAAATTCAAACAATAAAAAAAAAAAAAAAACAAGGGGTGACTCTTTGGGCAAAAAAGAGGTGGCCATTCTTTTAGCCAACAAGGGGGTGGCTGAACCACCCCCAAAGGCCTTGTGGGTGGTTCGGCCACCCCAAAATGGTTTTCCACAGGCCTTGAGGCATCCCCTGTGATGCCCCAAGTTTCCAAGAGTTAGTTATCACAAAATCAACCATTACACTTAAGCTTAGAAAACCCTTTTTGCAAACCCCAAGGGTGTGCCTTAACCTTAAACCAAGCTTTCACTTGAATTTAGCCCTAAAAACCCAAATCAAGCTCTTTGGCCGAACGTTCGGCAGGGAACCACACCTGTAATACCTCGATGAATCACCAGTTTTAAAAGACTAATGATTTACTAAATAGTAACAAAACATTTTATAAAACATGGTCTTATAAACCAAAACCTGAACCCCTTATGAGTGACCACAAATCCATTGAGATTTTCCAAAAAACCCAAGACCATACTCTCTGACCGAACGTTCACCCTTAACCTAAGTACAAGCGTTTTCTTGGGGGACCACCACGAGCGTTCGTTGACTAGTCTTTGAGCCATTGGGTAATACCCAAGCGTACGCCTGAACCCTTTGGTCTATTGTGTAATAGTACCCAAACGTTCGCCTTATAGTACCCGAACGTTCGCTGACACTCTGAAAAGTAATTTTAATCCATTCTCCACCTTTTTAGAGGAGAGCATGCTCTAAGCCTGTGACATCCTATAAATTTTGTAGATTAAAATAAAATTATAAAGCATTTTTTTAATATATATATATATAGTTGTTGTATTTAATTCATATACTCATATATAGAAAAGCCATTAGAATAGAACTCTAGGTGAGTTTTTATCCAATTAAATATCATGTAGATCTCCTAGAATATAGGAAGAGATTTTATCTCTTCTTAACTAAACGTGGTACGTGATAGGTGCATATATATATAAAAGATGACTCATTTAGTTAGGAGAGTATTAGTGAGATTATTAGCCTATTAGATACTTGGGAGTCTTATAGATTTTAGGACGATTTATTGCTTAATAATAATAATAATAATTAGAAAAAAAAATAAAGAAAAAAAAAATAAAGAGATGTAGCCTCCAAGCCAATTTTATCAACGTTGTCTTACTTTTTTTTTTTTTTTTCATTTGCCATTTGTTTTCATGCATAAGATGAAGCCTCCACATAATGGACATTTGTCCTCTTGCATGATTTTCCCCATAGCCATTTGACACATGTCCTTTAGCTTAATTTTTTGTTTTATTATATCTCTCTCTCAACTCTCCTTGATATACTATAAATACCCCATAGGGCCTTCTTTTCTCCTCACGACCACACAGTAGCGAAAACAGGAGGTTATTTCAAGTTTTTTCTCTTCTTGCAACCTTATTTCTAGCACAGTAGCGGTAGTGCCCCCCAAGATGCTTGCTTTCTTGTCCATGTTCACGAATTTAGTGTCTTGAAGCTATAATTCTTGTTTTCTATTTCTGGGTATTGGTTAGCTACCGGAGATCTATCCCATTTTTCCTGGAATTTGACTATTTAGTATAATTGATTGACTGGTAGAGAAAACTTGTGGTGGTGGTGGGATTTGAAAAGTCTTCGTTTTGTTCATAGAATTTGGGGAGAAGTAAGAAATGAGTGTTTAATTTTATTATTGCTTCCTGGGCTTGTAAAGTTTGATTGGACTAAATCATGGGTATTTTAGGATTCTTGTATGGGTGGCTACTTAAGGAGTTTGACTCTTATTATTGAAATGTTAGTTCTGAAGGTTTTATAGAGATTATATATATTTTGTTTAGACAGATTTTTTCATATAAGTCAGTATAATGTTTTTGTGATTAGATATTATACATCCATAATAATGATAATAATAATAATAAATTTTTTATCTTATTGGATAAATGATTAGCACCTCACACACACACACACACACACATATATATATATATATATATATATGGAATATGACCTTATATGCTTACACATGGGGTCCGTGCAAACACACACACACACACACATATATATGGATATTTTATTTAAAATTTTGACTAAAACTTTAATATACTCTTCTAAGTTCATCTTTACAATTTATTTAGGTGAAAGGACGACTCGACTCAACCCAACGTCAAATCTAAGTAAGGGGACAAAACACCAAAAACCCCAACAAATTTTATTATAAATCTTTGAAAAATGTTGGGGATTTTATAAAGAATTCACTTACATGATTTTCAATTGCACTTCCTTTCATATTTTAATGCCAAGTTTTATTCAATCATATGTCATTGTTTAAGAATTTTATATATTACAGTTACCATATTTCAAGATTTATGCATGACTGCAATTATAAATGAAAAGAGCTCTCAAAGTTCATGGCATAGCATATAGTTACAGATGAGCTTACAGATCATATAAAATGTTATATGTGCATTTATGGCTATAAATGTTTAACTCGAGACACGATTATAGTGATGATCGGTACCACATAGGATAGAATGACAAGCACACCGAAAGACGGTTACGAGAAGGTGTGTGCTACCGGCCAGGTGGCCTTCACCTAGGGAAGTTCCAAACCTGGTAGCTCTCCCCTGTGACGACGGGATGAGCATATAAGTCCTTCGGGACAAGCCAACGTGCGCCGCTCACGGTAAATTTGTGATATCGGGTCAAAAGGGTAAAACAGTAGTTTTGAAATAAAAGTAAAAGGAAGTGCTTGTATATTTTATAAGTTACTTGCTATTCTTGTATTAATTGTCAATTATTTTATTATTTATGCATAACTGAATTATAGTATAAAATCTGCATAGCATGTTTTATAGCATCTTGGTGCTGTGGCTACTTACTGAGTTGTCGAACTCACCCCTTTTCCCTTTAAATTTTTCAAATGCCGTTATACATAATAGTGTTGAGAATGGGGCTTCCCATAGGTGTCCTTATTCTTGAGGACCCGATTATATGGCCTTATGCTTGGAACACATGGACCTACTACTTTGCGGAGCCGTATGAGTTTTAGAGCTTGGGATTCCAATGGGTTGCAAGAATCAAGCCATTGTTGTGCAGACTTTTGTTTTTTTGTAGACTGCACAATTTTTGTTATGTGTATATAGGAGAACACTTGACGCATGGGGAGGCTATAACCTCCCTATAGTAGTTGCTTTTGATTATGCCTCATAACAGGGCTTGAAATGTTTGTTTTTTTTGGATTCCTAGCTCATATGTTAACAAGATCTTGTAAATGTTCATATTAAAACACTAGTTCTATATAACTTTTGACTTCCTATCTTTCTTTAGTTTAGTCTTAATGTAATGATATCTGATAATTATATTTCTTAATTATTGTGTTTTCCCTTTTAAGTTCACGTTCCCCTATTCTCCTTAATCGGGGGCGTGACAAAGCCCCTATATAAACCCCTTCCTTTGACCCTCAGCCCCTCCTCACACTAGAGAACCCTAACCCTAGAGTGATGAGTGATTTTGAAGGAGAATAAGGAAGCCTTAGCGGTTTCGCTATCTTCTAAGGTATTTTCTTTCCCATTCCAATAGCCTTAATATTGTTCTTGTTGTTTTCTTAAGTATTACAAATTTTAAAGATGCCTTGACAAGTTCTTGTACCCATTTTTCTTACAAATACCAAGAATATTTTAAAGAGTTTTCAATCTGCCTTCGATTTCTTTGAGTTTGTATGTTAGCCTGTTTTATTACTTTGCATGTGTCCATTAGGAGCCTAGGATGAGATGAACCACAACCTAGAAGCATAGGACCATATTTGGGCTTTTGGCTGAGAGTTTTTACTCTTTGGCTAAATGTTCGCCCACAGGGCCGAGCGTTCACCCAGAGAGCAGGACACACGCCCAGAAACCCACATGTGCGAGTTTAGGGTTTTGACGACCCCTTTCGTTAGATAGAACTTATTGTGTCTCTCGAGGAGTTCTCTAGTGCTACATATAACGATGTGTCGTATTTCATTATAGTAGGGATTTGTGATGTCAGAGGACTCAAGCGTGTGCACGAGGTAAGTATGACATGCTACATCGGTATGTGCGGGATATTGGACATGGGCTTACTATATAAACTTGATTCTATGGTAAAACTATGTATGGATGTGATATAAGAGCCTTGGATCCAATCGTTGTTTCATGACCAGCTAAACCTTAATTGGTGGGTCACTATAGGATGTACATTATTAGTAACATGAGCCACCTGCGATCAGTCTCGGTCGGGTTGCTAGTGTTATGGACAGTAGCATACAATGGTCGGGGCACCGACATTGTATTATAAGTCCCTCGGGACAGCGCCAACCCTACTGAGAAGGGGTAGTATCTCGGGTAGACCATATATGATAATTATGAAAGTATTAAAGCATTAGTTTCCTACATTAAAATACTTAGTCGATTGCCGCTGAAAGTACACCACTCTCTTTCAACAAAAAGATATTTTCCTAATGTATTAACATAGACAACACCTTTTTCAAATCTTTATCAAACTGCATGTTTATTTCTGCTCACTAACAACTGGCTCATGTCGTACCCAACTGTGATGTTTACTTACTAAGTCGTTAGACTTATGCAGTTATTACATCTTTTAGAAAGCCGCTTTCTAGGAAGAGAGAAGTTGTGAGGTTGCCACTACACAATTGTTTAAGACAAAGATCTTCATGTTGTTACCAGGTTTGATCAGGTTATCATTCTTATTAGTTGCTCCATGTCTATGTTTCGAGTATAATATATGCTTCTTTTATGGTTATTAGATTTCTCAAATTTATTTCGCATTTTCATGCATTAACTCTAATCATGCATAGAGGAGCGGTTCCCTAGTTAGCTACTACTTAGCTATATTGGGGTAATTGCCAGTAACATTACTAGACTGGTCAAGGCCAGATTTGGTGGCGTTACAATACCAAACGTTCGACCATGTCCTTAGTGTGAACGTTTGGCAGGGGATCACAGCGAACGTTCGTTAACAAAAGTTTGATCCACTGGGTATTGACCGAACGTTCCACCTACAACCTTAGAACTACTAAGTAATAGTGCACCGAACGTTCGCCCATAGTATTGAATGTTCGGTGACAGTCTGAAAAGCATTTTTAACCTATTCTCCACCTCTGCATGAGGGGGGCATGCCTCCTCACCCCTATAAATACCCCATTTCGTCCCTCAGCCTCCCTTTACACTAGAAACCCTAACCCTAAAGTGAGAGGAGAGTTTCTAGAGAGGAAGAAGAAGATTTTGGGAGAAATTTTGATATCTTCAAGGTAACGCTTGAACTTCCACTAAGCTTTCATATTATCTTCCTATTACCTTTGTTGTCTTCAAGTTTTTAAAGGTATTATGACTTGTGTGCCATTTTTCCCTATTGGGAGAAAGAGTGATTTTTCAAACGTTTTATAAACGCTCATTTATTTATATGGTTTTCTTGGATGTCATGCTTCTCTATGTGTGTATGAACTTGTTTAGAGCCTAGGGTGTAGATTTTAGCATGGTGACCTGAGGATAGAAGCCCAAACTTGGCATTTTTTACTCTACTCAAACGTTCTCTAATTCTGGCCGAACGTTTGCCCCTTAGACAAAATGTTCGTCCAAAGTCCCGAATGCATAAAAGTAGGGTTTTCTAACCTTTTAGCTAGGCGTATTTAATTAGGACATTTTGTGTCTTTAATGAATCCTCTAGCACTACGTATAACAATAGCCATGTTTTGTTATAGCATGGATTCGGAATGTCGGATGACTTAAGAGCGTACGAGGTAAGTAAACATTTACGACTGCTTTCCTTAAAAACGTGCAATATGTCAGCTGACTAAGCATACGTATGATATGAGCATATTACTCTCTTTTCGTAACTTGGTAATTGTCTTAATAATTGGATTAATAAGATGCATCGTATGACATGGTACATTGGAACATGCGTTATAATGGTCATGGACATACTATATATACATGATTCTATGGTCAAATGTGTATAGATGTGTTATATGGGCCTTGAATGAAATGGTTGTTTCGTGACCAGTGCAGCCATAACTGGTGGGTCACTACATGACGTACATTATTAGTGGCATGGGTCACCCAAGGTCGGAATCGATCGGACTGCTAGTATATGGATGGTAGCGTTCAATGGCTGAGGCACTAGCATTGTATTATAGTCCCTCGGGATAGTGCCAACCCTGCTAAGAATGAGTAATATCTCGGGTATACCATACATGATAGTTATAACCTATTAAAACATTAATTTTTTATATTAAAATTCTTAAGCGATTGACTACTGGATTTTCACTTCTTTATTTCAAATAAAACGATACTTTTATGGTTTATTAACAGAGACAACATCGCTTTTAAATTCTTATCAAAACTGCATGTTTATTTCTGCTTATTAATAATTGTCTCATTTCATACCCAACTGTGATGTTTACTTACTAAGTCTTACGCAGTTATTACATCTTGTAGAATCTTTTTAGAAAGATGATAGTGGTGAGATTGCCACTTCAGGTTAATAAGATGAGACGGAGACCCACCTTGTTTAATCAGGTTTGATTAGATTATCTATATTTCAATTAGTAGCTCCACGCCTATGATCAAGGATAATGCAAGCTATTATTATAATTTTTAGATTCCTCATATTTATTTTACATTCCTATGCATTTATTCTGATTATGCTAAAATGAGCAATTCCCCAGTCAGCTACCAGTTAGTTAAATTGGGGTGATTCCAGTAACCCTACTAGACTGGTTAAAGCTAGATTTGGGGACGTTACAAGCCTGAGGGTGGCCGAACCACCCCCATGGCCTTTGTGGGTGGTTCAGCCACCCCCAAAAACCAAAACCTATATATATATATATATCCTCAACTCCCCCTTGGTATCAGAGCCATAAGAGTTGAGGATCCATATTTCCATTTGCTTAAAATCTTGCACTTTCTTTACCCCACACCTCTCTCTCTCAGTTATAAACCAACCACCCCGTTAGGTAACCTCAGTTGACCTTTAAGTCCCGTCTTTAGCGTGGGTTTTGGCGTCTTAGGGCATGGTGAAGGGTTAGTGTTGGCCAAGGGTATGTGTTGTAAGTTCTTAGAGAGTTGAGTCTATGACTAAAGAGAGTATTAAATTTTAGCTTTTGAAGATGGGGAGATCCAGTTCTTCTGTTAGCTTTAGGTCTTCCTTACCACTGGATGTAGTTAATATTGAACATTTTTCAATTGAAGATGATAATTCCTTTAATTTTGACAAATGGAATATCCCTAAACTTTCCACAAAGGAAGTTTACTCAACTTCTTGGTTAAAATCCACTTTTAATGCTGAATACTCTGTTAAAACTGTTGAACAAACATTTGCTATTTCCAGTAATAATGAAAAATTCCAATTGTTTAATAAAAAATTTGTTAATGATTCTCTTACTAAAGGATTTAAATTTCTACATATTGGATCAGTCCAAGTTGCTGTTAAACCTTTGACTAGATTATGCATTAATGATTCTGTTTTGTTATGTCTAGGTGATGCTCGATTTGTTAATTTTCAGATTAGTATTCTTGGCATGATACAATCTTCTCTGTTTAATGATCCTATTCATTTTGATACATTCCCTAAGTTAACTCTTGCTCTGAATGACATTCATATTCTTCAAGCTTTAACTTTAAATGTACTAACCTCTGGCTATGATATGGAAGAAGGTAGCAGACCTCTTGCATATCATCTACCGTATTTATTACAAGTTATTAAAAACCAATCTAAATCCTCAAGCTGTTATCAAGAATTCTAGTAATTCTACTGTGTTAATTCAAAGTTCTACTTGGGATGCTAACATACGAACTCCCAAAATGATCCGATGGGAAGAAATTGATCTTCCTAACGATTGGCTTTTGGAGAATGTATCTAAGCCTGCCAGAGTAGTAAATGATACCAGTAATCTTGATTACATCCAGCAGTATTTAGATGGATCCGTTAAAATCAATTTTTCAGATTTAAACCGTTCTAACAAAATTGAAAGACCATTATTGATCAATGAACGGAGAAATTATTTTGCTGGTTCAACCACCACAGAAGGACTCTGAAGAAGAGATCAAGCCGTTGACAAATTTCTTGTTCATTCTGATTTAAAATTAAAAGGTGTTTCTGATGATTCTCAAGCTTCCTTTGCTTTTTACACCACTAAGCAAACACCTCCTCCCACTCAAGTTGATGATGATGGAGGATCTCTTTCTTCTTCTGCCTCAGATTTTAACTCACCTCTTCCTCCTCCCCACTAATTAAATGTTCTTCATGCTTCTATTAAAGATTTCTTTTCCCAAATAGACTGGCCTGCTTTACAAAAAGATTTTTCTTCAAAAGAAAATCAACCATTAAGGCATGCTGGTTCTAATTTCTCTGAAAAAGAAAGATCTATTATCAAAATCCGTTGGACTGAAAAATGATTGAAGACCAAAAACATATTTTGTTTTTTAATTTTCTTCAAAACAATTACCCTAGCAACAATGTTTTAAATGTAGTTAAAAAATCTTTTGTTAAATAAAATAAAACTACAGTTAAAGCTTCTCATCCACCTTTTGAAAACTTATTAGTCCATACTTACAGAATTGATACTACTGTTAAAGCTTCTCCTTTTAAAATTCCTGATCCTGCTCATGATGAAGATAAAATCGCATTGAAGATAAAATCGATTTTCCCAATTTTTCAGGATTAAAAACTGACAAACCAATCATTTCTCTACCTGAAGAAAGGAAAAACCTCAAGCTGAGAACTACTAACCAAAAAAATGTTGAAAAAATTGACAAAATGTTGTCAGAATTAAAAACCAGTAAAGCCACCTCCTCTGGAAAAGCTTGTGTTATTCAAAAAAATCAATGAAACTTCTAATTCTGAAAATTCTGAATATTCCCAATGTCCTTCCGATTTCAACATTAGAATGATTGAGTAAAATTTTGAAAGAAATGATCCGAAGGAAAGACTCCAAAGAATTTTTGATAAAACCAAACCTGTCAATCTCACAAAAAATTGGTATTCAAAACCCACTCCTCCTGATTTACAATTTGAAGAGAGATTTTTTCAATCTCAATTTTCCGTTTCAGCAGATAAACTTTATGAAAGGAATATTGATGGCTTATCTGAACAATAAGTGTTAAATAAAATGAATCACATGTCTATGGTTGTTAATGCTTATGTTACTAATCACAATTTAACTCAATTAGAAATTGTTGATTTGCTTTCTACTGGTTTCTCTGGAACTCTTCGGAATTGGTGGGACAAACACCTTACTGAAGAATCTCAGGAAAGAATTATAAAAGCTGTAAAAAAAGATGAAGATGGTTTACCAATATTTGATGAACAACGAAGTGCTGGTGAACCTGATAGTGTTAAAGCATTAATCTATACTATCATTAAGCATTTCATTGGAACGCCATCTAACATTACTTCTTGCTTCTCTGATTTCTTGAATAATCTTCTTTGTCCTACTATGTCTGATTACAGATGGTATCAAGATGTTTTTCTTTCTCATGTTATGGTTAGAACTAATAGTCAGAAGCCTTATTGGAAAGAAAAATTTATTGATTGATTACCTTCACTATTTGCTCACAAAGTTAAAGATGAACTCATTAATTCTAATACTGGATTAATCGAATATGAAAACATAACTTATGGTGATTTGTTTTCTACCATTAAAAAATTTGGTATAAAATGTGCACTGATCAAAAAATGATAAGACAACAGTTGAAGAACACTAAGAAAGCTAAATATGAAATGGGTAATTTTTGCGAACAATTTGGGTTTCCTCCTATGGCTCACTCCCAGAGAAATAGAAAGAAACCCAATAGAGTGTTCAAGAAACAACCTGCTCCATATTACAATAGTTACAAGAAAAGAAAATTTAATAAACCAATTAAAAAATTTCCTGCAGCTAACAAATCCAAAAAGAATAAGTCAAAATTTGATAAATATTTTTCCAAAGGAAAATGCTTTAATTGTGGAAAATCAGGACATTTTGCTGACAAGTGCCTAAAACCACCCAAAAAATTAAAGAAAGAAATTAATGCTTTGAAAATTGATGACAATGAAAAAGAAAATCTTTTTAGAATCCTACAATCAATGAGTTCTTCTTATTCATCTGACTGTGATTTTTTAACAACCTCAAGTGACTCTGATTACCATTCTGCTAGTGAATTTTCTGATAATGATTTCAAAATTGGTTGTAATGATTCTTGCTGCAAAAATGTTAAAACTTGCAATGTTCTCACAAAAACTGAAGAACAAGAAAATTTGCTAATTACTTTAATTTCAAAAATTGAAAATCCTGAATTAAAAGAGGACTACCTTAAAAAACTCAAGAATACGATGATTAAAAATGCTAGTAAACCTAACAATACAAAAATCTCTCTTGATGAAACTTTAGAACGATTTTCTAAACAAAAATCCAAAGAAATTACTATCTCATATTTGCAGCAAGAGATTAGTAATATTAAGAAAGAAATTGCTGATTTAAAAAATGATTTGTTTACTGTTAAAACTAATAATAACGATTTAAAATAACAACTTTTAATACTAAAAATTCAAGATTGTTTCCAAGACAACAATTCTGATAATGATAAACAATCTGTGCACTCTGATGAAGCAGAATCTAGCAATAAAGTAATTTCCAATAAAGTCAAGATTATCAGTCTTATCAACAAGGTTGTTCCACCAAAATGGTATTCTAAAGTTCACATTGTCATTGCCCCTGATTATAAGATTGATGTTATTGCTTTGATTGATTCTGGTGCTGATTTGAATTGTATTCAGGAAGGGTTAGTACCTAGTAAATATTTTAAAAAATCCACTAAAAATTTAAATTCTGCTAGTGGAAGCCGTTTGCAAATCAAATATAAATTGACTCCTGCTGTTCTTGTTAAAAATATGTCTGAAAAGGTTATTCTTGGCCTTCCCTTCATTGCTATGCTTTATCCTTTCTCTGTTGATGAATCTGGTGTTTCAAATGTTAAAATGGGCATTGAAGTAAAATTCTATTTTGCTTCCAGATTTGAAATTGATGTTAGTCATTTGAACCTTATCTTTGCTAAAACCAGTCATTTAAATTTTTTGAAGCAAGAAGTCAAATACAAAAGAATTGCTGAACAACTTTCTGATAAATTGTTGCAATCTAAGATTGCATCCTTCAATACCCAGATCATAGATCTAGTTTGCTCTAAACTTCCTATGGCCTTTTGGCATAGAAAAAAACACATTGTTTCTTTACGTTATATTAAAATTTTTTTCTAAAAATAAAATTCCCACTAAAGCTAGGACTATTCAAATGAATACTGATACTTTAAATTTTTGTCAGAAGGAAATTGCTGATTTACTCGTTAAAGGAATCATTCGAAATAGCAAGTCTCCTTGGTCTTGTGCTGCCTTTTATGTGATGAAAAATGCTGAATTCGAAAGGGGAAACCTTAGACTAGTAATCAATGACAAACCACTAAATGATTTCCTAGAATGGATCAGGTACCCCATCCCTAATAGGAAAGATTTAGTCAGTCGCATCAGTGAGGCTTTAGTCTTTTCTAAGTTCGATATAAAGTCAGAGTTTTGGCAAATCCAAATTGATGATAAGGATAGGTATAAAACAGCTTTTACCACTCCTTTCGGACATTATGAATGGAATGTCATGCCTTTTGGGCTGAAGAATGCACTCAGTGAATTCCAAAATATCATGAATGATATTTTCAATCCCTTTAGTCATTTTACCATCGTTTACATTGATGATGTTCTGATTTATTCGAAATTTGTTGATGAACACTAAAAACACTTGAATTCGTTTTTAGAAACAGTTAAACACAATGGACTTGTTGTCTCTGCTAAAAAGATCAAGCTTTTCCAAACAAAAATTAGATTCCTTGGTTTTGACATTTCTGAAGGACGAATACGACCCATTGACAGAGCTATTTAGTTTGCCGATAAATTTCATGATGTTATTACTGATAAAACCCAGTCCAAAGATTCTTAGGTTCTTTAAATTACATTGCAGATTTCTATAAAGATCTAAGAAAACACTGCAAGCCCTTGTTTGACCGTTTACTCAGTCATCCTCCTCCTTGGACGGACATTCACACTTCACTTGTCAGAGAAATTAAAACTCATGTCAAGACTTTACCTTGCTTAGGCATTCCTTCAGATAATGCTTTCAAAATCGTTGAAATTGATGCTTCTGAAATTGGCTTCGGAGGTATTCTGAAACAAGTTGTTTCTCCAGGATCTCCCGAACAAATTGTTCGATTTCATTCCGGATCCTAGAATAATGTGCAAACTAATTATAGTACTATTAAAAAAGAAATTTTTTCTGTAGTTTTATGCATTACCAAATTTCAATCTCGTCTACTAAATCAAAAGTTTCTATTACGCATTGATTGTAAATCTGCTAAATATATTTTGAAAAAGGATGTTGAAAATATTGCATCAAAACAAATTTTCGCCAGATGGCAAGCCGTTTTAAGCGTTTTTGATTTTGACATTGAATACATTAAAGGCTCCAATAACTCCATTCCGGATTTTCTCACTCGTGAATTTTTGCAGTGCCAGCATGGGAAGCAAAAAGGACAAGGAGAAGATTGATTCCAAGTCTGTGGTCTTAAAACCAGAGACTACCATTACTGCTCCAGTTACCAATTCATCTGTTGCACTTGCTAACCTTTTCTCAACTTTTAGGCCTGGATCACCAGCCACTTATTCCAGTGCTCTCGTTTCAGATTATGACCCTTTTGTCATTGCTTCCCAAAAATCCACTGTTCCTTTTATTAAATACGATAAAGCCTCAGTTTATATCATTCTTCCCCATTCCGAACATTTATTTCATATTGAGATTAACCGATCTCACATCAAATCTCCCACTCAAATTCCTACTTCCTATTTTCCTCCTCAATTTCATTGGATCCCTGAGCATCCTCAAAAAACTCTTTCATACTACACTAATATTTTGCTCCAGACAAAGTCTGTTCATTTCAAACCCATTTACAGTAAAACTGAACGCCAAAAGCTCATTTATCATAGTGTCTACTTTGATAGAATCATTCTTGAAAAAGATTGGGGAGAACATCCCTCGCAACCTAGAAAACTGGACGATTTTCCCATTCCGTTTTGCTATTATGACTATATTAATGCTTGGTTCAAATTCATGCTCTTCCAAAATCCCTAAGTTTGACCACTCTTGGTTCATAAGTTTTGATAAAGAATTTGTAGCCATTCTCCCTCTTTGGTTTTCCAATTGGTGGATAAAGTTTGGTCTTATTCCTGATGTCCTCCCATTAAAACTCATTGAGGCTTTCAAATCCTTTAAGAATCTTTACAATACTGATGAACATGGGGCCAAGTTTTCCCACATTCTGCGTTTGGCTAAAAAATTCAAAATTCCGTGGATTATTAAATGGCAATATGTCATTCTCGATGACAAGCTAGAGAGACATTGGTATGTCGAATGGTGGGATAATTACCCACGAATTGACAATATCGTCGATAATGTCAAAAATTTAGCTCAATTGTCAAAAATCCAAGCTCCTCCAATTCCCAAGCAGTTAACTATTGGCAATCCTGCCAAACTGATAACTCCTACTACTTTCCTTTCTCCTCCCAAGGAGGCTGCTACCCCTGCTACTTCTTCTAGTTCTTCTAAGAAGAAAACTTCTTCGAAGAAGAAAGAGAAGAAAGACATTTTGAAGCTACTTTTAACCCCATGAGAGAATGGTATGGAAATTCTAGTTTCCCTAGGGATAGTCCTGATAACTATTACCCAGGAATTGAAGATTTATAATTTATTCATTTGCCCTTCCCAGTGGCATTGTCCATTTGCCCTTCATAATGGCACCGCTCATTTGCCCTTCGCAGTGGCACCGCTCATTTACCCTCCCCAGTGGCACCGCTCATTTGCCCTTCACAGTGGCACCATTCATTTGCTCTTCTCAGTTGCACCGTTCATTTACCCTTCTCAGTGACATCGTTCATTTGCCCTTCACAGCACCGTTCAAAAGCTACATTTATCAATTTTTTCTGATGACATTGGCCAACTCATCACGGTACAGTAATTGCCGACATTACAGTAACTGCTACAGTGCCTATCGACACAATAGTTCTTTACTTTTACTGTTAATTATTCTGATGTAATTTTTATTTTCCTATTGGAATTTGCCTATAAAAGGGACAATGCCCCTCATTGTAAGGCAGAAGCTTTCAACCTAAACGCCTGAAATCCCTCTGCAACTATTCTGCTGCTTTCTACTTGTAATCATTTCTGCCCTTGTGTAACTTCACTACTTCCAAGTTTACATTTGAATTTGTAAGTACTCTTGTTAATCAAATCTTTTGATATATTTCCATAATTTTGTTCCATTCCTCTTTTATACGCTCCAATTTCGCGTTTACTCTAAAAATTCTTGCATCATGTTTATTTTAATTCTAATTACCTCCTACATGGATGGTTCTACTGCTTTATTTTCATTTATTTTCAATTAGTTATTTTCAGTTATTTTGTCGTCTTCACTCCCCTTTGGTATCAGAGCCATATATATATATATATATATATATATATATATATATATATATATATATATATATATATATATATTTATTAGAACTTCAGGGGTGACTTGAATGGCCATATTAATATGAGATAATTGGTATTCTTACCAGGCCGTGGTAAATTAAGTAAAGCTTGCCCTTTGAGATTGGTTTCAGTATGCTATTTTGGGGTAGCTCATGCTTCTTCTTCTTATTTCTTAACTGCTTTTTTTTTTTTTATTTTTATTTAAATTGTTTTAGTTTTTTAGTTATTAATTGTTTCATTTTATATATTTATTTTTAATTTTAATTATTTTTTAATTTTTAATACTACTCCCTGTCATGTGTCAGTTTTTTATTGGGTTAACGTGGGCTTTCGTCATTTTTTTGGACGGAAGTTGGACGAAAGTGCTAATTCCATTTTAATCGATAAGCGAGGTACCATTTGTGATACAAATTGAAACTCAAGTGGATAAAAATAAAGTCGTTATACTACTTGGTAAAAAATAAAGTCGTTAAACTCAAAGGTATTGAACCCTTTTATTAAATGTATTTTTGTTATTGGGGGAATACTGGGAATTTTTTGATAGTTTAGGATACATTGTTACAATCTAAAGTTTGAAAAATATTGTCAATTAAGTGGTAATACGAGGGATTAAACATTTTCCTAAAAAAAATATTAAAAGAATTGGGGCATCTACAGTATAAACTGCAGATGCAAATTTCATATTCCTTTTTGTTTGTTTTAGTGACAATATAGAACTCCCAGCTATAAAAAAATAGAAGATTCCACGGTCTTACACGCCTAGGTAGACCGTTTGGTATTAAACATTCTCAATTGACTTTTATGAAAGAAAGAAAAATTAAAATACGTACAAAGGCCAAGTTGAAAAAGACATTAGTCTAGTGTCAGCTATACTCATTAACTTGCCTTGTACTTATCTTGATATATATATATATATATATATCAAAACGCATCAGGCAAAGTAAGATGACTCTGAAAACTATTATGTTTGGACAATTGTACCTTTTCGACCACTTCAATCCTCAAGTGGTAATTGTTTTAGATTATAATTTAGGGATTGATATGCACTAAACACAAAAAATAAAAAATAAAATTCCAACAACCACCTTTTTTGTTTTGATTTTGTTGTTACGACTAAGCCATTCATTAATAAATGATGCAAAATAAACTCACAATTTAGACATGGCATTGTGACTATCATTAACAAAGCGACCTTTTGATGATAGTATTTGAGAGATCCTCTTGGTTAGTAAATTAAAAGCTTTTAGAAGAACTTTATATAAATTTTTTTTTTTCAATATCCAATAGGCTTGTAGTTGTAGGCATTTGATAGAAAGAATGTTAAGATTTTACAATTGAAGTCTTTAAAATTCAAGTTTGTGGAATTTCGTTTGAATGAGATTGGAATTTGTTTGAACGAGAAGGAACCTTCATGTGGTAATTTGAGGTGTGCAAGGGTGAAAACTGACGGCTAAGATTAAATCTTGAGAAATTTCTTTTGAACATGTCACATGTTTTGTTCAAACGAAAATGGCATTTCCACATGTTATCTCGCCATGAGATATATAGGTGAAAATCGATGGTTCAGATTAACGCACGTTAAGGTTAGATGAGATGCAACGCTGAATTTAATATTAGTGTCATGTGTTGTTCGAATGAGGCATAATATAACGACCTAGATTTTAAAACTCTTATTTAAATAATATTAAATAGATTAAAAATATAATCGATAAATTAGAACAATGATACGTGGATTAATGATATTAAATAACTATTTAGTGATAAAGGTATATTACATTGATTTTTGACCTTTTATGTATATTACTTCAATTCTAAAATTTAGCTTCACTAATATGTTTATAATTAAACCCAATCTAGTGAATAAATTATTTATATTGGTGTTTAGCGAAGTCAAAAAATAATTTGAAGCTTTTTAGTTTTTAGCCTAAAAAGCAGTGTCTTAATTTTTATACTGTTTAAATGAGATTAAAACTGCTAAAGAAAGATACCAAGGCTAGCCACCTTTGTTGAAAGCTTAAAGCTTCTAGTAATAAGGCTTATAATAAATATCATGATTATAATAATTTAATAAGGCAAGTGGCCAAGTGGGAATGCAAATAAATTGAATAATTAAAGCCTAAGTTGAATCGGAAACTTTATACAGGCCAAAAATAGACTCAAACGAACTCGGATGAAGCCGAACCAAAAATATAAAATGTTTGTCTTGGAGTCCTCTATCTACTCTCAAAATTTCATGTCAATCGAAGTACATTTGGACATTGAAAAATGGATCAGGATACACTGCCCCTATTTTGGACGAAAATACTATTTGGTATAGAGCATGAAATATGGACTAGGTTCATTCTTTTGGTTAAATACATCTCAACCCTTAGATCAAATGTGTAAAAATAAATCCTAACCATTCATTCTCTTATAAATAGAGCCTTAGCTAAATTCACTTTCACTTGAGTTTTTACAATCTTAGAACAAGTAAAATTGTTTGCTCCTCCTTTCATTTTATTTATTTGTTCTAGTCAAATACCATAAAGCCTAGATCTTTCTTGTAGTGTTCAAGTGTTTTTCTAAACTAGCTACCTAGAGAAGATTTGGTGGAGTTTTACTTCTAAGGATTATTGGATAAGTGTTTCTTGTATAAATATCATGATTTATTGCTTGTGTCACTTGTTTTCATTTAATTGTTTAAAGACCCAATAAGCGTATAATGTAAAATAAAGTAATAGATACAAATGAATTAATAATAATGAGTTAGTGGACAAAATCAATTAAGGGCTTATGATATTATTTATGTATTATTTACTTTACACTATTTACATTCCGTCATTTCTTTTATTGTCATTTAAATTTTAATTTATATTTTTTGCGGTAAGGACCATTTGGTCTCATCCCCTAAATATGAATTCAGTATTTACATTCAGTCATTTCTTTTATTGTCATTTAAATTTTGATTCATACTTTAGTAGATACGGACCATTGGTCTCATCCCCAAAATATGAGTCATGCTTTATATATATTATTTATAATACTAATTTGTATTTAGTGATACTGGCCATTAGCCTCGTCATCAAAAATGAATTCAGGCATAAAGCTAGTTATAAGTGACTGTCTTAGATTAATATAATAAAATGAGTAAGTAAAGATGAAGTGACGGATAATAAATAAATATAAAAAGATGAAGGTCTTTAAACAATGATATTATTGGAGAATGAACTAAGTATTGTTTGTATGTATGTATTATATGCAGAAGTGGAGCAGAATACTACACTAAGGAGAGTAAGTATGGATATACTTACTGAGTATTAGCTTTGTTTTATTGTTATAGGAATTCTTATTTTGTCTTATTATTATAATTTTGCAATACAGCTGCTGCATAATGTGTCTAATAAAATTGGCTGATAAGATAGCCACCTTAAGAACAAGTTGAGTGGATTGCCGCGAGGAACTGTTGGTATCTCAGTTGATGGGGGTATATAACCGTCCAACAGGCCTAATATATAACTAAGCTGGGGCGGTGTAGTTGCCAGCACCAAACAGGCAAACCTCTAAAGTGTGAGGGATATAACGAACGTAAGCGGGCTGAGAGCTCATGACAAGAGGTCTGAAGAAAGATTATCATAAAACACAAACTAATCTGTCATTACGCTGCATTCACAACTCATTCATTATTATATATTTTAGTCTTTAATCTTACTTGTTCAAACTAGTCTTTTTAGTCTTTGTCTCTAGGAAAATAGATTACTCACTTGTTTGCCTATGTAAATATGATAACGTCATCTTTACATAAATCTTGATGCAAGAATAGAAAGTGAGGACGATGGTCCTTTTACTGGTTTTGATGGTTGATAGACCATCTACTGTAGGATTGATGCTTACTCTATGGAGCAAGACTCATTTATGTTAATCGCTTTTATTACGTATGGTGATGTGTGTGAACTTATATTAATAAATATTACAATAGTAATTTAGGTGCCGTATGTGGCATATATTTGGTACACTTAGTGTGTACATAGATTGTAATGAAAAACATGTTTTTATTTTATATCATCTCGAGGTATTTCAGTCAGGTCAATGGTTTTGTGTAAGTTATTCCTAGGTCATAGAAAAAGAAAAGAAAATATACATACTCCGCTGTAAGATTGTATTTTCTAAAGTTGCAGCGTCACGACTTCGATATTTGCTAGTTCAAATATCGGGGCGTTACACATAATCTCGTTCGAGCAAGATTAAAAGTTCACGAGTAAATTAAAAAACTTAATATACAAGAAATGAAGGAAAAATCTCAATCTTCCTTTCTTCATCCCTCCCTTCAATGAGAGAGAGAGAGTCTTTGAAGGATTGGAGGAGCGCTTGAAGAAAAACTTCAAAGGAAGTTGCAACCATGTTTTTCATGCATTTGTTAAGTTTTGGATATTTTGTCGGTAATGTTTTGGTGGAGGTTTGGTTATTAATGTGATGCTGAAATTATGTTTGTGACTGGTTTGTGTTTTGAAGTTTTAAAGTGAAGTTTTGAAGTGAGGGTTTGGTTATTGTTATGTTCATTTTGATGTTTTGATGCTTATTCGATGTTGTGATTATTTGATTCTTTTGATTGAGTTGACTCGAGACCCATGTACCAGGCTGAACAGGCTTGACTGAATGGACCCGGAAGGGCTGAAAACCCGATTGAGTGGGTCATGGCCTAGTGGAAACCCATGAACCAGGTTGTAGTTTAGGCCAAATCGGCCTAAAACCTGGTGGGCTGGGTCAACTGACCAAGTCAACCGGATTTGTGGACGCGCATGACACAGCTGAAAAGGCCTTCCGCATGTGAGTGCGTGAATAAGACTTGCCAACGCGTCCGCTGGCACATGTCACCATTGTGTGCCGGTGCGTGCAAGCGAGTGGTAGAACCAACAGTGGAATCAAGCAGTGCATGTAGAGGTGGCACTGGCTGAAATTGCACAAGTCCATTCATCTGGGGCTAAAAAACTAATTTTGGTGGTTATTTTGCTAAAAATAGATATAATGGTGGCACATAAGGCGTGTCGACTTACTGTCGGTGTGCATGGAGGCACGTGCGATGGCCGGTGGAGATAGGTCTTCCATAGATTGATAGATTTGTATCTTGCAAACCTAATTCTCGTTTAGACTTTCAGAACCTGGTTTGAGGAAGGTTGGGAAGACATTGGCATAGTAAGCAGAGGTGTGTGTAAGATTGTTAATGACATGCGATGGCGTGTGGAGATGCATGCAGAGGCCAATGACGTCGAAGCTTCCACAGATCAATAGATCTATACCTTGCAAATGTGATTATGAGATTATGTTTTTCTAGAATTAGCTGTGGCGAAGGCTTTAAAAAGCATTGGCAGCGACAACATATTGTTCAAAAAGCGCATGAACTATCTGATTGAACTGAAAAAAAAAAATTAGAGGCCAGAACCTAGAAAAGGTCACTTGGAACAACTAGGAGAATGCCAATAAGGAGACACTATGAAAACACCACAAGACGTTTGTTGCAGGCCACATAAAAATGGCTCTAATACCATGCAGAAATATATAATATGATATGTGAAAGTGAAAGTAAAGAGAGGGTAGAAGCAAAGAGAGCTGGAGACTGATAAAAATTGTTAGGACTACATCTTGGAGAACAAGAGCTCCTTGGAGAATGACATTGGATGATTTCTGTCGACGAACTCGAGATCGACGGCTGTTTGAGCTTTACGCACCAAAGACGGTAGTTTTGAAATTGATTTTGAGGTTGGTGATTAGGGTTCGATAGATTGGAACTGGATCGAAGCCAAACCTGATTGGATTAAGGTTGTTTTCATGTTCTGATTCTTTGTTGGGGTTAGGGGTGTTCGCGAGAGAAGCCACTCACGAGTAAACTCGGGATCGACTCGTATAAGCTTGACTCGTGCTTGACTTGATTATTAAATGAGGCGCTTCGTGAACACAAATCCTGGCTCGAATATTAAACAAAGCAAGCTCGGCTCGACTCGATTAGACTCGTGAGCAAACTCGTATAAAACTCGACTCGTATATTTTTTTTTATTAAGTAACTAACTATATATACTCAATATTACTCAATAATAACAAATATACTATACAACTTATATATATATATATATATATATATATATATATATATATATATACACACATATATAACAAATATATGTATATAATTTTTTTAACATTACTTTCTCTCTCTCTCCAGTCTTCCCCCGTCTTTCCATCTCTGATTCTCTATTGCTCGTCTTAATCACCCAAACAAAAATAAGCTTTCTCTACTTAGTCGTGATCAAAGAGAGAGAGAAAAATCATTAAAAAGACCCAGATTCAATTAGAGACCCAAATGAAAGGAAGAACAATCAAGTGGAAACTATTGAGGGTGATTGAGAAAGGCAGAAACTATTGAAGAATCAAACAGACCCAAACACTTTGGATCACTGCCTGTCTGGAGAGTGAGAGTAAGAGAGTAGGAAATGAGAGTTGGGGTGGAAGATGCGCTGTGACTGGTGGGAAAAATTGAGAGAGAGAGAAAGAGAGACATTGAAATTTTTTTTTTTTTTTTTTGTAGGGGGCGTTGTTCCACTGCAGTCTGAATACATGTTAACTTGTCCCATATTGCTAAGAAAACACCAATCCCCAAGCTTGCTTATCTATAAAATGATGCATATCCTCTTTTTTCGAAATCAAGTGCCTTGTTGTATTAACTCAAGCTCCATACTCAGTTAGTAAGGCTAAGCAAATGCTCATATGCAAGCTGACTTCTTGAACTGTTTAAGAGTACGTAAAGTTTAAATTTATTTTAAAAAATAAATAAATAAATATAAGAGCTAGCTAGCTCTGCTTGGCACGACTTATTATGAGTTCGAGCTCAAGCTCAATTTTTTGGCTTGTCCTCGAGCTCGGCTCAAATAAGAGTAAAATTTAAATGAGCTGAACCCGAACAAGAGAAGCTCACTTAGGCTCGGCTCATTTACTCCTTAGTTGTTCGGGCTCGGCTCATTTACTCCTTAGTTGAAGTTTTGGTTGTTTTGGGTGTTTTTGGGTTGGCTGATTTATTGGATGTTAAAGGCGTTGTTAAGGTTTCAATTTTGAAACCCCCAACGAATGGGCAGTTCCATTTTGATTGTTGTGTATAAATTTTCATTTGATTGTTCAATATAGGTTCTGTATAGATTTTTTTGGGTTGGAGAGACAGAGAGGGGAGGAAATCGGATTATTAAAAAAGAATGAAAAAAACTTTAAAAAAATATTATTTAAAGGGTTGGAGAGAGAGAGAGGGGGAGGAAATCGGATTATTAAAAAACAATAAAAAAAATTTTTAAAAAAAAAATATTTAAAAAGAGTAGAAAGTGAAATAGATAATTTGTTAAAATTTATATTAAAAAACGAATAAAAATATGGATTTTGAATAGCTAAACTAACCACTTGCTAAAGATGCTCTAAGAAAGGAAGATAGTGTTGCAGCTCATGCAGCATGAGTCATGCTTTAACTAAAGTAGTAGTGTAGCAAACTATTGATAAATTATGGATGGAAGAGGCTCCTAGGTGTATTTGTGATAGCGTATTACTTGGGCAACACACTTCCTTAATAAAGCTTCAGATTGATTACACCCCAAAAATAAAAAATAAAAAATAAAAAAATTATTCAATCCTTAAAACAAATTGCATAAAGCATGTACATGGGGGCAATGGGGCAACTCTTCCACTACTTTGCATTCTATATCCTTGACTGACATATCAAATCATAGTTGTTGTTGTTGTTTTTTTTTTTTTTTGTCAAAGCGGGAGGGGGAAAAGGGATATCAAATCATAGTTATGAATTATGTTCCATTCCTATCAAAATCAAGGAAATACTTTTGTATTGACAGGTAAATTGGTACATCAAACCCCTTGGGGTTGTTTGCCGATGGACCCCCAAAAAAGCCCCATATTATTTATCTCAAACTCAATTTTTAACATTCTTACTTTTTACATCACATCAATCACATTTTATTATTATTTAAATAAAAAATTACTACAAAACAAATTTTTTTTATTTTTCCATATCAAACATTCTTACTTTTTTTTTTTTTTTTTTCACATCAATCAGAACTTGCTACAATTCCATGCCACTAAACAAACAAAGTCCAATGACAAACAGCCCCTTGGTTCCATTTCGCTCAAATTCCAGTTTATTTCATTCTATTCCGTACGTTGTAACAAGGTTCACCCACTATTTGTACTATACTACTATTTTGTTAAACTTAATAATACTGGTTTTCACTTAAAAAAAAAACTGCTATTTTGTTAAAACTATTTTTAAAGAATAATGTAAATAGATGCTTTTTTTTTTTTTTTTTGGTCGGTACATGTAAAATAGGAGAGTAATGTTAGGGATTATCCGTTTATTTTCTCAAAGTTGATGTGACTTTTAAAATTATCATTATCAAAACTCAATAGTAATCCATCAAAAATCTATTAATGATTTTAAAAGGTAGATAAGCTTTTGGGAAGATAAAAATAGAATAAAATGATATAGTTCATAACATTAGTCAAAATAGGATGCGGGATTGCTCATTTTTGGGCTCGTCCATTGTGCCTTATTTTGTTTTTGTTGCTGAGATGTTGAGGAACGAGAAGGGGGTGGTATTTCTTTATTATAAAGAAAATCCGAGGATGGGATAACTTTTAAGGGGTAAAGATATAAAGCACGCCCGGCGTGCTTCAACAGTGAAGCACACCGGCCGTGATTTTTTTTATTATTATTATTTTATTACTTTAATTTTTTTGACAAAAAAAAAAAAAAAAAAAAAGGTGATAGGTGGATAACCTTTTTTCGTCCATATATGCTGCAGTGGACATATATATTTTGGTTTTTCATAGAAATTATGATGCGAATTTATGCACTAACAACTGTTACAACACTTGTACACAGTTGATCTACCTTATTAACTCCCAGAACATGTCAGAATCCCTTCAGCTACACTAGTGCAATATATCACACGGCAGTGGAAAATGAAAAAGAGGGTTGCCAGTTACCTGGATTCAATTCCATAAGTTTCAGAAGCTCTTAGGAATGAGCGACGCCACCAAATCTGGAAGGATTTGCTTAGATTAGGGCATTCAGTGCCATGCTTGGAGAAACACCGAAACCATTCCATAAACAGCTTATACTGATGCTTCAAAGGAAGCGTAAGGAGTGTCTGACCCATAGCTTCCTCCAATGCCTTCATGTCAAGGCCTTTTCTGCATCTCTGCAGCCAACCAAAGTCCAACAGCATTGGACCAAACCATGCCAGGAGAAGCCCTGATCTTGATTCGGATCGGCAATGCATTTTTCTGGTTCCCATTGCAATGAATAGAAGAGCTGAAACCCTGCTGAGCTCGTACCTCACCATTGGAGATGCATTCTCATGCATCTTAAGCAGTTCTCCCTGATTTGCCCAAATATCCACAAACTCCTCAGCCATTTGCCGGTCAAGCAGGATTTCTAGCAACCAGTTTATGTTATCGACTTGTCTTGAGATGCGTTCAATCAAGGGCCTATCCTTTTCCTTCTTAGCCAATCTCTCATAGGGAATAGTGCCAGAGGCCTCCTCAAACAAGCTGACAAGTGAACTCAGACATGACTGGCAAGCAATGTAAAGATCTTCCTCATTGAGATCAGCCTGGTCCTTCTCATAGACTGAACTTTTGCACAGGAGACCCTTGACTAATGACTTTAGCTCATTCCTAGCGTTGGCATGAGTACAACTGGTGATAGACCAAACAAGCTGTCTGGCTAAATGTTGTTGGGAATCTACCAAGTCACGACAGTACAGTCTAGCCATAATATCTCTAGTTGTAGCATCATCAAACTTAATTTTTGTAAACAGGATCCTCAATTTATCCTCTTCTTCCTCAGTCCAAGGAACAGCTTCAAGGTACTTTAAACAGAAAAAAACTCCATTGCTGAACATGATACCTGCTGATACCTAGCAAGAATAGGAGAAGACTTGGTTAAAGAAGCACACAACTGTTATTACATATATTATAGTTGATATTTTGGAGAAGCTTTCTTAACGCCATACTTTTAAAGAACTATAACCCCCTCTCTCTCCTTAATACAATTTCCATTGCTCTCATTCCGAAGAAATCTGGGGCTATTGATCTTAAGGACTTTCGACTTATTAGTAGTGGAGTTTACAAGATTTTTTCCAATGTCCTAACCAATAGGTTGAGAAGACTTGTGGAATTTTGAAGCCCCAGAATGTCAGAGGTAGGAAAAATCCTTGATGCCATGCTCATAGCAAATGAATGTCTGGAGAGTAGGATCAGATTTAGTGAGCCACGGGCGCTTTACAATTTGGATATTGAGAAGTCCTATGATTATTTGGTCCATTTTCCAATATCCATTTGATATTTGACATCTGATGAAGAAAAAGGTTTAATAATTGTAAAGTTAAATTTTTTTCACTCACTGTTCAGTCTTCATAGGCACCAGTAAGGGTCGTGCAGCTTGGTTCAGGCTGGCTGGTCAATGGACCAACCTAATACCAAACTAACCTACATAGTTTCTCAAACAAACAACCCAGCAATGAACCAGTATACATGTTGAACAAAGCCAAAATGAAAGTAACCCACTGACAAGTTGATTTTGAAGCCAAAGGAATACCATTGTACGCTTTGTGACAATGCAAAAATAAAATTCTACTTGGATTTTGGAAAGTTTGATACTCATCAAACTACTAAAGCTGGAAATCATAATGGCATGAAACATGTAATTTCCAGGTGTATAATCCAAAGTAACAAAGTTTTCATCTAAATCCCAAATATGATTTTTTTTTTTTGATAAGTAATGATGCATTAAAGAACGCAGAGGGGCGCAACCCAAATCCCAAAATAAGTAACTTCCACAAAACACTCTTAATAGAAACAAAAGAAGAACAAAAAAAAACCACTTACTATAACAAATTTTGTTGTGAAGCATAAGCATATAGAGATAGAATTGTAGCTTCTAAGTATGAAATAAAATGTTTAATGGTCACCTGCCCCCACACCTCTCATTATTACTACCTAACACAAGGACCAGGTGCAGATAGTTTCCTAACCACCTTGAGACCCTTTAAAGACAATGAAAAAGTGTATAGATGAAGCAGACCTTGTTTATGGTTTGAAAATGCATTGAAAGGAAAGATGAATTCAGAAAGAATAGCAGACAAACAGACAGAATTTGGAATGCTTGGTTTATGTGAATATAACCTTGGACTTTATCCAGCTGGCTAAAAGAAATGGTAGACTAGTCAGAATCTAGGGTTTCTTGAATTCTTCAGAATACCAACTCCAAAGAAGATTATCCAGCTTCAGAAGGACTACTCCGGTTCTTCTCTCAGGACATACTAGCCCTTCTAAATTCTTTCCGCCAGTTCCTCTGAAACTATCTTTTGTGCTGCTTTAGGCATTTCTGCTTCTCTTCTTTTATTAGCTTTTGTTTTTACTTGTAGGTTTCTCTTCCTTCTTATTTCTATTTTTTCCTCCCATAAAGTTTTACAGACACACTCGCACACATGATGTGCATCAGCACCAACATTTTTTTTTTAATAAGTAAATTAACAAATACACGCCAGGTAGGGGTCAAACCTACAACAGAATCATCTACTATAATATTCATGGGACAAGTTCAAAATACTGGTGGAAGTGTTTTCATCCACCATAATCCATCTCAATACAAAATTTTGCACAAATTTTCACATAAAATGAAAAATCTAAATTACATAACTCCCTACAAAATCTAAAACTTGTCCTAAAACCTGATCAAATATGGAACATCTCCCAGATGTCATAATTTTAATTTGTAACATACATAACCAGACACCATATAACTGGAGACCACGAAACATCAATAGGTCTTGGTAGTTTTTTTAGTTCTCAACCTCTTACTTTCATTTGGTTTTTGTTTTTCTATCTTTCTACGTACATGATGTAAATGGACCTTTTCCCAATAATGTGAATATGCGATCCCTAAGAAAGAAAGAAATGTATCACCTAAAAGTTCCATTATTGTCCTTAATGTCAGCTTGCAATGGCTTCCCCAGAGCACATAGAGCACCCACTTATCCACCAAAATATTGGACTCAACTATAGGGACCCGCTGAGTCAAAACTAGTAGAATGTAACTAAATTTGGCAACTAAGCAGTGAATAAGACAGGCTGCACATGGTGCTGCAACCAAGCACCTGGTTAAAATGTTTTTTGGTGGACCGCTATTTGCATAGCCATTAGCCAAAAACAAATCTCGATTATCAGATTAATAAAATAAAAATGATGCATTTTGAAGGGGACTTTCTTCTTATGAATTGCACATTTTATCCATCCAGTTTCCAATCGATGTTTTACTAGGAAATAACAAGAATCTTAATTGAAAGTTATGAGATTGACAACTAAAATGAACACTGAAAAATTAATTTTGCAGTAGATAAACTGAGCTCCACCAAACATCAGACTCATACGCCCCGTTTCCTCAAAATGGGAGGGACCATACTTTTACCTAAAGCCACAGACCTTTCCGGACACAACAATCTCACTCAAATGCAAATATTCTAATTCATTAAATTTGCAGCCACCCCATTCCTATACATACTATTTCAAGCAACACGCATATAGTCTAACTCAAATTACAAGTATTCCAATTTTACATACCATCAAGATACCCCGACACATATCAACCCAAGCAAATCTTCAATCACACAAAGCGCAAGAATTTCAAAGAAATCCCCTCTCAGGCATTACTACAAGCACAAGAACCCGCAAGAAACAACAATTCCAACAAAACCCAGAAACAGAAACTTCAAACTATGATAAAAGCTCAAAATAAAGAAAACCCAAAGGCCACAAACCTCCAGTATATCGATGCACCGATACGCACCGATCTTCAAGAGCCGCCTTGGAATATCGTCCTCAAACATCAGCTCGATGGTCTCCCTAAACACCCCAAGATTCTCCACCTCCGGGACCTCAATCCTGCACATTTTCGCCCCGGAAGACGACCCGCTCAAATTCCTCTTATACTCCTCGATCAAAGCCCCGAACACATCTGAACTCGCGCTCAGAACCTCCGAGTTCAGCTCCAAGACCAAGCACCCACCTCTCTTCCCTCTCAAGTTCAACCTCACGTCGAAGACACCCTCGTTCTCGGCACACCCGGAGCTCGAGGGCGAGCCCGCCGGCGGTGCTCGGAAGCTCTGGGATTTGGAACGGGGTGTGGAGGACTCAACAGCTACAGCGGTATCTTCTTGGACAGAATGGACGGTGGGATCGGAGTCGATGGGGGAGACCCGTCCAGGGGACAGGATTCGACGCGGGTCGATCCGGGTCCGACCCACGAAGCCAAGCCCGGATTTGGAGCTCTGGGGCGAGTTGGGGACCGAGTTGGTGCTGGGTTTTGACAGGGTCTCGGACTTGGTGGGAAGAGACTTCGCGCGAGAGAGAGAGAGGCTTTCTGGACTTGAAGGCGGGACTGCGAATGAGCAACACCATGATCGGCGGCGCACCAGGCCCTCCCGACGGGACCCTTGTTTCCGGCGGACGGAATGGTCCATTTCGGGGTGACTCGGATCGCGAGCAAGGACTGACTCAGAGCACGAGCACAAGGAAGAGAGAGAGTGCGTATGTGTCAGTTTGTGTTTGTATGAGAGTGAGTGAATCCATGAAAATGTTTACAGCATTGTTGCCCTCCACAGAGTGAAAGCGAGAGAGAGAGAATATGTAGGTGGTCTTGGTTTTCTTGGGAATCGTGAAGGGTTTTTGGAATTTAGTTCGGTATGTTAGTTTTGGGAAAATTACACGTACTCAACAGTCACTCTCCATTAATTATCACGAAATTTGCTTCTTCTTTTTTTTTTTTTTTTTTTTTTTAATTAAAATGATCATCTTCAAATTATTAGAAAATTGCAATGTATTCTTTTTCTTCCAATAAAACATTCAAATAAAAAGAGCAAATTTTTTTAATTTTGTGGGTCACCAATTGTAAATCTTTTATAAGCAAGGACAAGGACGGGAGTGGCCTTGGTCCCCCAAATCACAAGAAAAAAAAAATTAGGCAAAAAAAAAAAAATTAAGGTAAAAAAAAAAAAGAAGTTAAAATTTTTTTTGCCAACTGGTCCCTCTCCAAAAAAATTTTGGCCCTTAATCCCTCCCCAAATTGAAATTTGGTCCGTCCTTGTTTATAAGGATATTTTTACACTTTTGAGTACAAAGGAGGTGACATTGCAATTTTCAAATCATTTGGAGGACATTTTGAGAAAATTAAATTGCATAATAGACAGAGAGAAGAACATGTCTTTCCCTTTTGTTTTTATTTGCTTGTGTGTGGTAAATTAGTAATGATACAAGAAGAGTTTTTTTAAAGTTTTCTTTTTAAAAATATAATGTGATTTTTAAAATTATTATTGAATTTGAGAAAATTATCTTAAATTTAATAGTAATTTTTAAAATTTACGTCACGGTGAATATATATAAAAAAAAATCATCCAACTCTTTTTGCTATTTAATTTTGGCCTTCTTTTTGGTACTTTTTTGATAGAGAATTGCAGTACTACATGAGAATTGGTAGTTTTTTTTTTTTTTTTTTTTTTTTTTTGAGCAATGATTATGGGGAGAACATAAATTGGTGTACTTTTGAGCTTTTGATTGCCTCTTGGAATGGGAAAGGCATCGGTCCCGGTTTTTTGGGTCTCGTGCTTCAAACTATTCTTTGATGTTTCCTTTTCTTCTCCTTTCCCATATATATATATATATATATATATATATTCTTTGATGTGAAAAGTTAGAATTAATTGGCTTAAAATAATAGAATAACAAGGCGATTGGGACAAGCAATCCTAATTGGAAAAGTGATGACACTGATTAATTTACAACAAATTGATGTCAAATCCTTAACGAACTAGGATTTGAATCATATGGGTATGAAGTTATCATCAATTACAAAAGATTTCATGTGTTTAGGCTCTAATTAATTATTATTAATAAATGGTTACAGAAAATTTTAAGAAGAAAATATACTTTAGCCTCTCAAAATACTACTCATTTTACAATCATGCCTCCAAACTTTAAAAGTGATATTGAGTCATCGCATACTGCCGTTGCATGTTAAATTAGTCAGTTTTGCATTTTTCTTTTCAAAATATCCTTAGATTTATTAAAAGAATAACAATCTGAAAAAAATTAAAAATAAAAAACACCAAAAAGATGGTTCCCTTTCAATATTAGCCTAATAATATATATATTATTTTGAATTTTATTTATTAAAAACTTCAATGGTATTTTGAGAAAAAAAGAAAAAGTAAAAGTAAAAGTAAAAGTATCTAATTTGACACATAGTGGTAGTAAGGGAATATAGCCTAATGTCACTTTGTAAAGTTTAGAGGTATAAATGCAAAATGAATAATAGTTTGAAGGGCTAAAATATATTTTTTCCAAAGTTTAAAGTGTCCTATCCTAAATTAGGTACTTAATGTCTACGAATTATAGTAGGTCTTTACGTTTCATTATGCATGAAGAAGATGTTAAGCACTCCATAGTATCTTTTAATCATATAATAACTTTTCATAAAATTTAATAAATTAAAATTATGAGTTTAAGTTAAAATTTAAAAATGTTCCTTGCGTGCATCATCTTCATGATGCAATAGAATGATGCTATTCTCTAACATGTTTTTATTCTAATTTGTCTTCAAATCTTGCTTTATTATTTTCGTCATAAGCTATGGATTTTGCTATTCTTAGCCAATGTCTATGCTTCAATTGGCCTAAAGGACAAGGCATCTCTTTATTGGTTAAATCAATGCTTAAAAGTGAGCAAATCAATCATATTTTTCGATGATACGATTGATCGCACGTTTGCTTTCGGGCAATGAATACATGAAAGAAGGGAGAAGATGAGATCGAAGCCTTGCCGGAATGCCAACGAAAGATAGCTCTAATACATAAGTAATTAGTAAAGATAATCACTCTAGATCGAGCGCTCTGAATCAGAATAATAAAATAACATATATGTTACTTCCATGGGTGTCATGATTCTTTTTGTACAATAAAGCTAGGACCGTTGTATGCAATTAGTCAGGTGTCATCGGGAAATTGGGCGTGGGCAAAAGTGCGTGTTCTATGCATGACAAGCTAAGAGCATTGCCCACTTTTTCACCCAAAACTATGGGAAACTTAGAAGTGGCTCTTGCTAGGATCTTGGTCTCAATTATAAAAGGTCCATGCTTCCTTACAACTTAGAGACAATCAAGAGAGGAAAGACTCACAAATCAGTTTTTGTTTTTATTCCATGAAGTCTTTCCCCAAATGAGATTTTGGTATCTCCATTCCAACGGTTAGATTTTTCAGTAGGGGGACTTTCAAGGAGAAACATGTTAATTTCTAGATGTAAAAGTTGTCACATAGTTCAAAAAAAACACACACACGTGTGTGTGTATATATATATATAAAACTTCAAAACGGGTCGAAAAGGAATATATGGAGGCTGTAGTCTTCCATGAATGTTGTTAGAAATGGAATAGGTGAATATGGATTTAGTAAAAGATAAATACTCTCATAAGATAATTTTCAATCTTATCCCAATAGAAACTCTATAGATAGATTACATTATCTCTTATCTTAAAGAGAGTTTATATATTTGAATTGTAACGCTCCATATTATAAATATCATTAGCCTATGCTAGATTAAAGCAAGGTGAAAAATATTTAAATTCTCTGACTTCACAGATTCGATAAGGGAAAGAAGCAAAAATAGAGAGTAGGGTTTGTCGCTGAACAGTGGGTTAAGCAAGGTCGCCAGAGACGGGGGAGGACGCCGGAGACTGAAGTTGGGTTGGGGAGGAAGCTGGAGCCTAGGGTTTGGGTGAAAAGCAGATGTTCGTCGTTGGCAGCTTCATCCTCTCCTTAGAATTGATTTTCGATTAGTATGTTTTAATTCAATGGTTTTTATGTTTTAAATCTTAAATCTATTTGTTTGTTTTAATTGTTTTAATACCTATTTAACAAAATAAAACCCAACATTTCAAATTTGTTTTCTGTTTTTTTTTTTTTTTTTTTTTTTTTAAAAAAAAAAAAAAGAATTAGGTGGTAGGTTAATATACAGTCATCACTGATGATATGGCCACTTATGCTCGGTGTCAAATTTTAATTGGTCCACGTGTCAGTGACGTGGACTTCCGTTAAGTCAACTAATGGTCAATGGACGAAAGAACCAATTTAGTCTTTGTCAAAACCACAGTATCTTCTGTGATAAAAATCAAACCCTAAGAGTTAAAAAATAAAAAAATGAAACCCTAAGGGTATTAGGTATTGAACCCTCTCAATTATAAAAAGTCCACTTCCTTACTACTTAGAGACAATCAAGAGAAGAAAGACTAACGCATCAGTTTTTGTTTTATTCCATGAAGTCTTTCCCCAAATGAGATTTTGGTATCTCCATTCCAACAGTTAGATTTTTCTGTAGGGGGACTTTCAAGGAGAAACATGTCAATTTCTAGATGTAAAAGTTGTCGTCATAGTTCTAAAACATATATATATATATATATATATATATATATATTCAAAACGGGTGGAAATGGAATATATGGAGACTGTATATATAGTCTTCCATGAATGTGGTTAGAAATGAATGAATATGGATTCGAGAAGGGAAGGAAGCAAAATACAACTATCACATGGATAGGTTTTTCTAATTATAAGATAATTTTCTAATTTTTGTTTTAAAATTATTTTAGTTACTAAACACGAAAGAAAACAAATTATAGACCTATGTCCTTCATTCCATTGGCTTTAAACAAATCTCAATTTACAAACCTAAAAACATTAGAAATTTAGACAAGGAAATACAATAAAGAGACGCGCATATGTGTCTCTTTATTTTTGAAACTACCAATTTTTGTAGCGTTTTTTAGGTGACGTGTGAACAATGCTCGGCACCTTCTAGAAGGTGCTGTTTTGCTGGAAATGGCACCAAATAATGCCGTTTTCACTGTTCAAACGAAATTAGTCCAAATTCTAGTCTATGTACTAGAAGGTGCCGTTTTGCTGGAAATGGCACCAAATAATGCCGTTTTCACTGTTCAAACGAAATTAGTCCAAATTCTAGTCTATGCACTTTTTGTCATTTTGAAAAAGTCACTATTTGAACGTCAGTAACTTAATAATGACGTTTTTTTTTTTTTTGGGCAAAAAACCCCATTATATGTGAATCAATATTAAAGTCCAATATTTTTGTAGTGCACATATATACTTAAATATATAAAGACAAACAACAAAAATAGGGATGATATCAATCATTAACCCAAAAATCTCATTCAAATTGTCATGAACTCTTGGAAGCATTTTTTGCACACCTTTGAACCCTAGATGCATTTTTATTTTTTATTTTTGGTTCGATTGTGCTGATTTTTATGTTTTAAATTATGTTTATCGTATTTTAGTTTGACCCTTGCAACAACAATTTTCTAGCTCCACCACTTGGCGAAGCTCCATTAAGAGAAGATATCAATATCTCTATTGCCTACTTTTTCACCAAAAATTATGGGACACTTAGAAGTGGATCTCGCTAGGATCTTGGTCTCAATTATAAAAAGTCCACTTCCTTACTACTTAGAGGCAATCAAGAGAGGAAGGATTAATACATTAGTTTTGTTTTGGAAAATATTAGGTGTTCTTCTGATCCTAAATGAATATTATTTTATAAAAACCGAGTGAGAAATATAACGGTCAGATTCTTTTTTTTTTTTTTCCTTAAATAATATTCACTTATGGCTAAGAAAATACCAGGAGAAAACATTATTCCCCTTCTGTTTTTATTCAACGAAGTATTTCCCCAAATGATATTTTAGTATCTCCTTTAATCCAACGGTTAAAATTTTCAGTAAGGGGTTTCACCTAAAAAAAAAAAAAAAAGTAAGGGTCCTTTCAAGGAGAAACACGTCAATTTCTAGATGTAAAAGTTGTCGGCATAGCTCTAAACATCATGTTGAAAACGGGTGGAAAATGAATATATGGATGCTGTAGTCTTATGTGAATATTGTTAGAAATGGAAGAATTGGATTCGAGAAGGCAAGCAAACATGATTGGCTTATTATTTGGCGAAAGTAGCTTTTCAACAATTTTTCTGAGTAAATTAATATGAGGAAAGTTTTTAATAAGGGAAATTATACTTTTCCCTCTGAATTGTCATTTAATTATTTTACCCCCTTAGCTCTCCAAATTACTACTTGTTACCCTTAATTTCTTCCTATTACCATTTGTTAACTGCTATTACTAAAATAGATGGAAAAACTGGATCAGCATGTGAAAGCTACCGGTGTTAAAATGACGAAAAAAAACAAAGAACATGGGACTTTTCACGTGCAAAATAGTCACATGCATAAAATGTCCTAAATTATCCAATTTTAGACGTTAAATTGACTTAAATTAATACCCTTATCCTTATATATATATATATATATCCAAAAACCCTTAGATTTCGTCAAGCCTTAATTCACCCTAATTAACTATCACCATTCACCAACCCCCAATTGGTAGGTCAGAATCCCTAAGACTCACGTCCATGATTTTCCACGTGCCTCATCTCCATCAACGTAATCCCTAAGCTAGTGCGGTGACATTAACAAACAGCAATCCCAAACACACACGTGTACGGTGTACCCACCAAACCTTACAAGAAATTCCTACAATTAATAGACAACAATGCGCGCGTGTCATGCAGTGATTGGCTCCAGTGCTACACGTACGAAAGTGTCGGCCCGAACAAAAACCCCTCAAGTCATTCTATTCTGGGGAAGCCACCTCGTGCTGTTTGACCTTGGGGGTTTCCCTTCCCACAATTGGAACGAGGTAATCACCACCCGCCACGTATCTAATGAGATCATCCCCGGCACGCCACGCAGACAGATCCTATCGGCCATAGGTTGACACGTTACGCACATTTCGTGGTCACCGGTCCATCCCCTCAACTATATATATTGTGTTTGTTTTTGTCGCTAAATATATATATAATGGAGGGAGCAATGCTGCCGGCGGCGAGGATTGCCAGGAAATCATCGATAGAGAGCGAGCCAAGGACTCTGGGGATTCATCAAATCCAGTATGCAAGGGTACGTATTTACTCACAAAAATTTCTTCCACCGTTAATAAAATAATGAGTAATGCTACACATTATCTTTTTATCTTTTTAAAGTTAACTTGCCTTTTAAAATTATCATTAAATTTTAGATGAATTACACTTGAATTTTGATCCGATGATGATTTTGAAAGTTACGTCAACTTTAAGAAGATAAAAAGAGAATAAAAAAATAATCCCTAGTATATATGTAATTTGCACGTGCTCAAAAGATATATACTTTTGGAGGAATTTTTATGATCTAGTTTGTAGTAAAAAATGCATATGGGAATATTTTTATGGGTTTGTGATGAGTTTAGAGGATGTTAATTTGGTGATATAATTTTGGTGATAGGAGGCAGCGGAGTATGTGGTGAATACTAGAAGCATAGAAGAAGCAATAAGTATTTTCACCAAGGTAATTTAACTTTTAACTTTTGATAACTATTTATACGTTTTCTTTTATTGATTTCAATTATATTTGATACATTTATGTTTGTGTGTGTTAGAGAGAGGGGGTAGTTTCTTGCATAATAAATTGTTAAAGAAAAGTTAGAAATTATCATGGGATGACAGTTTCAACTAACTTTTGAATTTTTCTTTTTTAACTGCTGATGTTGGCTGCAACAACCCTAGCCTATTATGAATAAAAATGTAGTTTTTAGCAATATTACTCAAAAGAGCGGTAATTGTTGCATGCATGATAGATCTCTATGCGCATTAATCATTATGACGCAAAATCCTTTCCCATGTACCATTAGTTTGAGGAGTACTAGCTAGTCTACAGTGGCAGATCTAAGAATTCATATTAGGAGGGATAAAACTAAAATAATAATTGATACCAGGGGCAAGAAAAGGAGGAGTATGGGTCAAGGTCAAGAAAACTAAAAAAATTACCCTTAAAAAAAAAAATTCAAAATTTTGGAGGATGCCCGCCCCCGTTTATATCTGCCACAGGTAGTAGACAACCATTTGGTAGTTTGACCCATGAAGATCTGCAAGAAAATGGACTCCCTTTCTTCAATTTTGCATGGGTTATGTAAATACATAATTTGCAATTCCTTTCTTCCTTGGATTATTGTTTTGGATCAAAATTGATTGCTTGAATGGACGTCTCAAATGGTGAGCAGGGATTAAAGCCAGTTGTTGGTGTTGCAAGGGATAATGGGAATACAAAGATGGATAGAGGTGAAGAGCAGGAGTGTGCAGGATTAAGAGGCCATCTACGATTACAAGAACCGAGGGATATAGCATCAGCACCTTTCTAGTCATTTTGCTTACTATATATATTCCATTTTTTTTTTTTTTTATGTAACATTAAGTCATTAACATATATGTGTATAGTTACTGTAGTATGAGTACAGGATGAAATTTTGCCCTTCCATCGTTATGCTTGATTTGTTCTTTCGTTTATCTCTTTAAGAATTTTTTTGAGTTTGAAAAAAATAAAATAAATTCCTTTGATTATTGGTCACCTCCCATCCCAAAAGAATAATCATTTTGAAATATGAGCGGCATAATATGGTAGTCGGACCAACAAAGACTTGTAAAAAAGAAAAATTAATGGCAGATTTTTAATGCAACCTCATCTCGGTTATATGATATTCGTATCGCAGTTTAAGTTTGCGATTTTAAAAAGTACGATTTGAAAAACATGATTTTATAAAACGCAATTAAGCGTTTAACAAAATTTTAGTTTGACCCTTAAAAATCGCATTTTTAATCTTTAAAATTGTGCATTTTTTTTTATAAAAAAAATCCTTACCTACGATTTCTAGGTTTTTAAATAAGAAATGATAGATACACAACTTTTTGACACATCTTTAGCCCAACTATTCTCTCTTGTGGTCATTTTAAAAAAAATAAAAAATAAAAATTCTGAAGTAATAGCCTCCTATGTGGTCTTTTTTTTATTTGGTATTTTTTTTTTAAAAAAAAAAATGATATTTTTCTTCATAATAATGACCACTTAAAAAAAAAAAAAACAAAACAAAACAAAATGACCATTTTTTGGAAGAAAAACACCATTTTATCTAAAAAAAAAAAAAATACTGAATAAAAAAAAAAGACCATATATATAGAATATTGTTATTACTTCATAATTTTTATTTTTTATAAAAAAAATGACCAAATAAAAGAAAAGTTGGGCCAAAGTTGTGTCGCTATCATTTCTCTTTTTAAATAGCAAATTTTCAACTTTCTATGACTTAGTTTAAAATCGCACTTATTATCTATGAAATTGCAATATCAAACGTATCCTTAGTGGATCTCAATTTTTTCCTCTTCTTCCTTTGCTTAGCCCAAAAAACAAAAAACACATGGTAAAACTTTTTTCGAAATATATATATATATATATATTTGAGAAAATTGCATTAGGAAAATAAAACCTCAAAACAAATATTACAGCGAGCCAAAGAGCGAGTGAGGTCAAACTTGAAAGAAAATCTCCAAATAAATAGAGAATAGTAGAGCGTTGAAGGAAAAAATTTAGAAATTTTATAGCACAGATAGAAAGTATGGAATGCAATGGCTTTAAATTTTAGGGTGCAAAAGTATTGATAGAAATATTGATTCACAAACAACTAATTAAGATTATGCCCTACGCTTTAAAATATTGATATTTTATACTTTCAGTAAGTAGAATATTCATTAATTAGTCCCTAATTAGCAAATATATTTTGAAGTATAAATCCATATTTTATACTTTCAAATCAAAAAAGAGGCAAAGAAAGAAAGAAAAGGAACAGAATGAAATTTGGATCACCAAAATTTGCAAATTATAATGTACCCATTTACACATTCAAATCCAATTGTACTTGTGTACTGAATTTTCATTACTCTAAAATATGAAGAAGAAAAAAAAAAAAAAAAAATCTATGTAACTACCAACTTGGAAAACACGAAATGGTATAGATATGCACCAACAGAAGTTTGAGGGAATAAGATAAATCCGGTTGTGTTTTTGTTCTTCAGCCGACCCACCAACACAAATGAGGGAAAATCTGCAGCTCTTACTTGAAGGGAAGGGGAGTTTTTTTTGGTGGGAGAGGAAGGGTGGAAAACTTTCTTTGTAGACGTCAAGCAAAAAGGGCAAAATTTATATTTTGGTTTTTGTTTTAATTGAACCTATCTACCCTACATCTGTATTTCGAATTAAGATTTTCTCCAATTCATTTGAATCGTAAAATACCCTTTTAGTTATATTAAATGAATATTTTTATCCATCAAAAAGTAAAAAGATAAAAATATCTTTCAAATATAAAATGAACTAAAGAGGATTAATTCTCAAGATGACTCACGCATCATGCAGTAGATTTTCAAAATTATAGGCTTCTTTTCATAGGGCAGTAGTGGTCTTTAGTGTATAGTCCCATCAAGCACAACGAAAAAGTGGGAAGAAAATGGTTTGCCAAACGGGGCCCTAGGCTCTGTTGGTGTAAGCGAATACCACCATTGATAGACAACACATCTAACGACGGCTTCACGCACCAGATCATGAATGAAGGTGATAGCTATTACCCTTACCTCTGTCTCTATTTTCGATTCCGATATTTGCGATAAGTCTAAAATTCATCCAATCCTGCTTGCTAAATTTAGGGATTCTCTACTTGTTTTCTATTAAGGAAATGGAATTATGATTTTGTTTCTTCTTTATTTTTTTCAATGGTGGTAATGTCCCTCACACTTGATTAGCCATGGGGATTGTGACATAAGGCACTCTCTGTTATTTGGGAAAAATTGCAGAAGTGATTCTTTAGAACTCATGCTAGAATTGGAATTTCCTTTGCAAGAAAATTGATATTATCTCCACAGCAGTATATATAACCTACCAACATGAAGGAACTGAATTGCTATGGTTAGTATGCAGTACATAAGTTGGGGTAAACAGATCAGCAGAAGGGACAGTTTCTACACAGTCAAGTACATGCATCCTCACAGGGCTTGATAACTGGAATCCGATCAAGGGATGAAAAATTGATCAGAAGTCAATGCCATAAAAATTCCATATTTATGATAAGTTTCAACCAAAAAAAAAAAAAAAAAAAACTTCACTGTAGAAGAAAATTGAATCAGTTACACATGATACAATCATATACTGGTTTCCAATAGTTTTTCTAACAGGACTTTATGACCAAAGTATCCAATAATCATAACTCCGTGAAGACATGCTAGCAAATAGCAGAGACCAGAAAGGAACAGCAGGCTGCCTTTCAATGCTGAATCTTGTCCATGGCTTTATCTGAAGAATATATCGGTTTCAGACGGAAACAAAAGATGTAAAGAACCACAACGAGCTGAATGCTTCGGATCACTAACCGAGGCGAAACACGTAGCAATCACAATTGCACCCAGCAAACATGGTCTCTGTAGCTATTTTCATGTCCGAGTCCTTTCCATTGGAGTTACTCTGTACAGTGTGTGCTCCCCCAATGATGGTTAGGATGGCTATGTATCTCGTCAAACCAAGCTAATTGCCCACCGGCCAGCCTTCTCATATTACATGAAACAACCTTAAAACCATCTCAGGTTGTCTAATTGGTCTCAGCATATAACATTGTCCAAGACAACATTATATGGCCAAATTGAGTTCAAACCAGACTCGGACGACGGCATGGTGAAAACAAGGGCCAGGTCAAAGAAGAGTTTTAAACTGATCATCCATACAACTACCAGACCCCGCTAGAGGCCTACACCTACATTTTATTAAATACAACCCCTTGGGCCCAGAAATCACAGAAAACAAGGATTGTACAGCAAGAGTAAATAGTAGATGATAAGGTTTTACCTGCAACATTTCAAGAAGATGGATAATGCGCTCAGCATGCTTATGACACGTAAGAAAGACTTTTGGGGACTGCGATACGGTATCATTTGGAAGTGGGGCCTTTGTATTTGCCTTTTGCACTCTGCTGCTTTGGGGAACCAGGATGCTTCTGCCAAAATAAGAGCATGGTGAATCAACATAGCAAAATGTAAGATCCTTCTAGTTATGTGCTTTCTCTCTCTCTTGTATACTTTCTGTCTATCTAAAGGTCCCTTTACGCTTTTAATGTTATTTTTCGATTACTTAGCAAAATGTAAGACGTGTGCAGCTAAACATCCCTCCACTCAACTTCTTTTTCATTAATGAAAAAGAAAAAAGAAAAAAAAAAGAATATATATATATTTGCATCTAAATATGGCATGTTCATCGTTTGGGTCAACCTCTGGTTCTTTCCACATACTAAATCATGGAAGATATCACCAGATCAAAAACCTTTTATCCATACTCTTCATCATGTAGAGGGAAAAGAACTTATTTGCAAGTAACGGCAGCGAAACATTTCATGACTGCCTGACTCCATTGAATAAAATGGCATACTGCAATTCTGCTTATTTTACCTTGATGATAAGTTTATATAACCATCTTCTAAGGATCACAAATGGGGCACACTGGACAAGTGGCTTGAGGGAGTTCCCATAGAGAGGCTTGACTTCATCATTGAGGCACAAAGCATTCAATAAACTACCAGACTTGACTAGGCTTGACTTGGAGTATCACATATAAAAAGAAGGTTAAAATATTAGGGTCTTGCAGGTTTGAAATTTGTAAAAGAACTAGACACTAGACAGGCTCAAAGTAGAGATAGAGCTGAAGGGGGTGGGAGGAACAAATCACTATGGGGAAGACAAATAACAGGAAGCTTATTAATGTAATTTCTCAGAGGAAAACCCTTGAACTGTGTATCTGCGATTATTAAGTGGCTATTAGAACTACCTTGCCATTGGGGACAACAACAAAACTAGAGCAAATTTACATTCTGCGACTGTTGCACATAAATTTGGGACTCCGGTCAATGGGCCCCAGACCTGGCAACTTGAGGAAAAAGCCGAAAACGTCAGGATAGGCCCACTAGAATGAAGCCCAATATGGGAGACATGGATGACTTTATCACCATTTCACAGTGGCTCAGGACGGCATTAGGCCTGGGTATTAGTCAAAACGGTCAAGTTAAGGACTTTATCGGTTATTAACCAATAATTTTCAGTTAAACGGTTTATTAACCGATACCGAACCAATAAGAATTTTAACCGATAATTTCGGTTAAAACGGTACACAGTTAAACGGTCCGGTTAACCGGTTTAACCGAGAGCTTTATATTGATTTATTTTGTTGGGCTAAAAACCAAAAATGAGTTTTTTTGACTTTTGAGAGCCCAAATACTTTTTGTTGGGCTAAAATAACTTATTAAAAATGAGTTGTTTTAGGGACCAAATACTTTTTGTTGGGACCCAAATATTTGTTTTTTGGGCTAAAAATTGAAGCTTTTTTATATTGATCCACTTCAACTTTTTTTTTTTTTTTTTATATTATAAAATACATTTTTCCAAAGCAAATGGACTAATTAACATAATGAATGCTAATTAGACTAGCAAAACTAGTTAATGAAAAATGCTTTTACCAAAGGCAAAGAAATCCCATCAAATGCCATCACTTAAAAAAAAAACATCAAACCTACCCAAACCCAAATTAAAATAAAATTCATTAATGAATAATAAACAAAGTATTAACTAATTAAAGTCACTTAGCAAAAGGAAAATAAGTCATGGGCAACACCATTACACAAATATAAAAGCGAGAAAACATAAAGATAGTGATCAATATGGATAAACATCAACATCAACACGGTTACACAATAATTTCCTTGAGCCACCTCAAACATAGATTATCTTCAATTCCTTAAATTTGCTTCCTTCAATAATCCAACAAATCAAAACATAAATCAAGTGAATCGCTATTAGTAATTAATATTAAAGAGTAAGAAAAAAATATCAAATAAGAAAAAAATAAGATGCAAAAAACTTACCAAATACTTTAAACAAAACATTACCCCGCAAAGTTCATCCATTAAGCCTTAATTCGCGTCAAATGTGAGGGAATTAGACAAAATTTCTACCACAATGAAATTTTTAAAGGATTAGTAAAAATAATTTAATCAAATAATTAGAATAATGAATAAATTTGAAATTAACAAATATTACCCGACTCAAGCTTGTAGCTTTCTTCATCTTCAATATCAGGCAAGAGTGACTCAACATACTGAAAATTGGGAGAAGATCTCAACCAATTTTGACAACAAATAAGAGCTTCCACTGTTTTCGGAGCCAAAGAACTCCGAAAAGGATCTATGATGCGACCTCCGGTGCTAAAGGCCGACTCAGAAGCAACAGAAGTAAGTGGAATTGCCAGGACATCTCGTGCTATCTCGGCGAGAACCGGAAACTTTACCTTATTTACCCTCCACCACATTAAAATATCAAAGTTGTCACTTGGAGTCTCCACCTCTTCCGTATAATATTGCTCTATCTCTGTCCGACACATCATCACATTTTTGGACGCCCGAAATGAATGGTAAATAGCTAAAGCATCTTTCTTATTAGTACCCACACCCACACCTTCGGAACTTGTGCAACTACGCTCTTCATTTCCAAACCTAGCCCCACTTTCATTCTTAGCATATTGCTCATATAACCGGCTCAAGACATCCTTTAATTTGGTAACAATTTCTTTTGCTTTTACTAGACCCACATTCGTCTGGAACCAAAATTCCAAGACATTTATCTTGTAACGTGGATCAAGCACCGAAGCAACAAACAACAAGGGGTTAATAGCCAAAAAATTTCCCCAATACTTATCATATTTCTCTTTCATTTGCATTGCCATGGTACTCAATGAATAATCATTACTTTCACAATACTCATCCAAACAATGATAAACATTTTGAAGAATACCAAAAAACAAGTTAGAAGTTGAGTACAAGGAACCCGACATCTGAATTGTTTCGTCATAAAACACACGCAAGAATTTAACAATGTGTCGAACCTTATTCCAATCATCTTCATTTGGAGCCCCCAACACATCCCTCCCTCCACAATCATCATTCAAATAATGTACAAAATTCGAATCTTCATCTAACATAAGATTAAATGCCCTTTCATACTTTTGTGCCGCCTCCAACATGGTATAAGTAGAGTTCCATCTAGTGGAAACATCAAGAGTCAAGGAAGACCAACACCCAAGATTCTTCCTTTCTACACAAGACTTAAAGAGGGCTAATCTTTGGGGGGATCCCTTCACATATTTCACCATATTTCGGACTCTTTCAATTGAATCATGTGCACCCTTTATACCCTCCATCACAATTAAATTTAGAACATGGGCACAACACCTCACATGAACAAACTCATGGCGACAAATAACATCATCATTGGACATATTTCTTTTACTAAACTCACTAATTGCTTTATCATTAGCACTTGCATTGTCAAGTGTTATCGCCAACACACGGGTAATCCCCCATTCCACCAAACATTGCTCTATTTCCTTAGTAATCGTTATTGCCTTGTGATCCGACACTTGGCGAAATGCCAATATTCTTTTCTGATATTTCCAAGTAGAGTCAATGAAATGTCCCGTTACAACCATGTAATTCATATTCTGAATCGAAGTCCAAGTGTCAGTTGTCAAACAAACCCTTTGACCAACCATTATCAACTTCTTTTTGATTATTTCTTTTTTGGTCATAAACAACTTAACACAATCCTTCATCACTGTATAGCGAGAAGGAAGCTCAAAACGAGGCTCAAGAACCTTAAACATTTTCTTAACACCCATCTTCTCCACAATTGAAAAGGGAAATTCATCAACAATGATCATTTAACAAAGAGTCTCCCTAATAAGTTTTTCAGAATACTTCCCAACAATTAGGTTATTACCAATACTACCATCACTCTGACTCTGCCCGGCCATAAAGGTGAATTTAGATTGAGAGCCATCTGTTTTTGCTTTTAAGCTCTTATACTTTTGGCATTTTTTGAAATGCTACAACATGCTAGAGGTGCCATTGTTTGTCCCATGATATTTATACTGAGCCTCACAATAGTTACAACTTGCAATAGGAGCCTCTTCAGAACTATTTGCATTTTCAGTAAAATGGTCCCATACTGAAGATCTTTTTGTTCTTAATCTTTTTTTTACAAGGGATTGGGGGTCGTCGACCACGAGTACGACCATGAGATGCTCCCCTAGAACCCCTAGAACCCCTAGAACCAGCACATCTAATCCCTTGGGTATCCAACTCATTGGATTCATCAATATCATCAAAGGTCTCTTTATCAAAGTCTAAGTCTTCATCAAAGATTTCTTCATCATCTATGCCAATGGGACAAGAAGAAGTAGCTGATGTTGGAGGTCGAGGCGCAGCCATACAAACTTCTGAAGTAAAAAAGCAATGGTTGATTTTAATTAGCTAATGTGACAATGTTTGACCTATGGGCTATGACAAAACTCAAACTCAAACTACAACTGGACAACCTGTAACATTCTATCTCTACCAAACATTCAATCATAGGTATTATGACCCAAATTTCATAATAGAACAAACAATTTGAACAACCTACAACTAGACTGAAAATCCCACAATTCATGCATACTTAAAACCCCAACCTCAAACTTTATTCAATTAACAAGAATTCAAGAGAAAAAATATAATCAGCCAGGCCAGATAACAAAACAACTAAACAATGTGCTGCTAATATAAAAGTTTCATCCTAAACAAAAAAAAAAAAGTACATTTATGACTTAACTGCATTTTTAACTACGAAATCCTCGAATGCATAAGATAGATACAGTTAAGATGTTCAAATGAAACAGTTCAATAATATACCACGTGCCTATATGCCATCTTAACAAAAAAGACTACAAAACTGAAGGCACCAGCATTTTTTATTCCTCCATTTATCTCTCTATTGGTAAAATATGATCCACAACCATTTGAAACAAAGGCATAACAATGTCTTGCAGCTTGCTAATACCTCAAACTAACCCTCAATTCACAAAAACATATAAGATGAGAGATTTCAACCCTCGTAAAATCACATGTCAACCGATAAAAATCAGCTGGACAGCTATTTCACCCAAATTAGTACTAAAGATGCTATTCCACACTTGAACTGTAAATTTGACTTGTGCATCGTCACTGAAACCAATAAAATAGATCTGTTCCAATTTCATCAAATGGGTCTGCTCCAATTTGATTAGAGAAAATAAAGCCTCTCAGTTTGAACCCATTATTAGCATGTACCTCACACAACATATCTGTTCTGTACCAGAACTAACCCTAGAGAAGGATAGAAAATTCCAATTTCATAGGCATCAAATTCACAATAATCAGAAACACATACCCAGAATAGATTCAGAACAACAATGGGTTGGCAAAGTATTGCATGAAAAGCCTTCCAGGGCATCCAAACCTCGGCCACACACACCTACACCGCCTAAATGTTGAAGAAGAAAGTAGAATATTAAAACAAACCAAAATGAAAAGTAAAAAAAAAAAAAAAAATAGCGAGAGAGAGAAATATTTACTCGAAGGCATCCCTATCTTACAACTCTTTTTCTTGCACTTAAAATTTTATTTTTCTACAGAGGAAAGTGAAAGTGCTTACCGTGTCCGTGAGAGAAGCTGAGAAGGTGACTCAGGTGAGTCACTGAGTGTGTAGAAAGCGAGACCACGACTCCACGAGAGACCGAGAGAGTAGAGACTGAGAGGCCGAGGCGTGATTTACTGATTTTAGGGGCTTAGGGTTCGACTGTGGTGGGGTGATAGAGATTTATATAACCTCTCTAAACGCCGCCGTTTTGGGACTAATAAATATTATCGGTTAAACCGGTTAAACCGGTTAACCGATAAGCACCACTTAACCGAACCGGACCGGACCGGACCGAATTCCGGTATACTTTTTTTAACTGATAAGGATATCGGCATATCGGCTACGGTTTATATCGGTTCGGTCGAAGCCGGTAGACGGCCGGTTAAACGATAACGGTTAATTTGCCCACCCCTACACAGCATACACCCGAGAATATCATAAGCATCAAGCCCACATCATCTACCGAGCCAGTTGGATCAAGATCTACTCTACATATCATTTAGTACGACAGCTATAGGAACAAAACGTATTGATCACGTCGATGGTTACACGTATTCTTGGATACTTATTGATTACGGGAACGGTTACGGATCACCTTTGGATTGACATTGAATGCAGTAGCAGTTACGCGCCATCCTCGGGATATGCATCAATTGCAGGAAAGGTTTCACATTAACCATAACAGTCAAGGAACAATAATATCAGCCATCCCCTTCATCACGGCATCTCAGATCCTCCGTCCAGTCACCATAACTATATGTGCAAATCCTAGATATAAAAAGACCAAGATATCAAGAAGACAGGTACATGATTCCTTCTCACTAAACTCTATACAGAACTCAGAAAGGAGCTAACTTTAACATCGGAGGAGGATTCGCCGGAACACCCCCAGCGTATTCTCTTAACCCCGTTTTTGTCTTGCAGATTGAAGAAGGAGCAACATCCAGAATTACTATCTCACCCCTTGGGTCCACCATATCAGAAACTGTACCAACAACGACTATTTTCACAAATCTACTCTGAAACTTCTAATCGAAGTATTGCTTCAAAATCGAAAGAAATGTGTAATAAACAAGGGTAAATGGGACAATAATGTCATCAGCTTTATCACTTGCATCTTTCTTGTCCTCATGCTTATCATCTTCACCATATTTTCAACCTTTCTCTTCATCTTTCATGTAACATAATCAAGAGAACAAAACCCAAACCGACAAATAGCGATCCCAGTTCCCTACAAGTAATAGACAACATTGTGCGTGTGGCATGCATCAATTGGCTTCAGAACCACAAACACGCGACTGTCGGCCGACCAAAATCCCTCAATATATATAGTCTATTCTGGGAAAGCCACCTCGTGTGTTTGAGGAGAAAAGGTACTGAATGGTGATTCAAAGCCTACACTTCCAACAAAAGAAAAAGAAACTAAAATTCCCCTAAACTTTACAAGGTGCACAGGTTCTCCCTGAACTTTTGGTACCTATTCATGAGAAAATTGTTAAACGTCTGAATCAACAACGAAATACATTTTGACATAAATAAAAAAATGCATTAAAAATAGCAAATGAGGCTTCATTTGATTCCTAGTACCACATTCATGGATCTTTTAAAGTAAATTTAATTTGAGTTATTAGATAATAGATATCACATGGAATATTTATGACTTTCTTTTCAAGTAGAAAATTTTTAAGCTGTTCACCAATAGTTATCAACCTCGCCAACGCAGGAAAACTATACAACATATTTCTATGCTTAATCGGTACCAAATTTAGGGGAAAGATTGTGGCTTTCCCCTAAACTACACAACACACTTGAGGTACTGGGTGCATAAATGATGGTGAATCTGTAACGACCTAGATAATTATTAAGTTTATTATTAATATGATAAAATTGCACATGAGATGATTTAGAATAATAGATATAATAATAATAATATTTGTGAGATAATAATATAATAGCAATATTATTTAACGATGATATATTTATGTAATACAAGTTTAAAGTGATAAAAGAGATTAACTAATAATAACGTTAGTGTGATAATAAGTCCTAGTGTGGTAAATAATTATATGTATGGGTAAATTGTAGTTGGAATAAATGGTAAGGGTGAAATATGAATTATAAGTAGTGGAGTGTAAATCTTGCAATTTTAAATAGTTGGGGGCTTTAAAAATAGAAAGAGAGTTTTTTTTAAAAAAAGAAAAATTACAAAAGGCAAGCTTTATGTTGTGGGTCCCACGTGCAGCCCACCCCCCAATCCTTTCTTTCTTTCCTTCCTTCTTTCTTTCTCCCTCACCCCCCATCTCATGCACACACAGCAGCCCCCCCCTTTTTCCCATTCTCCCTCACTCTTTCTCCTTCCACACACCCACACACACGGCCTTGATTGAGAGAGAGAGAAAGAGAGAGGTACTGCAGGCTGCGGGAAAGAAAGAGAAAGAAGAAGGAGAAGAAGAAAGAAGAAAAACAAAAGAAAAGGGAAGTGACGAATTTGAAGGGGGATTTTGGCCATGGAAGCTTGAATGGTAAATGCTAAAGCTTTTCTTTGTGATTTCATCTTAACCATTGATTATAGGAAACGAAAATGACATGAATTATTAGGGATTTCTTTAGGTCCAAAACCTAGGGTTCTTGAAAGGAATTTTTGGGATTTTGTTATATGGTTGAATTTTTAGTTTCTCTTTAAGGTTTTGTTCTACCCATTGAATATCAAACTTGAAAGCATGTTTATTTGGGAAATTTTAATTAGAAGCCTAATTCCTAAAATTAGCTTGGGGTTTTTGTGTGTAGTGGATTGCTATACATGATTTAAGCTTCGGGTTGTTAAAATTAATAGGTTGAAACTTCAATTTTACTTATTGGTAAAATATGGGCATAAACCCTAATTTCATATGGTTTGAATTAATTTGGGGCTTTAGGTATATGAACAATAGCAATGTTGTTTGAATGGGTTAATTACATTTCAAGTGTTAATTAATCCTAGGTTTTCATGGGATTCCATGGAAATTGATAACTATAGGGTTTAGGGTCTAATATGTCATAATAGAATCATAATGATTATTGTAAGTGTTATGAGAATTATAAAGTTTAAGGTAAATTGCTACATTAAATGGCTTAGAAGAGAATAACAATTATGGGTTAAGTATAATGCTTAACCTAGAGTCTATGCATATGCTTCAAGATTTAGTGATCTAATATATTATGATGTAGAATCATAGTTCAATGTAACTAAGTTATTAGATAATTAATCCATTAGCTAATGGAGCGTGATACTTGTAGTGCTCAAGTATCTTTATAGAGTGCGAATTGTTAAGTTAAGAATAGAGCTTAATTATGTGTTTATTATGTAAATACTTAGGTGCATTGCGGTTGAGAAAAGAATCCACCGAAGGGTACTCAAGCGAAAAAGGTAAGTATTTTACTTATTGGGCAAAAAGGGTTCTATTTTTAAAGTATAAAAGATGTTTTGGTTGAACGTTTGATGTATGATGTTTTAGATACTATGATTATTGTTGATGTTCTATGAGATGTGTTGGATGAATGTTTGCTGTAAGGTTTCTATGAGCTTTTATGGATTTGCAAGATAATGTGATGATTATGTTGTCATGAGTATTTCGATGATTTGTATGGTTTACGACATGATTCTATGATTTTATGATATGAGTTATGATAGCATATGAGTTCAAGGATTTATTGGCATAAGCATGCATAGCATATGATTGCATGAAAATGATGTTAAAAGAAAGGTAACTAGTCTTACTTTGTAGATGGCTCAAGTAGCGGCAAGCAAAATAAGGTTAGGGGTACATGATGATAAAGGAAAGCTAACTAGTCTTACTTTGTAGATGGCCCAAGTAGCGGCAAGCAAAGTAAGGCTAGGGACAAATGATGTTAAAGTAAGGCTAGCGACAAATGATGTTAAAGAAAAAGGTAACCGGCCTTACTTTGTAGATGGCCCAAGTAGCGGCAAGCAAAGTAAGGTTAGGGACAAACGACGTTAAAGGAAGGGTAACTGGTCTTACTTTGTAGATGGCCAAAGTAGCGGCAAGCAAAGTAAGAACGGTCCTTGTTTTGTAGATGGCACAAGTAGGGGCAAGCAAAACAAGGATTGGCCTTACTCTGTAGATGGCACAAGTAGGGGCAATCAGAGTAAGGACAGAGACAAATGATGTTAAAGGAAAGGTAACTGGTCTTACTTTGTAGATGGCACAAGTAGTGGTAAGCAAAGTAAGAACAGTCCTTGTTTTGTAGATGGCACAAGTAGGGGCAAGCAAAACAAGGATTGGCCTTACTCTGTAGATGACACAAGTAGAGGCAAACAGAGTAAGGACAAGGACTAATGGTACAGAGTGAAACAAGAAACAAGAATGACAATGATGAGCATGAGTTTGCATGGCATATGAATGTTATGATGATGATGATGATATATGATGCTTACATTGTTGCATATGATGATTTTTATGCTAGACGTATCAGTATGCATACGAGACGGGAGATGGAACCGTGCGTATGTATATCGTTATGGATAGATGATACATGGTGACTTTTCATATGTTTTATTGTTAAGCTATATAATATGTAAGTATGTATAAAGTTAGATGGGTTAGTATGCGCATGTTCCGAGAGCGGAAGATTGGGCTTACGTATATTATCTAGTATGTTCTCAAATGATGATTATTTTTGAAAGCCTAGTGAGTTCTATACTGCTGAGCGTCTCTATTTTATGGAGACGGCAGGCTCATGAAATCCGCCTGCATCATGGGTGGTGGTGATTCCCATGGTGCAGACGATGATGTTGATGCAGGTACAGGGACCTTAGATGATTATCCAGTGGCTATGTATCTAGGTTACCACAGTACCTGAGGCCTGGACACATTGGGTGTTTATTTTGTAGGACTAGTTGATAGCCCTCTTTTGTAGAGCATTCATGTATATGCTTAGGCATTATTATTTTGTATATGGCTCGTGTCGTATGTGACACTTTTGTATAGCCATTCTTTTGTATGTAAGCTTTACTCACTTAGATGTATTTGTCAGCTCTGATGTGTTATGTTATGTCTTATGATATTTATATTCCGCTGCAAGGATATGAACTCTGATGAATCATGAACAATGCATATAGCTCTGTGAGACTTATGATATTGTCAATCAGGTTAATGCATGGGTTCGTGGCATACTACGATATCGCCATGCCATTGTGACAATCCGCTTGTTGTGGGTTATTGGTTTTTAAAAGAAAAAAAAAATTATAGTCATGTTTTATTAAGCGGGTCGTCACAGAATCTTAGGTAGTAGATATGATTCTACATTCCTTGCCAAATTCGTTCAATCAGTTAAGGTTAAATGTGTTGACAAACAAAAAGGCATACACATTGGCAGAACTGATGAATGAGTTGATCGTAGTGGAAAACATCCTAAAGTCCAAAGTCATAGTTAACTTTGCTTTTGCTTCTAATAAAGGACCGAAGAAAGGTTCAAAGAAGCATGTTAAGCTAGCTGGCAAATCTGTTGTCAAAAAGCTTAAGAAATATGGCAAATGGACAAAAGGCAAGAAAAGTGGTAAGTGTCACCACTATGATAAACTTGGATACTAGAAAAAGAATGCCCCAAGAATCTTGCTTCCATGGATCAAGGTAATATATCTTCCTTTCTGGTTGAAACATGTCTAATTGTGAGTCCACCATATTCTTGGTGTATGGATTCAGGATCAACTAATCATGTCTGCAATTCATTGTAGGGGTTCCATGTAACCAAGCAACTGAGTAAAGGAGAGATGTGCCTGATGCTAGGAGATGGAACGAAAGTTCTAGTACACTCCATTGAAATTGTTAGATTATGTTTTTATCCGAATATTTTAATATTAACAAACAGTCTTTTTGTTCCCAATGTTCACAGAAATTTAATTTCTGTTACCTTTTTGGGAAACAAGGGTGTTCCGTTATTTTAAGGGAAACAGTGGTAGTAAAAAGAAAAAGACTTACTGTTTGTTATGGTATTATCAATGATGGTTTGTATATTATAATTCCTAATAAACATGAAATTAACAATACTTCAAAAGAATCAACTCACTTTTCTTTAAAGAGAAGGTCTCCTTCAAGTGATAAAGCATATCTTTGGCATCTACGTCTTGGGCATATTAATTCAAACAGGCTTCAAAGATTGGTTCAAGATGAGATATTAGATTTATCGGTGTTAACACATTATCCATTCTGCGAATCATGTAATGAAGGAAAAATGACCAAGAGACCCTAATCTGCAAAAGGGGATAGAGCAAAAAATTTGCTAGAATTAGTTCACACTCATGTATGTGGTCATATGAGTACCCCTGAAAGATGAGGTTTTGAGTACTTCATAACTTTTACTAATGATTACTCAAGGTATGGTTATGCTTACCTAATGCATTGGAAGTCTGAAGCTTTTAAAAAGTTCAAAGAGTTTCAGGCTGAAACCGAAACGCAATTGGGTAAACATATCAAACCACTTCGATCTGATCGAGGTGGCGAATACTTCCTTGGGCAATTCATAGATCACTTATCAAGAGCTGGGATTGTATCCCAACTAATAGCACCAAGAACACCTCAACAGAATGGTGTGTCAGAAAGAAGGAACATAACTCTTTTAGAAATGATGAGATCAATGATGAGTTTGGCTACTCTACCCATATCTTTTTGGGGATATGCCATAGAAATAGTTGTATACTTGCTTAATATTGTTCCATCAAAATCAGTTTCCAAGGTACTCATGGAATTATGGTTGGGACGCAAGCTTAGCTTGAGTCACATCCGGATTTGGGGTTGCCCAGTATATGTACTGAAGGGAACAATAGATAAGCTGAAATCCAAAACAGAAGTATGCCTGTTTGTGGGATATCCAAAAGGAACAAAGGTGTATTTGGTCTATAGTCCTAAGGATCTCAAAGTGTTTGTTACAATAAGTTCCTAAGGATGACTATGTCGATAGTCATAAACCAAGTAGCAAAGTGGTTCTAGACGAAGTACAAGAAGCAAGAGAAGTACTTTTTCAAAATTTATTGAAAAAGAGGTGGTTGTGTCAAAAATTTATTGAAGTAACTTTTTCAAAGATTGGTTCAAGATGAGATATTAGATTCATCGGTGTTAACACATTATCCATTGTGTGAATCATGTATTGAAGAAAAAATGACCAAGAGACCCAAATCTGCAAAAGGGAATAGAGCTAAAGATTTGCTAAAATTAGTTCACACTCATGTATGTGGTCCTATGAGTACCCCTAAAAGATGGGGTTTTGAGTACTTCATAACTTTTACTGATGATTACTCAAGGTATGGTTATGTTTACCTAATGCAATGGAAGTCTGAAGCTTTTAAAAAGTTCAAAGAGTTTCAGGCTGAAGCTGAAAAGCAATTGGGTAAACATATCAAAGCACTTCGATTTGGTCGAGGTGGTGAATACTTCCTTAGGGAATTCATAGATCACTTATCAAGAGCTGGGATTGTATGCCAACTAATAGCACCAGGAGCACCTCAATAGAATGGTGTGTTAGAAAGAAGGAACATGACTCTTTTAGAAATGATGAGTTTTGCTGCTCTACCCATTTCTTTTTGGGGATATGCCATAGAAACAACTGTATACTTGCTTAATATGGTTCCATCAAAATTAGTTTCCAAGGTACCCATGGAATTATGGTTGGGACGCAAGCTTAGCTTGAGTCACATTCGGATTTGGGTTTGCCCAGTATATGTACTGAAGGGAAAATAGATAAACTGCAATCCAAAATAGAAGTATGCCTCTTTGTGGGATATCCAAAAGGAACAAAGCGGTATTTGGTCTATAGTCCTAAGGATTTCAAAGTGTTTGTTACAATAAATTCCTAAGGATGACTATGTCAATAGTCATAAACCAAGTAGCAAAGTGGTTGTAGAAGAAGTACAAGAAGGAAAGAGAAGTAACTTTTTCAAAATTTATTGAAAAAGAGGTGGTTGTGTCAAATACACCACCAGTCACTACTAGTGTAACACTTTTTACTATAGTTGTAGCACCTGTTACGACCAGTATTGCACCGATTACAATTGTACAGCGTTGCAGTAGGAGAATTGTTAGGCACCTGATGGATACTTAGGAGAGGACTTTAAGTCTGAATATGATACTACTGAATCAGACCCAAGGTCCTATGCGGAAGCAGTGGATGACGTGGATGCAAACCATTGGGTCGAAGGTATGGTAAGTGAGTTGGAATCAATGTATTCCAACAAAGTCTAGACTCTTGTAAAAGCATGTGAAGGCATTAAGCCAATAGGTTGTAAATGGGTTTACAAGAGAAAAAGAGGAGTAGATGGGAATGCTGAAACATTCAAAGCAAGACTAGTGGCAAAAAGTTTCACTTAGAAAGAAGGGATCGATTATGAGGAAACTTTTTCGCCTGTGGCCATGCTAAAGTCTGTCAGGGTGCTTCTAGCCATTGCCACCCATTATTATTATGAGATCTGGCAAATGGACGTCAAGACAGCCTTTTTAAATGGGCAACCTGACGAGGACATCTATATGATGCAACCAGACAGCTTTATAGCTGAGAGCCAAGGGGATATCGTATGTAAATTGCAAAGATCCATTTATGGACTTAAGCAAGCATCACGGTCATGGAACATCAAGTTTGATGAAACAATCAAACAATATGGTTTTGACCAAAACATTGATGAACCATGTTTGTACAAAAAGTGTAGTGCCACAATAATGACATTCTTGGTGCTATATGTGGATGACATTCTACTCAATGGGAATGACGTAGGAATGTTATCAGCAGTAAGAATCTGGTTGTCAAATTAGTTTGATATGAAGGACTTGGGAGAAGCAAGTTGTATCCTAGGGATCAAGCTTATGTGAGATCGCCAAAAATATGATGAGAGGTTTATCCCAATCTACATTCATTGACAAGGTACTAGCAAAGTTTAGCATGACAGACTCCAAGAACAGGCTTTATCCTTTAGACATGGAGTACCTCTTATTAGTATTTTTGTTGGCTTAATTCGGTTCCAAAATGAGTGCTACTGTCCACGGTCTCAAACTCTAATTCTGAATGCTTAGAATTCAATCTCCACCATTCATAATGTGGATTCATGTGTCATGAACGTTCCTGCATGTAACGCCCCTAAAATTAGCCTTGACAAACCTGGCACGATTACTGGCAATTACCCCAGTTAAACCAATCTGTGGCTAAATGAGGAATCGCCCATCTAAGCATTATCAGAATTGATGCGTAGGAAGGTGATATAAATCTGAGAAAACTATTAAGTCATGAAATAGACAAGTATATTCCTCGAAATTAAGATATGGAGCAACTAATAGTGATACTAAACAAACCTAATAACCTTTAAAGCAAAATCTGTAGTGGCAATTGTGCCACCCTTGGGTTCTAGCAACAGATTTCCTAGAAAGGTAATAACAACGTAAGTCTATCGACTTAGTAAGTAAACCTCACAATTAGGTATAACATGAGCCCATTTAAGCAAAAATAAACGTACAGTTTTAGTAAACATTTAAAATGGGTGTTGTCTCTGTTAATACACCATAAAAATATTATTTGGTTAATAAAAGAGTGGCATACTCCCAACGGCAATCACCTAAGTATTTTAATGCAAGAAAAACTAATGTTTTATAGGTCATAACTCTCATGTATGGTCTACTTGAGACATTACCCTTTCTCAGCAGGGTTGGCACTATCCCGATGGACTTGTAATACAACACCGGTGCCCCGGATATTGTATGCTACCGTACATCCCATTAGCGGCACGATCGAGTCCGACATCGGGTGGCCCACACCACAAATAATGTCTGTCCTGTAGTGACCGCCCATTAAGGCTGCGCCGATCATGAAACAACCATTGGATCCAAGGCCCATATAACACACACACACACACACATTTGACCATATTATTAAGTCTATATAGTAAGCCAATGGCCGTCATACTGCACGTACCGGTGTGCCATGTTATACAATGCATCTTATCAACCGATTAATTAAATAGTTACCAAGTAATTACAAAATGTAGACATGCTCATATCATACTCGTGGTTAGTCAACTGACATATCCCACCTTTTGAAGAAAAAAGTTCGTAAGAGTTTACTTACCTCGTACGCTCGCTTGAATCCTTCGACATTGCTAAATCCTTTTATAATGAAATACGACATGTCGTTATGCCCAGTTCTAGAGGACTCTTACGAGTAAGATACTAAGCCTTATCTATCAAAAGGATTGCTAGACTCGAAATTACCTGTGGATTTGATAATAGACCAAGTTAGTCCTCTGTCAGTTGACCGTTAGTTGACTTAATGGAAAACCACGTGGACCAATCAAATGTTGACACGTGGCACCTACTTAATTTTTTTAAAAAAATGTATTTAAAAAAAAAAAAAAAAACAAGAAAAAGAAAGAAAAAAAATTGGGGGTGGCTCTTGGCCATCTGGGTGTGGCTCGACCACCCCCATAGCCAAAGGGGGCTTAAGGGCAGATGCCCGGCTTCCTGATCGTACGTCCGGGCTCGAGAGCGTACGTCCGGTCATTGAGTTAGGCAATCCGGCAAAAGCTCCAAACAGTGTTTTATGGTTTCTATAAAACCTATAGGCCATCATATCGCCTCCTAGGCTATTAAATAAACACATGCATCATAAGAAAACTCAACATCATGCAATACAAGGAATCAAAGACACTTTTAAAACTCTTTTGGAAACATTTCTTGATTTTGTAAGAAAGAATACAAGAACTTTAACATGGTGCCTTATAACAGTAGAGAAGCAGCAAGAACAACATCAAGAGTATAAAAACGGCTAGAGGTTACCTTAGGAAATGGCAAGAACACAAGCTTTCTTCCTCTTCTCTCTTAAGTCACAAAACTCTCAAAGAGCACTCACTTTGGTGGTTACAGAGGGCCTGGGGGTGAAAGGATAGGTTCAAGGGACGGTGGGGGGTGGGTATTAATAGGCCAAAAAAGCTGAGGGCGCTACCAACTACTCTAAAAAGCAGCGTACGTCCGATACTATTAGGGCGTACATCCGGTACTATTTATTCAACGGTCCAAAGGGTGCATCGTACGTACAGCCATTAACCAGTGGTCAACCGAAAAGTAGCGTACGTCTGATGGTCCCCATCATACGTCCTCACTATAAGTTAGAGGCGTATGTACGATGGTCCCCTGTCGTACATCAGCACTAGAGACAAAGGCATACGTCCGGCACTATTGGGCGTACGTACGGTCAGAAAGAAGTGAACTTGGGTTTTTGCCTCAAAATTATCTAGGAGTCTTGGTTATGTGTATGGGCTTAGGTCTTGTTGTTATAAAACCTTGTTCTATATAAAATCTTTTAATCGCTCTTTGTAGAAAACCTTTTAGTAAAGACGTTTGTTTTATCGGGGTATTACACTGCAAAGTTGCAGCTCAATCGGACCACAAACAATCATCCATCAGAGCTGTTGATCAAGACTGTATGAAATTTCCAATTTCTTAAGTAGTTTCGAAGAAGGCCGTGTGAAGGTCGTCCAGACAGAGGAAGATTCCCTTGGTCAAAAAGTCGTGCCAATGTTCAAAAAACACATAGTTAGGTGGCCTAACCTGTCGGGCCATTTGGACGGTCATCCGAACGAACTGCGGTAGGTGAGTGTGAACCAGACAGAAATTTCGGCGGTCAATACGAAAGTTAGGAGGCCAAACTTGTTTGCGCTGTCCATGTGGGGAGATCGTCCTGACGAACTGTGCCTAACTTGATTGTTTTAATGATCTTTGTCTCCTCTCTTGTGCCTATAACTAGAGGACTCATGCTGCTCAATTTTCATCAAGGAAAACAGAGAGAAACAAGCTCAAATAGAGTGAAAACATTCTAAGTGTTTAGAGTGTTTCTTTCCTTGTATGTGCTAAGAGAGATTTGATGTTTATGTGCTTTGAAGCCATACTCTCTTAGAGTGTTTATGTTTTGTTTAGAATCTATTCTTGTGTAATCTACTTTGGAGAAGAAGAAGCCTATTGGAAGGGATCCGGTAAAGGAGTATCACTGTGAAGAAGATTCAAGAGCGTTGGAAAACAAGTTGTTGGCTTGTTGTCTCTTACAGAGCCAAGAACTTGCAAAGGGTTGTAAGTGTCTCATGTCTGTAATCTTATGAGTAATTTTCTTACAGTGATAATCATGGGTTTGGCTGCCTCGGAGAGGTTTTACTTTTAGAACGGCTTCTAAAAGGTTCCTATTCATCACCAAAATATATGTGTTCATTTACTTTACCGCTTTACATATTTTGGTTATTGATTGTTTATTGCTTCATAGATTTTAATTCTGCGTTTATTTTGATACACCTATTCACCCCCCTCTAGGTGTGTTTGGAGTTTGTTATTGAACTTTCACCTCTTACAAAAAAGCAGTGTCCTAAGACACCGCAAGAAGAGGAGGAAATGAGAAGGATTCCTTACGCCCCGGACGTAGGAAGTCTCATGTATGCTATGCTGTGCACTAGACCTGACATATGTTTTGCAATAGGCATGGTCAGCAGATATCAATCAAATCCTGGATCTATGCATTAGGTAGCTGTCAAGCATATACTCAAGTATCTTCGGAGAACGAGGGATTATATGCATGTCTACCATTGTGAGGATTTGATGGTGATTGGCTACAAAGATTCTAACTTCTAGTCAGATCGTGATTCATGTTGTGTAAATTTTAATAACTCGCAAGTGCACGGATTGTTTGCAGTAAAAGAGTTGTAAGTGCGAGGTCGATCCCACAGGGAATTGTGTATTTGAAGAACAAATTGTATCTAAACTAATTTAACCTTAACCTAGTTCCAAAAGAGGTTTGAATTTTTGGTTTTTAAATTAAAAGAAAACATAAACTAAATAAAATAAAATAAACAAAAAGATAAAATACTAAGGGTTTGGAATCCACACTCACCAAATCATAACAACATACTCCATGTTCATCAATATTAATCTGAAGTTCTCACAAATAAAATTCTATGTCAGTTTTACTATGCTTCAAATAGTTAATTAAAATCATCCCGTGTATCCATTCATTGCACAAATCATAAAAGGAATCCAATTTCAATCAAAACACCATATGTATCCGTAGAACAAATCAAAAGGGATATCCAATATTTTTAGGCAAATAAAACCAAGCAATCAATTATGTGAAATTATCTCAAATCATCAAATGTATCCCTGAATCACAAAAGATATCCAAGAATCATTCCACACATTGAAAAGAAGTAAACAATTAAAATATTAAACCCATAAAATCGGACAATAAAGACTTACATGAAAATAATGTTGTTCTTCATCAGTGAGGCTTCATTCCCAACCTTAGTTGAGAATTTAGCTCCACATGAAAATAAAACCTAAAACTAAAAAAAATAAAAAACTAAACTAAAGAGAGAGAAAAGTTGTGGAACCAAATTTGTCTTCAGCCTTGATAACAATGATAAGTGCAAAAATAGTCATATTTTAGCCCCTTAATTTACATATGTTAGGCTCTTAGTTTTATTATTATTTAATGTTTTGCTTCGTTTTTATGTTTTCTTATGTTTTTAAGGTTTTTGAAGAAAAGCAAGTGTTTCTGGCAAGTTTCAGACTTAAAAGACAAATTGGGAAAAGCTGAAAGCCATAGGATCGATCGCAACCAATCTAGGCTCGAGCGCAAGACAGCCAGGATCGAGCACCCTAGCGCTCGATCACATATCAAGCCTGGTGCGAGCGCAGGATGCGCATGAGCACCCAACACAGGGATTGATTGTAGGAGAGCAATCAAGCACACCAACCTGCGATCGAACGCACTCACCCGGCTGAGATTCGGAAAGAGTCATTTTCCACTTCAGTTTAGGTTTAATTTATCCTACTTGTACTAGGAAATAAACCTACGATTTTACTTGGTTTTCTAGGGATTCTAGGCTTTTCCAAAGCCTACAGGTAGACCTCTAAGCCTCTAAGAAAAAGTGTGGAGAAGCAGACACAAGCTCTAGAAAAGAACTGAAGGCTAGATCAAAAGGAGTTTGGGTTTTTCTTCTTTTCCTATTTTATTTTTGTTATGTAGTTAGTCCTTTAATTAGGGCTAGATTGAAGTCCTAATCATGTCTCTTTAATATTGCAATATTGGCACCTTTGCTTCAATTATCTTTTAGATGTTTAAATTGATTGATTCCTATTTACTTAAATTCTTCATATGTGTGTGCCTAATGATCATATGCATGTGCTTGGATATATGTTATTTAAGTCAATTTAGATGGTCGAGTCCTGGGCTTAATAAAGTGACAAAAGAATCTCATCACGGGGTTTTGGGTTAATCAACATAGGGAACCGGGAGTAGATACCATGCCCTAGGCTTTGTGTGATTGTCGATTTTCACAAATCTATGTTTCCTTAAGGAACAACTTAATAGATACCATGCTAAGCCCTTTGGGGAAGAAAAGAACTATAGTAGATACCATGCCTAGTTCGTTGTTTAGGGAAATCAATAGTTTAAGGAGTAGATACCATGCCCTTAGGTTGACAAACATTGGATATCTAGAGATAATTGGAATATTGGCATATTGTTAATCTTATTTGAGTATGGTTAGCGGTGGATTTCAAAACCCTAATCCTTTTTAGTCTTAGTATTTCTTTTATTTTATTTGTTTAGTTTAATTTAATCTATGACAATTGATTCGAGCCCGTTAATTAAATAGGAAATTACATTCTAAGCATAATTTACCAATCCTCGTGGGAATGATCTCGTATTTGCCTACTATACTACCGTTTTGATCTTGTGCACTTGTGAGTAAAACTTACCGAGTATTCGCCTATTAATTTAGGGGGGTATTTGGCATAACAAGCCTCCAATTGTCTATTTTTCTTGAAGCCTAGAGGTCTACTTATAGGCTTAAGTGAGTCCTAAAAGCCCTAGTAATCCTAGGTAATTTGGAGGTATGTCTTTTGGTTCAAATAGAAGTTTGAAACCCCAATCTGGCTTGAAAAAGGAGTCTGGCCGCTTTCAGAACGCGCGAGGCGCTCGAGTGCATGGCCAGTGTGCTCGATCGCACTTGTGCATGTGTTCCTTCTTCTGCAGCGCAACGCTCGTGCGCTGATGACTTGCTGGTGGGCGTGGGTGCACTCAAGCGCAGGATGGTGCGCTCGATCCTACTTCCATGCTCTTTTTCAGCTTTCTTCCAAACTTTGCATTTTTTCCTTTAAAAACGCAGTTTTCCTTCAACAACCTACAAACACTAAAAACACAAAACATTAGATTACAACACAGCTAAAGGATTAACCCATGTAAATTAAGGGGTTCAAATATGCAATATTTTGCACACATTAATTCCCGAAAGTCTACCTCAAGGTATGTCCTTACCCTTCGAGGATGAGCCATTAGTTGGAGATGTGTTAAGCAATCTTGCATTGCTGACTCCACTACGAAAGCTGAATACGCTGCAACATGTGAAACTGCAAAAGAGGCTGTCTAGCTCTAGAAGTTCCTAGCGGGTCTTGGTGTCATGAAGATAGAGCAATCTCCCATTACGTTGTTTTGCGACAACAGCGGAGCAGTTGCACAATCTAAAGAACCAAAGAATCATAGGAGAGGGAAACACATCGAGCGCAAGTGTCTCATAAGAGAGATAGTATCTTGAGGAGATACAACTGTAGCTAAGATTCCGTTGACAGAGAATTTGGCAGACTCGTTCACTAAAACCTTGCCACAAAAGATTTTCGAATATCACATGGAAGGAATGGAAATCAAATATATGCCTCACTAGAATTAAGGGCAAGTGAGAGTTTGTTGGGATTACGCCCATAATACTAGTGAATTTTTAATCCATGAAGACATTCCATGTTTATAAATGAACGCATTGTTTATTCATTCTATCATTGTTGAGCTATGACATATACTTTGTTTTACATGATCTTACCTAATTGTTCACCGTGCATGTGAAAAGGTCCAAGGATAACATTTAATATGGATAAGGGTGTGAGTAACGTTGTTATCACACAAGGTCTTAGTCCATAAATCCTTATATCCTTAAAGGTTTAAAGTTCGCAGTAAGTAAATGAAAATGGACAATAAAAGCGGCAACTTCGGGATTGATGTGTAGTATGCTGAGTTCCTAAAGTATTAAATGGACCAAGGAGTTGCCTTCTCAAGAAAAATATTGTATATTGAGAAAAGACAATGAACTCTGATAAGCGCTGAATGTTGCACATTCAAACCCCTTTACTCGCATATGTTAATTCCTTAGCATTTTTATTTGTTTGATTTTGTATTGTTTTATTGTTTTCAGGTTTTTAATAAAGATGAAGGAAATTCCATTGATTTTAGGCTTAAAGCACACTTTGAGAATACCTAGAAGATGTGGTTAAACTTAACCAATCATAATAGAGGACCTATATGATGTGGTTAAGTTTAATAAAATCAAGGAAATGATTAAATCGGAATTTATCTAATTAAAGTTAAAATTGGATTGGATTCAAATTTGGATTCTACACACATCTCATTATTTTCACCATAACTTTTCGGATTGGATTCAAAATCGAATTGAGGAGACATCAGCAACATTGGAAAGCTAACTCAAAATAATACAAATTATTGTGAAATAAGATTTTCCTAATTCGGTCGTTTGCTATGCCAAAATCATCCCTCAATATAATAATGCAAATCTGGACGAATTCTATTCTGATTTGTACTAGGATTGCTTCCAAGTTTGACTAGGAGACTGAAGTACGATTTTTTTAGGATTCCTAAGGCTTCTAGGGTTTTTTGTACACCCTATAAATATGTCTCTAAGCCTTGAAGAGAGGTGTGCTTGGTTTTAGAGAAATAATTTACACAAAGATCTTCTTGGAGGCTTGAAGAGTTGAAGAGAAGATGAGCATGGCAGGATGCCATCCCAGCACCAACATGAGCAACTAAATTCGAAATAGGGTGTTGACGTAGCTCTCTCCAAGTAACAATGGTTTAATTTTATTTTAATTTGAGTTTTTCTATATGCATGATAGTTGTATAACTGTGATAATTGATCTTAATGTTTATATTCAATCATTATGAAATTCTTCTATTGTCTTAGAAAGTCTTTTATATTGATTGAACTCAATCCTTCATATTTTCTATGATTATATGAATGATTGTTATACAACGGTTTTAACTGACACATGATCAATAGGATTTGATATGCCATACCTAGGGAAGACAGATCGTACCACATCTTTATAGTTAGGTGAACAGTCTGTGCCAACCGAAGATGGATTATACTTATTTCTTAATTATAGTATTTTCTTGATTATTCGAGTGAGACGAGCCATATGTCATGCATAGTATAAATTTTCCTTGTTAATTTATAATTAACCATTGTTATGAGGTTAGCGGTGAAATCAACCCCTTATTCTCTCTCTCTCTCTCATCACTACTATCTTTATTTTTATGCATTTACTTAGTTACAAACAAAAATAAAATCAATCATATTTTCAATTGAGTTATATTTAATCTTGAAAAGCTTGATAACAATACCCACGTAGTCCTTGAGATTCGACACCCTCAATATAGCTATATCCTACAAGGATTCGTCTTATTACGAGTGGTTAATTTTATTATTGATATTTTTGTACTCAAAAAGACCACATCAAACTCCTTAAAAGGCTTATTTGGACTTTGGTTCTAAATTCTGAGAAGTACGTGGACCCAAATGTAAAGATGTTGATTACTTTGATGTATCAAAGGGAAAAGGCCTATCATCGGTCAGTATAAGCTCAATGCGTTGGGTAATCACATTTGAATATTGTGGGATCACAAACTTCAAAAAGAAATCCAAATTTTTGTCAGGAAGACAAAGAGATAAGAAATTTTCCCTCGAAATAGATTTTATAGATATTGTTCTCAAGGCTCTGGCCAGAGCTTTTTGGTTGGCATACCAAAAATATATATGTGATTTATCACATTATGAGAATATCATAAAATCAGTGACTTAAAGAAAAGAGGTAGAGAATTAAGTGGCAGTACCCTTAGCCTTAATTCTCCTACGAAAAATTTCATGGAAGAATCACAAATTATTATTAAGTTAAAGGAATTAATTGTTTTAAGACAAAATAATTATTAGAGTGCAATCACAATTATTTAGTGGAATTAATTGTGATTAAAATATTATTGTGTAACGAATGTTGGGAGACATGATTACGGAAATATTTAAGGCAATGATTATTTTTTCCTTTAGGTCTCTCACTAAGCTGTTAACATATATATATATATAAGTTAACAATATAATAGGCTTTCTTATTTATGTTTAGGCTATATGTTTTATTTAATTAAAACAAGGGCTAGACAAATGATTTAAAGTTGGGTTCGGGATAAAACCTATGGACTTTAAATGAAGCATGAAAGCATAAGGCTAGAAATTAATTTATGGGCATGTGCAATGGGTGCAGTGAGAAAGGCCTGGGATTACAATCCCAGGCCCAACTCCCTATGGAGTAAGCTAGGGTTTTGAACCCTAACCGTCCATACTGTTCTAGTTGGACTGGAACTCCTGCTTTGAATCATGTCCCATATTGCTTAGATTTGAAATTTCTCTCCCCAACTGTGACTATAAGTAGAGAGGAGCCTATGGCTCTCAAAATATTCCATCAAGTGTTCTTGACCATAGTTTTCATAAATTCTCTGAAAACTATATTAGTTCTTTGTGTTAACTCACGAAGAACAAAAATTTAAGTTTTGAGGAGCCAAGCAAGAGCCCACACTCAGTCATTGGTGAGAAGATCTAGAGGCTACGATCTTTCTTGTTCTTAAAGGTTCTTGAAGAACAAAAGAAAAGTTCTTTTGTTAAAAGCCATAGAATTGGCCGTTGATCTTCTATATAAGTCATTCTTGATCTTACTATTGTTAAATAGCCATTCATTTTTCGTATGTTCTTTATAAAGAATTCTTGGGCATAGGAATACAATTCCTTTCCTCTTCGTAAATACTCGATTTGCATACATGTTCCCAACACTTTGGGAACTATGAGGTAGATAAATGGAAGTGATTCGCCAAAGGTGCACTCACCTGTTTTTCATTCTCCACGCTAAACCTCTCCAACACCTTCTTCACATAGCCGGCTTGAGATAGCCCGATCTCTTGGCATCCCTGTCCCAGTGAATCTCCTTCCCAAGAAACTTCTTGGTTGCGTCCAAATCCCTCATGTCAAATTCACTACTCAACAAAACCTGCTTGTTGTTGACCTCCACTATACTCTTAGCTGCAATAAGCATATCATCCACATACAATAATAAAATAAAACAAATGAATTATCATCAAGGCTCCTCACATACATACAATAGTCATATTCACATCTCTTGTAGTCAATTCTGATCATGTAGGAGTCAAACCGCTTATACCACTGCCTTGGAGACTCCTTCAACCCATAAAGTGACTTCTTCAATTTACAGACCATGTTCTTCTGTCCAGGTTGACTAAACCTTTCTGGCTGCTCCATGTAAATCTGCTCCTCCAAATCATCATGGAGAAAAGTTGTTTTCACATCCATCTGTTCCAATGCCATGTCATAATGAGCTACCAACGCTAATACCACTATGATGAAAGTATGTCTGACCACTCAGGAAACTATTTCCTCATAATCAATCCCTTTTTGCTGTGAATAACCCTTCCCTACTAGGCTTAACCTTCAACTCAAGGCCCTTTTTGATATTGCTTCATTTTTCTTGAACACCAATTTGCACCCTATCACCCTCTTCCTCTCTGGAAGCTCCACCAAATCCCACCCATCTTCTCTTTTCTTGGCTATTGACAGCCTCTTGAAAAGTAGTAGGATCTCCATTGCTAATGAAAAGAGCATAAGAAAACCATGTCTTCATAACTGTACTTGGCTGGTGACCTGATAATGCGTCTAGTTCTGTCTGTGGCTATAGTGTGATGCTCCTCAACTCCTGAAGTAGAGGTCTTTGCACCCTGAGAAGTGGTCTCATGCATAGGGGTCTCTAACTCCACATGCACCACCTGCTTATTACCGCATACTGCTTTCTGGCACTTGCTGCTCTTCACTCTAAGTAATCTTCAACATGGAATTTTCATCAAATACCATGTCTCTACTGATCACCACCTTGTTTGCCTTCGGATCCCAAAATTTGAAGCCCCTAACCCCTTTCCCATATCCAAGAAAGACACATTGTCTAGACTTTGGACCAAGTTTCGATCATTCTTCACTAAGTATGTGCACATAGGCTGGACAACCAAATACTCTTAAACAAGAGTAATCTACCTCATTACATGTCCACACTTCCTCTACAACTTTCCCATCTAGTGCTACTGATAAGCGTCGAATGTTGCACATTTAAGCCCCTTAATTTGTATATGTTAATTCCTTAGCGTTGTTATTTGTTTGATTTTGTTTTGCTTTTATTGTTTTCAAGTTATAAATAAAGATGCAATTAATTCCATTGATTTTGGGCTTAAAAGCACACTTTGAGAAGACCTAGAAGATATGATTAAGCTTAGCCAATCATAACAGAGGATCTATATGTTGTGGTTAAGTTTAATCAAATAAAAAAAATGATTAATTCGGAATTTCTCAAATTGGAGTCAAAATCGGATTGGATTCAAATTTGGATTCTGCATATGTCTCGGTATTTTGGTTATAACTTTCAGCTCAAATATCAGATTGAGATGATTTAAGTGGAATTAGAAAGCTAACTCAAATTTCTACAAATCATTATGAAATAGTATTTTCCTAATTCGGAGCGCTGTAATGCCAAAACCGCCCTGGAAGATAGGAACGCAATTCTGGGCGAATCCTATTCCGATTTGGACTTAGGTTTTCTTTATCCTAATTGGACTTGGACTTAAATCTCCGAAATTTCTAGGATTACTAGGGCTTTTAAGACTCTCCTAAGTCCTATAAATAGGCCTCTAAGTATTGAGAAAAAGGACACACCGCTTCCTAGAGCTAGAAATCAGAAAATTGTCTTTGGAGCTTAGAAGATCATGAGCGGCTAAATCCCTTTGTGGGGTTTTGATGTAACCCTATCCAAACATAATGGTATGATTGTATTTAATTTCTAGATTTTCAATTTATGCATGTTGATTGTATAACTATGAGGATTGCTACAATTGATTTCTGTTCTTCATATTAAATACAATTGTTCTTAAATTCCAAAATCAATATTTATGAAATTCTGCTCTTGTCTTAGAAAGTATTTTACTTTTATTGAAATCAAATCATTCTTGTTTTCTGTGATTATGAGGATGATGGTTATACAATGGGTTTAATTGACATATGATTTGATAGGCTATGCCTAAGGAAGACGGATTGTACTACACCTTAGTTTAGTGTAATTTAGGTAGACAGTCTGTGCCAACCGAAGATGGGTTACACTTATTTATTGATTGTATGTATCCTGTTAAATAATTTGATAATTTATACCTAGGGAAGATGGGTCATACCGCATCTTAGTGGTTAAGTGGACGATCCGTGTCAACCAAACATAGATTATACTTATTCTTTAATAAGGTAGTTTCTTGTTTATTTATAACATGCATAGAATGAATTTCTGAGATTAATTATGATTAACCATTGTTGTGCGGATAGAGGTGAAGTCAATACCCTACACTCTCTCTCTTATTTTAAATCTCTTTTATTTTCATGCACTTTAGTTTTAAAGAAAATCAAATCAATTCTCTTTTTAATTAAATTAATTTTGATCTTTCGAATTTGATAACAAAACCCCTGCAATCCTTGAGGTTCGACACCCTCTCTATAGCCGTATCCTACAAAAATTCATCCTATTGCGAGTGGTTATTTTTATAATTGATATTTTTTGTTACAAAAATACCACAATCAGCTACCCTCGGTAACCTGTTGATCAAGTAGCATGCCATACTCACTACATCTACTTAGAAAATCTTTGCAAGTCCAGCATTCAACCTGAGACATCGTGCCTCTCTGCAATAGACATGTTCATCCTTTTCGCCACACCAATTTGTTGTGGTGTCTTCTGTACTGTGAAATGTCTCTTTATACCATGCTACTCATAGAAATCTCTGAACTTGCCATTTATGTACTCAGTGCCATTATCTGTCCTGAGGCACTTAACCTTTTTCCCAATCTGGTTCTCCACTTCAGCTTTCCACAACTTGAACTTGGCAAATGTCTATGATTTGTGCCGCATGAAGTATACCCAAACTTTTTTGGATAAATCATCAATAAAAATCACAAAATACATATGTCCTCCATTGACGCTGTTCTCACTAGTCCCCAAACATCAGAATGAACATAATCCAGAATACCCTTTGACTTGTGTGTGGATGTCTTGAATTGTACCCGATTCTACTTCCTCATAACACAGAACTTACAGAAATCAAATTTGCATGTTTTGACACCCTTCAACAGATTTCTCTTATGATGCTCCAACATGCCCCGCTCACTCATATGACCCAACTGCATATGCCACAAAACAGTACAATCTAACTCAGACTCCACAGAGGCGATTCAACCTACAATTGTATTTCCCAATAGTTTATAGATATTCTTTGAAATTTTCTGCCCCCTCATCACTACCATCGCACCCTTAGTCACCTTCATTACTCCACCTTTAGACTTATAACCATAACCGTTTGAGTCTAAGGTACCCAATGAAATCAAATTCTTTTCCACGTCTAGTACATGTCTAACATCACATAACGTTCTAACCACAACATCAAACATATTAATCCTGATATGACCTATGCCAGTAATTTACAATGTGCACCATTACCCATAGTAATTATACTAGAATTAACTGACTTGTAAGTGTCAAACTAATCTCTGTTGGACGTCATGTGAAACGAACATATTGAGTCCAGAATTCACACAATGCTCTGAATTTGATGCAACAAAAAGCATATCACGTTCAGCATCGTGTGAATTGTCCTCCACTACGTTCACAAACCTTGAGGAACCTTCATTCTCATTGTCCTTGTTCTTCTTCCGGTCTCGACAGTCTCGCTCTTCTTGCATGCTTCTGGTTATCCTTTACAACTAGCCCTTCTCCTTGAGAACTTTCACCACTAATTTTCTTCCTCTAATGAAAAGCCAACAGGGCTCTTGTAACTTCCTCTAACTCCAAGGACTCATTCTGCCACGTTAGAGTTGTAACCAAATTCTCATACATAGGAGAAATTGGGAGTGAATTCAATAGTACCAATGCCTTGTCTTCGTCTTCGAATTTCACATTAACCCTTTTCAAATCGCCGATTACCTGATTGAACACGTTGATGTGTTGGCTCAAATCCGAGTCCTCTGCAATCTTCAAGCCGTACAACCTCTACTTTAGATAGAGCTTGTTCATCAATGACTTTGACATATACCAACTATCTAGTTTGAACCAAATTACCACCGGGGATTCTTTGTCCATGACATGATACATAATGTCATCCCTAGACAAAGCCGAATAGTAGCCACCGCTTTAGCCTCAAATTCCTTCCAATCTATGTCCGGCATACCTTATGGTTTTGTCTTATATAACGCCTTCACCATCCCTTGTTGCACCAACAAATCCTTGACACATCTCTGCCATAACCCGAAATTATTGGTTCCGTCAAACTTCATCACCTCGAATTTCGTAGAAGATGTGCCAATTCCATCCATCGCAGAACCTGTCTCTAATACCAATCGTTGTTACCATGCATAACAATGATGAATAATATGGAATCGAAAAGACAGAGATCAAGAGAGAGTCGAAAGACAAATTTACGTGGTTAGGCAATGTGTCTACGTCCACAGGAGAGTGCGACTATATTTCACTATTCAATGATTTAGGGTTACAACATAACCTTAATTGTAAGTATTTTGGAAAACCCCAAAATACCCAACTTATTTGTCTCCAGGCCTACATAAACTTAATACACACAATTGACCAATAGTTTTAGTATTACTCTATATGCCTAAAAGAATATGAGACACTTGTTCCAACATGGTGAAAACACTTAAAAATTCTCCATTTTAGCCTCACCAATTTTATGGGAAAAAAAAAATGGTGGTGAATCAATAAAAATAAAAATAATAAAAAATAATAAATAAAAAAGGAGAGAGAAAAGAGGGAGTTGGGGGTGGTTTGGCCAAGTTAAATTACTACTTATCCAAAAAGCTTAAGTTGATAGGAATATGTAAATTTCATCATTTAATCATTTAATCAATACTTAACACACCACCATATATTGGCTACAGGGGTGGCGGAGCACCCCCATCACTTTTTATTTATTTATTTTTTTTTTTTTTGGAAGAGAGTTAATTGTTACATACACACCACAAGGAGTGATTTTTTTGTCAAATAATCAAACATCAAAACTAATTTTGCAATTTTCAAAAAACATTTAAGCGTCTGATATACTGAACCAAAACACATATTTGAAGATGCCCAATGGGCCAAATTATGAGCTGCATTGCGTATGTTATGAAGGATTTTAAAAGACTGATGTCAAAATTTGATGTCAAAATTTGAAAAAGATGGAGGATCTCGCAGATGTTCTCAACAATGGATGATGAGTAATGCTAAAAGGAAGGCCCATATCTTCTTTGTGTTCTTCCAAAGTTGATGTGGCTCTTAAAATTATTACTTAATCAAAATTCAATAGTAATTTATCACAAATTCAATGCTAATTTTAAAATGCACATCAATTTTGGAATGATGCAAAAAAAGACGTAAGTCTTCATTTTAGCATTACTCATGGATGACTCCTCCACTTCGTACGAAGGGGACCATTAAGGATGGCAATATTTGCAGAAAGGAGTTAAGACTCATTATGATTAATATGTAAGGATGTGCTATAATTAAATTAATTAATTGGTATCAATAAAAATGAACAATCAAGTCCAAGGTACTCGGTCGCTAGAATCTGCAAACACTAAATCAAACAACTCTTTCATAAAGCCTTGAATAGAAATATAGGAAACAGAAGAGAAATTCTCTTTACAGTATTCTTATTCATAAAGCTGAACAACAATAACAACTAGGCGGTCAAGCTAGTCTTATTGTGCTTAAAAAAAATTAGGGTTCAGCGCTGAAAGTAAAATTACAGAAAGTCTTTATTAAAAAATGTCGCAACTTCACTCAAGCCAATGTCGTGGAAGGGTCGTACAAAGTTTCTGTCCTATAATTAGTCACATTCTTGCTCAAGCCAAGTTCGAGCAGAGGTTACACATGATTTGTCTCCTGCGGAATCGCAAACTCCCACCCCAAAATGAAAGAATTTGGATAATCTCTGTTTTGGTTAACTTACCAAATAACATAGTAGTTACGTCTATGTATAAGCATGGAGGTTTAGAGGATTACAAGCAGTACATAGACAAAGAAAATACAAAGGAAAGTTTGACATGTAGGTAATACACGGCAACACAAAAGAAGAAATTGAGAGGACCGAAGGTGGGCTGTGATGAGGCGCAGACCAGCTGATAGTGTGCTGAGATGAGAGGCTTGTCAGAAGTAATTCAGGCCGTGAATCAAGGAGCTTGAGTTTGCAGCATGATTCAAGAAGAAGAGGCTGCTGTTCTGTGTTTACTGTTGTGAGCTGATCTGGAAATCTATAGTGAATGTTTTTGCTGATTTTTCATGCTGGAGCTGAGGGTCCTTTTGGGTATTAGCATGCACCTCATGTTTATCCTTAACACAGAAGCCTTCCCGCTTTACTCAAGAATCAAGATCCTCCATCAGGCCCTATTTGCAAGTTGGGCTGCATCACTTCTCCATTTTTACAAAATTTTTGTGGTACTCCCAACACCTGAGCACCAATAATTCAATATGTGGGGGACTGACTTCAAGCACTGTTATTCCTCGGAAGACCACCATATGGTAATGCAACAGAAAAAAAAAAAAAAAAAAAAAGGGTACATACTAATCTCAACTTCTTTGCACTCCCAAACAACAAACAGAAAGTGGAAAAAACAAGTACCTCATTTTGGTCTAATAAAATCAAATATTTGTCCATAATGATTCAGCTTCATCAGCAGCTGGTATCACATGGTTCTGAATGCAAGTAAACAAGGACTGAAGGTAATCCTTCACCAACAGCATTCATCAATTAATCCAAAAAAGGGAAAGAAAAATAAATCCCATCAATAGATGAAAATTACCTGTCCTTGATAATTAGTATTGGTTGCTACTAGAGGGAGCTCTACCACTTCCTTCCCAAATATTATGGAACATTTCAGCTGACACAATTGATTGGCTGCATCATCTTTTTTCTTTTTCTTTTTCTTTTTTTTAATTTTACTATGTGAGAATACGCATATGTTGTACCCTGCACAATTAATGATGTAACGAGTTATCTCATTGTCAAAACTAACTTCATATGATTGGAAATAAGTTTTTTTTTTTTTTTTTTTTTTTACGTGTAATGGAAAATCACTTGTATAGTAACATTGCAATTAACAATGAGAAACATGAAAAATGGTAACATACTCTGAAAACAAGTATCTAATTTCATATGATGAAGAGACCAATTCCTATTAAGAACTCACCATCTTATATCAATGTTAGCATCCTTACAACATTCAGCAGTGAGTCTGGAAACTTTTGATTTCCACAAACTACAAAATTTTACAAAGCAGAATGAATTCTGTTGCAATCAGTGCAACAAAACCACTTTTGTTAACATTTGTAGTGCAAATAAACAGAAGATTAATTCCACTGGCAATAGAACTGCAAAATGCAACAATACACGTAATTAGGTATCGAAACAAACAAACTGGAAATGCAAAGCATTTCAAACATAGGACTGGAAAAGTCCAGATGTCAACTGAATATAAACTACCCGGTAATGGTAACAACAAATAATTGCACTGGGACCAAATTTCTGTAGATTGGCCTATGCAAGCAACAGGATCAACGACAATTAAAATCTGTCAAGTTGATGATGTAAATTTAAAGTTAATAAGACAAAAAAATAAATAACAAGGACACCATATATAAAAAATTAAAAAGAATAAAGTTCTTGATACACAGCAACAAGCAAATATGGCCCCCAGTTATATCACAAGATACTAGTCAATCACAAAACATATGACAAGCAGTAATCACTGGAAGGCCCTTAAAGTTTCAATTACAGACTGCTGAGACGGCATACAATCACAGGGCATAGCTACCATTTGGTCTTTAGATGCATTATGCATAGCAAATATTTTTTTTCTTTTTCATATACAAAAATGTTAAAGGCCAGAAGTAAATAATGAAGCATTTATGTAATAGAAACTATTGATGGGAAGAATAATGATTATAGAACTAACATAATGCACATCCACTAAAGTCAAAATCTGGAGTTTTGACAGTAAGAATGCATCGCCTGGTTATCTGTTCTTCTGGATCAAGTCCAGCATCCCTTCCAGCTGCCACAACATTAACATTATGCTCTACACATTTTTCTTTTTGGAAGACATTCTGGCGATATTTAGAGGAACACACTCAGCAATTGGCCTAAATAATAAACATCATAAATGCACTCAAGCAAACTAAAGCAAGTTGAATAACAAAATTAACCCAACTTGTGTCCACTAAACAATGATCAATTAGAAGAATAAGAAATATTGCCCATTAACAAGAACAGTTACAATAAACCAAAGAGCATAGAACTGGTGGTCTTTTATTTATTATTGTTATTATTAGATCTATACTATAATCCTAAAGTTTCACCTGTTAAAAAGATAAAGCAAAAAAAAAAAAAAAAGTTACAATACATATATTTGCGATTCAAAACACAATATACACATAAAGAAAATAAGTGTTCATGTATGTATAGATGATAGGACAAAGAGATAAATAGATAAACCGTTCATATGGCAATAAATTAAGAATGTCCAGACAAGTTTCGACTTTTGAATACTTTCTAGTCTCCCAAATATCAAACAGTTGGAAGTTAACGAGCCAACCCAATTGTTTAGTATATTAGTATGAGATTATGCACAAAATGTGAAATGTGTCTCTGGCTTTATTAGATTCAACTCTTAGTTAATACATAGTAGTACAAACCAAATGGGATTCGTCTTTCCAACAACTACTTTCCAGAGTCAATGACTTTAGGAATTGAATGAGAAACCCAAAGACACAAAAAATGTGGAAGACATGAGAAGAGCTGAAAACTGGACACACATTATTCTAGTGCAATTTTTTTTCTTCGAAGTGGATGGGGGAGAGATTATTGTTCTCCTTTGCTAACCTTTATGCCTCTATGGAGTTGCCTGCAGTAAATCTTTTCTCAAATAAAAAAAAAAAATACAGAATTATGTTAAGCTATCTCTTAATTCATAGTGTTAGAGGGATTTAGAGTTTGCATGTAAAGAGAAGAAAGAAGAGGCTGTGTTGTTTCACGTAGCCTTCTCCTCTCATACTTCATATATATATATATATATATATATATATATATATATATAATGTAACATTGAGTACAAAGACCAAAATACCCCATATAATATATTAACCTTAATATGCTCATCTAACACTCCCCCTCAAGCTGGAGCATATATATCATATAAGCCCAGCTTGGAACAAATAAACTCTTAACTTTTTTCGACACAAGAATTTTATAAACATATCAGCTAGTTGATCTTCAGACTTCACAAATGGTGTAGATATATCTCTACTGAGTATCTTATCTCGAACAAAGTGACAATCGACCTTAATATGCTTAGTTCTTTCATGAAAAACAGAGTTAGACGCAATATGTATAGCAGCTTGATTGTCACAAAATAACGGTATAGGAGTAGGAGCGATGAATCCAATCTCCAGTAGGAAATGTTGTAACCACGTCAATTCACTAGCAGTATTAGACATTGTCCTGTATTCTGCCTCAGCACTCGACCATGCCACCACCGTCTGTTTCTTACTTTTCCAAGTCACCAAATTACCATCCAAGAATGTGCAATACCTCCTGAATCATCACCTGTAATCTCAATGTCATCTACATATACCACAAGAAGAATGTAGCCTGCATTTGTATGCAAGTGAAATACTGAATGATCTGTCTGACAACGCTGAAGACCAAACTCCATAACGGCCTCAGAGAACTTCCCAAACCATGCCCGTAGAGATTGCTTGAGACCATACAAAGCCTTTTTTAACTTACAAACACAACTCCGATACTCCCCCTGAGCAACAAACCCAGGTGGTTGTTCCATATAAACTTCCTCATGTAAATCCCCATGTAAAAAGGCATTTTTGACATCCAACTGAAATAAGGGCCAATTAAGATTGGAGCCAAAGAAATAAGAATACGAACAGAAGAGATTTTGGCAACTGGAGAAAACGTCTCATCATAATCAATACCATATGTCTGTGTATAACCCTTAGCAACCAAACGAGCTTTCCACCGTTCAACAGAACCATTAGGATTAAACTTAATCGTGTATACCCATTTGCAACCAACAGTCTTCTTAGCAGGGGGTAATGGAACAAGTTCCCACGTACCATTTTGATGTAAGGCCTTCATTTCCAATTCCATAGCTTGCCTCCAACCAGAGTCAGATAAGGCATCCTGCACTGTCTTTGGGGTGGAAACAGTAGAAAGATGGGAAATAAAGCAAGAATGGGAAGGAGACAAAGAACTAGTGGATACAAACTGATTGATAGGATGTTTAGTAGTGCAAGAAAGTGTACCTTTCCGTAGGGCAATGAGCAAGGAATCAGATGCAGGTGCCAGCGGATCCGAAGAGGGGAGGATGATGGTGGAGGTGCAGGAGCTGATGGGCGTGACCGACTTGTATAAACCTGGAGAAGAGCAGGTGAAGGTGGAGGCAACATGACAGACTTAGAGAGATATGGAACAGGCAGCGGAACAGACGCGACATCAGGCTCAAGAGTAGACGCTCCAAAAGACGCATCAACAGGAAAATAGGAGAGAGACTCAACAAAGGTGACATCGGCGCTAGTAAAGTAGCGGCGAAGAACAGGACTATAACAACGATATCCTTTCTGAGTTGGGGAATAACCAAGAAAGACACATTTGGTAGAACGAGGATCAAGTTTATCATAACCAGGACCTAAATTATGAACATAACAAACACACCCAAAAACCCTAAGTGGTAAGGCAAATGGGGGTGAAGAACAGTATAAGAGAGAATGAGGAGAAGCACCATCTAAGACTAAGGAGGGCATTCGATTAATGAGGTAACAAGCAATAAGAACAGCGTCACTCCAAAAATGTTTGGGGACATGCATATGAAATAAAAGACAGCGTGCAACATCCAATAAATGATGATTCTTGCGTTCAGCCACTCCATTTTGTTGTGGAGTGTGAGCACATGATGTTTGATGGATAATGCCTTTATCAGACAAATAAGAGGCAAAAGAACAAGATGTGTATTCTTTGGCATTATCAGAATGCAAAATATGAATTTTCTTAGTAAATTGAGTCTTAATCATATTACGAAAAATTTGGAAAACAGAAAATAACTCTGAACGATTTTTCATTAAAAATAGCCAAGTCATACGGGAAAAATCATCCACAAAGGTCACAAAATAATGAAATTTATTGGATGAAATATTCATAGGACCCCATACATCATAATGAACTAACTCAAAAGGATGGGAAACACGACTAACAACTCTTGACGGCAAAGAAACACGACGGTGCTTACTAAGCTGACAAGCTTCGCAAGACACAGACAACTCATTTCGAAGACTCGGGACTTGATGCTTCAACGTAGGAAGGGAAGGATGACCAAGATGACAATGCCACTGAAGAGCTGAGGTTGACGACTGTAAAGCACATGAGGAAAATGAAGGTGCAAGATCCAGATAATATAAGCCACCAACTTCATGCCCCATACCAATCATCCTCCTCGTCTTGAGATCCTGAAAAATGCACAAAGAAGGGTAAAAACTGACAGAACAATTAAGAGCTTTGGTAATTTTACTAATGGATAACAAATTAAAAGGAAAACCAAGAACGTGTAGAACAGAAAACAACTCAATATCTGGACTCAAATGGGTATGGCCAGAGCCGGCTATGGTGGAGAGGAAACCATTAGCTAGGGTGACACTGTGGGGTGTATCAACAGGATGATAATCAGAGAGAGAAGTAGACGAACCAGTCATATGCTCATTGGCGCCAGAATCAATAATCCAAGAGTCGCGAGTGGAGGATAAAAGACAGTGAGATGCAGTACCTGACTGAGCAAGAGTAACAGTGGAAGAGGTAGAAGCCCGCTTATGGATTAAGAACTGAGCATACTCATCTTTCGGAATGGAGATCAAATCATTCTCGAAGTGTGAGCTCGAGCTAACAGGTGGTCCAAATAGAGCTAAGGAATCATCGTGAGAAGCAACCTGATTGGCCAACCCAGATGGTGTGCCATGTAAATCTCAGCAAAAATCCACAGAATGGTTAGTACGACCACAATGAGTGCATTTGCAAGGCCCACGACCTCCGATGCGATCTCCACCTCGAGAATCACGTCCACCACAAAAACCACGACCACCACGTCCCCCACGAGAACTACCATAACTTCCATGGGCAGCAATGAAAGCAGCGCCCTCACCAGTACGCTCAGAACTTATCTAAGAGCTATGATCAGTAAGATTAGCACGCTGAATCCGAGAAAAGACTTCAGGAAGTGAGGGAAGTGTAGAACCCCCAAAATCTGCGCACGAACCGACTCAAACTCAGGCTTCAAGCCAAGAAGAAACCGAACCACATCCACATCTTGACGTTGCTGTTCCATTTTCTTCAGGTCCTTAGAGAGCGGTTGGTACAAGTTTCGCTCCTTACAAATAGCCACAACTTGGTTGTAGTACTCATCCACAGTTTGATCACCTTGTTCAAGTCCAAAATATTGTTTACACACTTCATAAATCTGAGTGATATTCCCAGTTCCAGAGTACATGTGACTAAGATGATCCCAAATGTCCTTGGCACTAGGCAAGTAGATGCATGAAGATCCAATGTGAGACTCAATACTATTCAACATAAGAGAGATAATTTGATTATCTTCTTGTTCCCAAAGGCTAGGAGGATACTCATTAGGCATACCCGAGGTTAAGTGAATAAACAAACCCTTGCCTTTGAGAAAAATTTCAACAGACCTTGCCCAATAAATATAATTCTTTCCATTGAGCTTCACAAGAGTCATAGGAGCATTAACGAAGGAAGTTTCAAGTTTAGCGGCCATAATCTCAACAACAAAGAAGCCAAACTCCACAGAAATACAAAAAAAATAAGAGTAACTGTAATAACCACTTAAAAGGAATGAAAAAACCAAAACCAGAAACTCGCCGGAGACCGTCAAAACTCATCTGGGACAGGCAGACCACGCCGGAAATCCCACTGAAAAGACCAAAACCAGAAGCTAAACCAAACAGGGACTTGCGTCGGAGACTTACAGGAGGCTCGCCGGAAACTCGCCGGAAATACATGGAAACACGCCGGCGTCTGACAGACCTCACCGGTGATACCAAAAACCATGACGACAGACCCAAGCGACTACCACAGAATACGCCGGCAAACCACCACAGACCTAGTCGACGACCACACTTCAACAACAACCCAGTTTCTGCCGATCATCATTGTAACCTACCGGCAGCCATATACGTCACCAACAACCACAGACTAGACCGGAAATACACCACAAACCACGCCGGCGAACATCTATCCCCAATCACTATTCGTGGGCATGAAGTCCACGTCTCACAATTCCACGCTCAGTAGAATAAAACTAGGATTTGGGTAAAAAACAAATATATTAATAAAGAAGGGAGGAAGAAGCGGGGTGGGAGAGTAATCAAATGCCGTCAATAGTTATGGCTCTGATACCATGTTAGAGGGATTTAGGGTTTGCATGTAAAGAGAAGAAAGAAGAGGCTATGTTGTTTCACATAGCCTTCTCCTCTCATACTTCATATATATATATATATATATATATATATAATGTAACATTGAGTACACAGACCAAAATACCCCATATAATATATTAACCCTAATATGCTCATCTAACACATAGAAACTGCCTTTGATTGCTTAATAGTGCACCTGCTGATGGCTAAGCATCATAAAGTGATATATAGCAGGTCGGGAGAGCCAAGGGTGATGTGTAAGATAGATCTAGAAAAAGCTTATGATCATGTGAATTGGGATTTTCTGTTATATTTGCTTAGGAGGTGTGGTTTCAGGGGGAAATGGTGCTCTTGGATAGAACATTGCATTTTTTCGGCGCGTTTTCGATTCTGGTTAATGGTTCCCCTAATGGTTTTTTAAGTAGCTCCAGGGGATTGAGACAAGGGGACCCCCTTTCTCCATTGTTGTTTGTCTTTGTGATGGAGGTTCTGAGCAAGATGATCTCAGTGGCGGTGCACGGCGGGCTGCTAGAAGGATTCACAGTTCGTAATGCTTCTTTCTCACATCTTCTGTTTGCCGATGACACTTTGACCTTTTACAATGCTATGCCCAACCAACTACGGTATTTGTGAAGCGTGTTTTTGTTGTTCGAAGCTGCTTCCGAGCTGAAGGTAAACCTGGCTAAGTCGGTTTTAATTCAGGTGGGGAACGTGGAGCAAGTGGGTATGTTAGCCGGCATTTTAGGATGCGGGGTTGCATCTTTGCCAGTGAAGTATCTCGGCCTTCCATTGGGAGCCTCTTATAAGGCCATGCATATTTGGGATGGCGTTATTGAGAAGCTAGAATACAGGTTGGCTAGCTGGAAAAGGATGTACTTATTGAAGGGTGGTAGGGTCACCCTTATCAAGAGCACCCTGGCAAATTTGCCCACTTATTATTTGTCTCTCTTTCCTATCCCAGTGAGTGTTGCTAAGCACATCGAGAAGCTACAACGCCAATTTCTATGGGGTGGTATAGGCAAAAAGTTCAAGTTTCACTTGGTAAATTGGGCGATGGTTTGCACTCCAATCAAGGAGGGAGGGTTGGGAATCAGAAATTTAATGGTGTTCAACAGCACACTTTTAGGGAAATGGTTGTGGTGCTATGGGATTGAGAGAGATGCTTGGTGGAGAGTGGCGGTAGATTCGAAATATGGGAGCTTTTGGGGTGGGTGGTGCTCTCTTGAGCCTGGAGGAGCTTATGGGGTAGGGTTGTGGAAGAATATCAGGAAATGGTGGGAGACTCTCAAAGGCTTTACTAGACATGTGGTGGGGGATGGAACAAGGATTAGCTTTTGGCATGACTTGTGGTGTGGAGATTCGGTTCTAAAGGTAGCCTTTCCAGTTTTATATGGAATTGCTCGTGAGAAGAATGCTTCAGTTGCGGCTAGTATGGAGATGTTGGGAGGTTCAAATCAGTGGAATGTGAGTTTCACTAGAGAGGCACATGATTGGGAGTTGGAAGTCTTTGCGTCCTTTCTACAGGTGTTGCATTCAGTCAGAGTGAGACAAGGGTGTGAAGATAGATTGTGGTGGATTTCTTCCAAACGAGGTCTATTCAAGGTTAAGGCCCTCTTTTATTCTTTGGCTTGCAATGAGGGTAGGAGATTCCCTTCGAAGAGTGTGTGGCGGACGAAGGCTCTTCTGAGAGCGGCTTTTTTTGTTTGGTCGGCAGCTCTAGGCGAAATACTGACCTTGGATAATCTCAGGAAGCGTCATGTCATTATGATAAATAGGTGTTGCATGTGCAAGAGCAGTGAGGAGACGGTAGATCATCTCCTTCTTCATTGTGAGGTTGCTTCTGCTCTGTGGTATGCCATCTTTAGTCACTTTGGGATGGCCTGGGTGATGCCTAGACATGTATTTGATCTGTTAGCCTATTGGTGGTCTTTTGGGAGGTGGAGTGCTGTGGTGTGGAAGATGGTGCCTACGTGTCTTTTTTGGTGTTTATGGCAGGAAAGGAACAATAGGTGCTTTGAAGACTTGGAGAGGTCTTTGGAGGACATTTTATCCTCTTGCTTTCACACTTTGTATCTTTGGACTGTGGCACATTTGTCCCCGTTGTCAATTAGTTATGATGATTTCCTTGCTCGCTTTTCTTTTTCTAGTTAGGTGATCCTTTTGTATACTTCATGTGTACCTTGGGGCACCTTACGCTTTTAATAAGACTGGTTATTACTTATCAAAAAAAAGAACCACCATTGAAAACTTACCCACACCTCTTAGTCAACAGATAATGTCACCATCTAAGTCTAGCTTCGGTTTCTCATCTCAACATTTTGATAATTGAAGGTATCAGAAACAACACTAGCTTCCAATGGGTTCAATGCCAGCTAGATATCAGGAAGCCCGCCATTTTGTTACCAAAAATCAAGGATCACATGTACAGTACCCACAAGAAACTCCTCAGCTATCATTGATTACCTTTTCCCATGTAGTAGCTTTCAGGAGAAAAGGTATTGAATGGTAATTCAAAGTTTAGGGGAAAGATTGTGGCTTTGAAGTTCTTAAGGGATGGAAAAAGGAAGTACTCGGTTAATGCTTCAAATCAGATTCAGAAATACTGAATTTTGAGGGGTTTGATTATGTATGAGCAACCAAAAGAAAAAAAAAAAAGACAAACAAACAGAGCAAACCGAGAAGTGCACACTAAAAATGAACTACAGGACATCTTAGTAAGTCAAAAAAATATGCAGAATAAATAACTCGGTATATAAGGCCAATCATTGGCTTACTTGTCTCGGTTTTTCTATTCTAAGAAAAAGTTAAAATCTAAAAAAGTTGGACAATTTACAGTGCAACTACAAGTCTGCATGCTCTGTTTGTTTACATTATTTGATCCCAAGCATATGACACTGGTTATTAACAATAAAAAGTGACCCTATAAACAAGGAATTGAGAATTGACGGTAAAATCAAGATTTATAGAAAGCCAAATCATGAGAACATGGTATTCTCAATGGAGTTCTTCATAATTCTGGACTGTGACATAACTCAACTGCTTATGTTCGGAATAGTGAAGAGCATCCTGTATTAACAAAGATAGCAATTAACAAAACCTAAAATAAAGAGGTTAAATTATAATTAGTAGATTAGGTGGTTGAAAAGTGTAGTACCTAGCTAGCCACAAATGCTGAAATCTATCGAAACTGGGGACCCTTGCTAGACTTTGGATTATTCAATCAAATCGTAATCAATCCATTTCTGTTTGACATGAGCAATCTTGCGCCATTCTTTTCCTTTTTTATCTTGCCATTGTTTTGTCAACAAAGGACAGTCTGAGATTTTTAGAATAGAAAGAGAGGCAGGTAACCCCTTGTCTGGCATGTACTTGAGCTTAGGACAGTCACAGATATTTAGAACTTCAAGAGCACAGAGTTGTTGAAACTCCTCCTTGTCCAAAGATGTCAAATTTGGGAAGTCAGAAATGGAAAGATAGGTCAAACTGGTGGGCAGCCACCGTGCCTCTGGGAAGAACTCCACATCTTCATGTCTTGTTCCACCAATTGACAAACCTTTAAGAATGGGAAGCTGCTGCAAATCCCATCCCATCCTACTCGCAATAAGTTTGTCACAACGATCGATCTCAATTGATTTAATACTGGAAGGCAAGCCCCCCTCAGGAAGAGAGACAATTTTTGGACATCGACTTACAAGTAATACCTCAAGAGATGGCAGGAGTATGTGCAATATCTACAGTACCACGGGGGACAACTGGAAGAGGCCAGAAATCACTCTGCAAATGGCCAAAATAACAAACATCAGAAATGCAACTCAAGCCAAACATGAGAAGGTGCATACGTATCAGACAATACACAAAATTTGAAATGCGTTTCCGCTTTACTAGATTCAGTTTATAGTTAATAAATCAAAACCACATGGTAGTATAAACAAAATGGGATTGATGTTGTGCTTTTCCAACAACTACTTTCCAGACTCATTGACTTGAGGTACTGAATGAGAAACCCAAAGATACAATAAAAGTGGAAGAGACATGGAAAAGAGCAGAAAAGTGGACAATAATAATTCTCTACTGAGTCCTCAATAATTTGTACTTAACTACTCAGTTTTGGCAAAGTGAAGTAAATGAAGAATTAACCAGTGGGCAGAGCATTCTGTTTTGGAGAAATGTTACACATACTCCCATGTGCTCACTCTCAAATGCTCACTCTTTGAAGTGACAGTAAAAATTAACATTAGATGCTACATGTACTTTCATTTGTTATTTATCCAATTATGATTTTCACTGCCACGTTATGGAGTGAGTACTTGGGAATGAAGACTTGGGAGTATGTGTAGTACTCATCTTCTATTTTATCAAAGACAGGAATGAAGGAAACCTAAAATAGAGAGCATAAATATATTGATAAATTAGTATGTTGAAAATGTATGTACCTAACTGTAAAAGCTGATATTGTACCGAAAATTGGGGGCTCTTGCTAGACTTTTAGCTTATTCAATCCATGTGAGCAATCTTAGGCCATCCTTTTTCCTCTTTTCCTCTTTTACATTGCCACTGTTTCTTCAACAAAGGACATTCCCAGATCCATAGAATAGATAGGGAGGCCAACAACCCTATTCTGGCATGTACTTGAATGGGAATTTAAAGATAAGCAATGCTTGAAGAACACTGAGGTGTTGAAGCCCCTTCTTGTCCAAATATTTCAAATTTGGAAAGCCAGAGATGGAAAGAGAGGTCAGACTGGTGGGCAGCAACTATGCCTCTAGGAAGAACTCCACATCTCAATAATTGCCACCGATTGTCAAATATCTAAGAAAGGGGAAGTTCTGCAAAACCCATCCCATTATACATCCAAGCATAGATGTTAATTGATTTCAGATTGGAAGGGAAGCCCCTTCAAGAAACCACTCAACTTCTGGACAAATAATTACATCTAATTTCTCAAGAGACGAAAGGAGTGTGTGCATCTTGTCAGGAAGTGATCTCAACTCCTTTAACTCTAACAATGCGGACCAATCACTAGCATTAGCTGTTTCAACAACGCTAGCTTTAGACTCCTTTAACTCCACACTTGATTTACATAGTGCTATCGAATTCCCATTTTCCGCTTTAGGAAGATAGGAAGATGTCCTGTAACCCATTAAACAGCTAAAACATCCTGTCATGCAAAACCAAACAACTTCTCGGTCAATCAGAATCAAAGTTTAGGGGAAAGATTATATTTTGAATAGTTTGAATATGACAACTAAAAGTCAACTAAAAGTATTGATCAAATGACATGTTAGACATCTAACATATATGCAGAAAAACTAGGTGTATAAGGGCCAATCATTCACTTACTTGTCTTTGTCTTTCCATTCTAACAAAAATTTAGAACCAAAAAAATGGAATTTAAAAACCCAATAGGAGTGAGAATTGATTGCTTTACATGTTGGAATTGATGATTGACACTCAAATGGAGATTTATAAAAACATAAATCATGGGAACAAACCTTTGTTGATTCAGAGGACCCTTAATTTCATAGAGTTCTCAATAATTTTTGGTGGTGACATGAGAGAGACTCAACTGCTTATGCCTAGAAAGGTAAAAGTAAATTAAGAATTAATAAGTGAGCAGGGCATACTGTTTTATCAGACATTAAAAACTCAAATTCACTCAAATCGAGCTTCGATTTCTCTGTCCTTGGAAAGGAACTTCTAAAATACGAGAGAAGTCATGATTATTACTTCTGGGGTTCACCATACCCAAAAACTTGCAAAAGCTTGAACATTGATGACAATGGCGACGATGATCCCTTATATATTCTTGTTAGTACCAAGCCCAACTCCTTCACTCCATCAGGCAAGAGGATCAGTTGCCCACATCACATGTACCTGCAACATATACACACTAATTTCATTACCCAAAAGGCAAAGTAAAAGGCATGTAGAGAATCCCCTGTTTCCATGCTCAAAAAACGGATGGAAAGAAAAGAAAACAACACCTAGAGATTAATGTTAATACACTGTTTGGTTGCCCAAGGCATCAAATTTTAACTCCAGATGCAATTCCATTGGTGCTTGATTCCTTCAAGTTTGACACTTCGTCAAATCTTAACATTGAAAATCATTATTTCAGCTCATTTTGTTCTGAAATAATTTACGGAAAGTTTCTAAAACTTAAAGCAATGCTCCGTTTGGAACTTGTAAAAACATTTAAAATAAAAAGCCTCATTTTTTAATTTTGATTTGTGTGATTTTATTAAAAAGCAAAGAAATCAACCAATTCTTTAAGAGCAATGAATTGTTGCAAACTTCTTCTGCTCGGTTACGTTAGTAGAGTCATGCTTAACAGTTAGTTTATGCTTCAAATCATTTCAGGGAACATTGAATCTCTAAGGGTTTGAATTTATATAAGAAACAAAAAAATAAAAACAGAGCAAACCTAGAAGTTGTACAATAAAAATCAAATGAAAGTATTGATTAAATAACATCAAACACCTATGCAGAATAAGTGGGTATATAATAAGCTGTAGTTGTCACGGTCTTTCTATTCTAAAAAACAATTTCAAATCTAAAAATAAAAAATAAAAGACACTAGACAATTTACAGTGCAAGTCTGCATCCTCTAGTGGCAAATTCAGGAGAGAGCCCTTCTTAAGAGAAAAATACCCAACAGAAGTGAGAGTGGCAGGAAGCAGTTGACATGATTTGATTACAAGCATGACACTTGTTATTGAAAATAAAAAGTGATCCTATAAACAAGGAATTGAGAATTGACAGTAAAATCAAGATTTATAGAAAGACAAATCATGGGAACATACCTTGTTTATTCATGGCATCACCAATTCTCTATGGAGCTCTCAATAATTCTAGGCGGTGACGTGACTCAACTGCTTATGTCCGGAATGGTGAAGTGGGCGGAGCATTCTGTTTTATCAAAGATAGCAACTAAGCAAATTAAATAGAGAGAGTATATTACATTGATAAATTAGGAGATTAAAAAGTGCACGTACCAAAATTAGGGACTCTTGCTAGACTTCTTGCTTATTCAATCAATTCGTAACCAATCCATTTTTGTTCGACATGAGCAATTTTGCGCCATTCTTTTCCTTTTTTACTTTGCCACTCTTTCTTCAACAAAGGACAGTTGTATAATTTTTAGAATAGAAAGGGAGGCAAGTAGCTCCTGTTCTGGTATGAACTTGAGCTTAGGGCGGTTCGAGATATGCAATTTTTCAAGAGCAATGAGGCGCTGAACCCCCTTCTTGTCCAAAGATTTCAAATTTGAGTCAAAGATGTGAAGAGAGGTCAAACTGGTGGGCAGCAACTGCACCTTTGGGAAGGACTCCACATCTTCAGAATTGCCACTGATTCTCAAATGTTAAAGAAAAGGGAGGTTTTGCAAACCCCATCCCATCCAACTTGCAACGAGTTTGTCAAAACCGTTGATGGTAATTGGTTTCAGATTGGAAGGCAAGCCCCTTTCAGAAAATGACTCAACTTCTTGACAATGACTTACAACCAATTCCTCAAGAGACACAAGGAGTACATGCATTACTTTCTTGTTGGTCTTCTTTGACAATTACTTCGAGATGAGCTACACTTCGAAGCACTGTCAGATGACTATGGAACCAAAACGGGATTTGGTGATCTGAAATAATCCAAATAAAACCAAAATTTCAGTATCATTGAGTTTGTAAACTTCAGTATCATTGAGTTTGTAAATTAATTCATAAAAGAGTAAGGAAAAAAAAAAATCAAGTAAACAGACACACCAATATACCTTTGAACCACCTATTGGTACGCATGCAGGAGAAGTGCTTGCCCCCAAGATGTTTATACCATTCGGAGTTCTCAAAGCAGCTGCATAGAAAAGATGGTTGTAAAAGGAGCTATTATGGCACTGAATTTCACAGGCAATAGAATCAAATACATAAAAACAACAAGGGCAGGTGAGGATAAGTTTATACCATTCAGTGCCATTCGGAGTTCTTATTGCTTGCATGATTTTCAAAATACTTCTTGTGATCTATAATTTTTTCTTCCCTATATAGACTCACTACTCATCAAATTTATAATCAGCTAATGATTAATTTTTGCTGCAATTACCCAATGAAATATAAACTTGCTTACACAAACAAATTGGTAAATAGACATAAAAACAGAAAATTAAAAGTGAATGACACTTATGGATCACCAACTCTTGAAGACTGCTGTTGGAGTCTATCATTCCCTCATGGAGGGACACAAGTGAGTCACATCCACTTTTCCAGAGGGCTTTTAATGGAGAGGAAAGACCATTCTTAATGATGTAGCGGATTATTTGGTAACAATAATCAGAAGGATTATTTGGTAACAATAATCAGAAGCATCTACGTCTTTTGACCAAAAGATAAAACAAGCCTTCAAGTTTAAAGGACGATAAACTCCGCAGAGTATTTGAGAAATTCTCAGATTTTATAATAATTCAAGTTGTGTCTTTTACATTACAGACTAACATATATATATATATATATATATATATATATAGAGAGAGAGAGAGAGAGAGAGAGAGAGGGAGGAAAAATACTTGTAGAGATAGTAAACCTACTCGAAGTAGTGAAAGTACACCTAATCCTAGTAATAAAAGTAAACATAATCCTAGTAAGGAAAGAATCCTAGAAAGGACAGGAAATAAAGTCTTCATTAAAATTAGAATAGAAATAAAATAAAATCTTCATCTTCGCGGTCATATTGAATCAAATGTAGCGTCCTATATCACTTAAGAAGGGACATGAGTGAGAAACAGCCATTGATCACTAACTCTTGACGACCACTATTGGAGGCTATCATTCCCTCGGGAAGGTATTCTAAATTCCTACACCATATGATGTGGAGGGTTTTTAATGTAGATGGAAGACCATCCTTATGAAGGGATTCTAGTGGATGACATCCTTCAATTTTGAGCTTTCGCATTCCAGTAGGTAATTTCTTTAACATCTCATTACAATAGCCTAGCTCCAATTCACGAATAGCAGGAGACCTTGGGAGTGGAGCCACCAGCTGTGAACATACACTAATCTCAAGTTTGGCCAAAGAAGGAAGACTGATGAGCAACCCTCCTGTTAGCTTAGGACAACAATTAAAATAAAGCTTTTCAAGTAGAAGAAAAGCTACACCTCCATTTTCGTCACCAAAAGAAACCCTCTCCTCCCACTTCGCCATACGCTCAATCAAACCTAAGAACTTTAAGGGGCACCAAATGGCTTAATTAAAGAAGAACCACTACCACAAAAGTTACGACCCACTGTAACAACTTTATCAAACCTAACAATTGAAAGGTTCTGCAAAGAGTGAAAGCTGACCAAGCAGTGGCAAGCTATTGCAATATTTGTAGTTTTGTAGATAAAGGATGCTACATTCCAAGCAGTTTACATTGACAATAAAAGCGATCCTATAAACAAGAAATTGGTAATTGACAATAAAATCAATATTTATAGAAAGAAAAATCATAGGAACATACCTTGTTGATTCAAAGCATCCCCAATTCTCTATGGAGTTCCCAATTACTCTAGACGGTGACATGACTCAACTGGTTATGTTCAAAATGGTGAAGTGAAGAGCATTCTGTTTCAACAATGATAGCAGCTAAGCAAATTAAAATAGAGAGAGTAAATGATATTGATAAATTAGGTGGTTGAAAAGTGCAGGTACCAAAATTTGGGGACTCTTGCTAGACTTTTAGCTCATTCAATCCATTCGCGATCCATCCGTTTCCGTTCGACATGAGCAATCTTGTGCCATTCTTTTCCTTTTTTACTTTGCCACTCTATCTTCAGCAAAGGACAGTAGTCGATCCATAGAAATAAAAGGGAGGGAGGTAACCCCTGTTCTGGCATGTACTTGAGATTAGGGCAGTTGTAGATATACAAATTTTCAAGAGCATAAAGGTGTTGAAGCCCCTTCTTGTCCAAAGATTTCAAATTTAGAAAGCTATAGATGGAAAGAGAGGTTAGACTGGTGGGCAGCAACTGTGCCTCTGGGAAAGACTCCACATCTTCAAATTCGCCACTGATTGACAAATCTCTAAGGAATGGCAGGTACTGCAAACCCCATCCCATCCGACTCGCAACGAGTTTGCCACAACTGATGATTTTAATTGATTTCAGATTGGAAGGCAAGCCCCCTTCAGGAAGCGACTCAACTTTTGCACAATTAGATACTTCCAGCTCCTCAAGAGACGGAAGGAGTATGTGCATATTTTCAGGAAGTGATCTCAGGCTCTCACATTCAAGGACCAAAAGTGATGTAAGGCGGGATGCACGCAATCCTCCTTTTGGAAAAGATACAAACTTAGGGCAAATAGAGATTTTTATGTTCAAGGTGACTAAATCATGTTCATAATTGTCTGGAATGGTAAGAGATATCAGATTGCTACACTCCCAGAATTGGACGTGATAAAGCTTTGGGAATAAATCTAATGGAAAGGACTTGAGAGTCTTGGATTTATACAAGTTTAGTTCTTTAACAGATGTATAGTCTACGTGCATTGGGAGATCTAACTTCATACAACTCTCAATCGTAAGGGTTTTTAATGTAGAGGGAAGACCATCCTTAGGAAAGGACACAAGTGAATGACACTTACGGATCACCAATTCTTGAATATTGTTGTTGGAGTCTATCATTCCCTCAGGAAGGGTCACAAGTGAGTCACACCCACTTATCCAAAGGGTTTTTAATGTAGAGGGAAGACCATCCTTAGGAAGGGACATGAGTAAGAAACAATCATCGATCACTAACTTTTGAAGACCGCTATTGGAGTCTATCATTCCCTCCGGAAGGGACCTTAAGTTCCTACACCATATGATGCGGAGGGTTTTTAATGTAGATGGAAGACCATCCTTAGGAAAGGATTCTAGTGGATGACATCCTTCAATTTTGAGATTTTGTATTCCAGTAGGCAATTCATTTAACAACTTCTCATTACAAAAGCGTAGCTCCAATTCACGAATAGCAGGAGACCTTGGGAGTGGAGCTACCAGCTGTGGACATACACTAATCTCAAGTTTGGCCAAATAAGGAAGATAGCTGGGCAACCCTCCTGTTAGGTTAGGACAACGATCAATATAAAGCTTTTCAAGTTGAGGAAAAGCTACACTTCCATTTTCGTCACCAAAAGAAATCCATTCCTTCCACTTCGCCATACGCTCAAACCTAAGAATTTTAAGGGCAGCAAATGGCTTAACAAAAGAAGAGCCACTGCCACAAAACTCACGACCCACTGTAACAACTTTATCAAACCCAGCAATAGAAAGGTTCTGCAGAGAGTGTAGTTGCCCAAGCGGTGGCAAGCTATTGCAATACTGGCAGTTTTGTAGACGAAGAGATGCTACATTAGAGAATGAAGAATGTCCTACCCAATCTGAAAAAAGTTTACCACTGTAGTGTCTGATAATGAGGCTTTTCAAGTTTCTATGGGGCCGGAGACTATCAAGTACAGTTTTCTGACTTTCTGGAAAGTTATTATTATATTCCCATTCCAATTCCAACTCTTCAAGGTACTTTTTATCTCCCAATCTTGCATTTATAGCATTAGTAGGAGATTCGACATTTTGGAGCCCTGAAATAGAAAGCGATCCCTGAAGATTTGTGAGTTTCCCCAACTCTCCAATGCACAACACACTACCTTCGTCGATGATAAATTTAGTCAACGTCTGGAGGCATTTTAATCTACCGAGTTGTATTGGCATCTCTTTTATGCTAGTTCCAATAATATCAAGATGACGCAAATTAACAAGTTTCCACATATCTCTAGGCAATCCAACAAGATCTCTACAATATGATAATATCAATGTTTGCAAATTGTACAGTTGGCATATTGAATCAGGCAGTCTTTCAACATTAGTGCAAGAGAGATCCAAGTAGCGTAGGTATTTAAATTTGCCAATTGAATCTAACAATTCAGTAATGTTCCCATAGTTCGACAAAGAAAGCACTCGTAAGCATCTTAGCGTTGGCAATATATCATGTACTACTTTCTTAGTCAAGCAGTAACAGGGCCAATACAAATGAAACATACTTAAATGTAGGAAAGTGCGCAACCTTTTAGCCTCGTGAAGGGTGTCAAACTTCTTCGAGCTATGAAACATTTGTTTGGAAAAATAGGACAAGTGGCGAGTATTGCTTACAACCTTAGGAGGACAATCACCCTCCAACCTTAAAATAAATTGTCCAGATATAGATTTTGCTAAATCGCTCACAAGATTATGCATTACAAAACATGACTTCTTGTAACTTGATTTTTGGAATAATGATCTTGACTCAAGAGTGAGGAAATACTCATTACCAACTTCTTCCATTGTTTTGTTTTCAGGTTGATGTAGGAAACCTTCCGCCATCCATAACAAGATTAATTGATCTTTTTTGAAATCATAATCCTTTGGAAATATTGAGCAATAAGCAAAGCATCGCTTTAGATTTGAAGAGAGATATTTGTAACTTAATCTTAGAGCCGGAAGAATGCCCATCTCATCGATTGGCAAATCCCATAATTCACTTTTCAATATCTTATCCCACTCCTCAACATCCGATTTAGATCTTAATAGAGCACCAATTGTCTTGATTGCTAACGGGAGGCCTCTGCACTTTTCCATGATTTTTCTACCTATTACTTCTAACTCTCCATGTGCATTAGATTTTCCATCATGGAATGCATATTTTGCAAATAGTGACCAACAATCTTCTTCTGCTAACTCCTTTAGTTGATACAATGCACTAGCACGCATGACTAATGCAACACTATCATTACGTGTTGTTACAATGACCTTACTTTCTTGTAACCCAGATTTGAAGGGTTTACATAGTGCCTCCCACTGAACATAATTCTCATTCCAAACATCATCTAAAACCAATAGAAACTTTTTCCCCTTTAATTTCTCTTTTAGTTCACTCTGAAGTAGATCTAGATCCTTACTATCATAAGTTGACGAGCTTACTCTCTCCAAAATTGTTTTTGTTATCTTGAACACATTAAAATCTTCTGAAACACAAACCCATGCGAGATGATCAAAAGAGTCCTTCACCTTGTTGTCATTGTATACAAGCTGTGCAAGGGAGGTCTTTCCAATCCCCCCCATGCCGACTATAGCAATCACACTCATCTCATTGCCACATACATCATTTGATAGCAACATTTTAATGATTGCCTCCTTGTCATCACCCCTACCACAAATATCAGATTCTTCAACCAAAGAAGTCGTGGGCAATCTTTCAGAAGATTTCCCTCCAATACCCTCTTTCAGACCTATAAGATTTTTTTGGTCTGCTAGATATTCTAGTCTGCCAAGTACTTCTTTTATCTTTGGCTCTATCTCTTGGACAAAAGAATTACGAAAAGCAAACATGGACTTTCGTACCTTGCTTGCAGTGGTTTGAAACTGAGCATCCAACTCGCTTCGCAAGGCTTCAGTAGAAATCTCATCCAAGACTTGCTCTGCATCATAGATTGCATCTTTTAGCTTATCAAGCCACTCCTTCACAGCAGGTTTCGTAACTTGCAACTCCTCCGCGTCTTCCAGCACTGCATTGAGGGTCAAGAAAGTTGTCTTCAACTTCATTAGGAGTTTGTCGGAGAGTTTTCGTTGCTGAAAGAAGTCAACGAACTCGCCAGATGCCATTCTGGAGAAAAAAGCTTCGAGGAAGGGAGAGAGAAAAATGGTTGCAATCTCAGCCATGTTTTCTTCTTTGGAAATCAAAGGAATGAAGGAAGGGGAATGCAAAAGGCAGATCAAAACCAGATAGGAAGCTGTGTATTGCTTTACCAATGAATAAATGGACTCATATTCATTGCACAGTGAAAAGGAGGGACCCACCCGGGGCAGTACCCACGTGATATACTCCCAAAACATTGAAGTCGGTTGGAAACGGGCCAAACGGCCTACATGAATTAGTTTGATAAAGTAATGAGAGAGTTTAAGTGGAGACCAACTCATTAACGTCAAATATATGCGTTGCTTTTACACCGTATATAACAATCTTTTTTGCTTTACATATTCATCCCTTGAAATCTTTCCTTTCCTTGTTTCTTTCCTTCTCTTTAGATAAATATAACGAAAAGATTTTGGTAGGTTGAATAAGGGGAATGCTAAGTTTTCTTAGTATTCTTATGTTCGAAGTACATATTATTTTAAAAAATAAAAATTAAAAATTAAAAAAAATTTAAAAAAAAAAAAAAAAAAAAAAAAAAAAAGGTTCTTATTTCTCTCACCTCACTTGAATTTTAATAAAATAGAGGATAACTTCTATAAGAAGCTGATGTAAACCAGCTTCTTTGTGCCCACCAATAGAAATCTATCACATAAGGTTTTGCACCAAATCAAATAAGCACCAAAACACTAGATTATATAGGTTTTTTCAATTTTTTTTTTTTTTTTTTTTTTAAGATCGCGGTTGGTGGACCCCTCTTAGTCTATTTAGGTGGGCTCAGCTGAAGCCACCCCAACAAGCAGGGTGGCCTCACTCCAGGCGATGGCTCACGCACACTCAAATGGCTGGGGTAGCCCACACAATCTTAAAAAAGAAAAAAAAAAATGAAAAACCTATATAATCTAGTGTTTTGGTGCTTATTTGATTTGGTGCAATAATCCTATGTGGCAGATTTCTATTGGTGGGTTTACATCAACTCTTTATAGAAATTATCCTCTAATAAATAATATCCACATAAGATTAAGAGAACCCCAAAAGATCACCTAATATTTCTTATTAAATAATGCCCGTTGCGGTGGAATCCAGATCATCTCACTTCATCAAAGAGAAAGGAGAGCAAGAAATTTCTTATTGATTGACATGGGAAGGGTGACTTGAGTCCTAGTCTTTGGTATCATCACAAATAGCCCGTGAAGTTTTGAACCTTTCCTTAACTTTATGGTCTATGTTAAAATGAAATTTTTCAATATTTTGATCCTCAATAAATGTTGCAACATAAATAGTTCTCTTTGAGAGCATTTCTAGCAATTAATTTTATTTTGATTTTCTCTATAGATAAGAAAGAAAAAAATTTTTTTTTTTTTTAACGAATTATCTCTTCATTGATATTATAATGAAATGGGTAAAAATATTCTGTACAATGCCAAAGATATAATTTGGAATCTTCACAACTTAAATATTATCTATGATATATACAATAGCTTCTCGGGCTATTATAAGACAATATATATGAAAAGTCACCGTCTTAATTAATTTCAGATATACAGCAAATTCTAGCCAATTACGTCTCTATCCTCTGCTAAGTTCTTGATTCCCTGGCTTTTTTATCACTGCTACTAGTGTTTTATCAATCGCAATCTCCTTCACAGCCTTTACCATAGTGACAATTCTTCTTTATGCTTGATGATTCCTCCGTCATCGGTCTATGGTTTGCTTCTAGAAAATGAACCATAAAAAAATAAAAGATCGACCAGAAACCAATTTTATTATTCTTAAGGATTCGTGAAAACAAAACCTATGAAAACAAATAAAACTTCACCACATAAATCGCTACTAACAGCAGAGCTAGAGATAATACATTCATATTTTAAAATAACGAAAATACAATAACAAAAACCCAACACACTCTCACCCGTTCCACGCGCCACTGTCAACCAGTCACACGCCACTAAAAAGCACCCCGAGAACCATTAACACACGCGCCATGATCGATCTATGGTGAAGGCGGAAAAAGGGAGGTAGAAGGGGAAAAGAGAAAGGGGGTGAGGAGGAGGGAGTCGTAAGTCCTTCCTCCCACTATACTATGCTCTCTTTGTGCTGCTCTCTTTCTAGGGTTAGAAAGAAAATGAATTATAGGACGCGGTTGGAAATGTTCCAAACACATTGAAGAACAGGGGGCACAAAGCTAGGAGTGGAACATGGGCTATATCACATACTTAATATTGAATTTACAATTATAACCTTATATCATTAATCATGAGAGAGAGAGAGAGAGAGAGGAGTGAATGTTGTCAAATTTTTTAAAAGATGAAATGAAACAAAAGTTATAAAGACGACCCATAAGGCTATTCATGGCCTACCAGCAAAAGAAGGAAAAAGAAGACAAAAAATGAAGGCAAACGAAACATGAAAGAAAGAAACTTCATGGATATTTCCTTTGAAATAGACATATTAGAATGTACAAGTGCACAACCAACATGTCCTCAATCAATAATTGTGCAAGTGGACAATAAAGCCGTTGTGAATAGATGAAGTATGCTAGAACAAATTGTTGTTACCGTGCACAACAATAATGAATAATATGGAATCGAAAAGAAAGAGAGATCAAGAGAGAGTCGAGACATAGATTTATGTGGTTCGGCAATGTGCCTACGTCCACAAGAGAGAATGCGGCTATATTTTACTATTCAATGATTTAGAATTACAACATAACATATTTATAGGAAAACCCTAATTATAAGTATTTTGGAAAATCTCAAAATACTCCCACAACTTATTTGTCCCCAAGCCCATATAAACTAATTACACCCAATAGGCCAGTAGTAGAATATAAGCCACTTGTTCCAACAATCTCTACCTTGGTGAATATTCACATTTTTGAAGATAATCAAGTATTAGGCCTCCACCTAGAACTGATAAGTTTGGGGATGCCACCTCCTCTCCTTTCCTTTCTAGCACCTGGAGACATTTGTTAAATCCAAGCAATGCTTGAACTTGTCTGTGGTAACAGGCTTCGTCAATATGTCCACTGCATTCTCAGAAGTGTGAATCTTTTCAAGTAACAATTCACCTGTAGCAACCAAGTCCCTGATCTTGTGAAACCTCACATCAATGTGCTTGGTTCTCATATGATATACCTGGTTCTTTGCCAAGTAAATGGCACTCTGACTGTCACAATAAAACCGAACTCCACCTTGCTGAATACCTAGCTCCCTAACTAACCCTGTGAGCCACAAAGCTTCGTTTGCAGCCTCAGCCGCCGCCATGTACTCCGCCTCAGTCGTGGACATCGCAACTGTGGACTGGATCATAGACCTCCAACATATGGGTCCTCCTGCAAGAGTGAATGCATAACCTGTGGTCGACCTCCTGTCATCCAAATCCCCTGCATAATCCGCATCTACATACCCGACGATTGACAAATCACTTTTCTGTCTGACAAAACTGATGTCATACTCTGTAGTACCTTTCAAGTATCTGACAATCCATTTGACTACATCCCAGTGTTGTTTCCCCGGATTTGCCATGTACTTGCTCACCACACTGACTGCATGACCCAAATCTGGCCTGGTACATACCATAGCATACATCAGACACCCCACTACACTGGCATATTAGACCTTAGACATATCTTCAATTTCTTCAATTGTCTTTGGACACTGTGAGGTAGACAAATGGAAATGATTCGCCAAAGGTGTACTCACTGATTTCGCATTTTCCATGCTAAACCTCTCCAACACCTTCTTCACATAGCCGGCTTGAGATGCCACAATCTTTTGGCATCCCTGACCCTGCGAATCTCCATTCCAAGAATCTTCTTGGCTGTGCCCAAATCTTTCATGTCAAATTCTCTACTTAACAAAACCTTTAGTTTGTTGACCTCCACAATACTCTTAGCTCCAATAAGCATATCATCCACATACAGTAACAGAAAAATAAATGACTTATCACCAAGACTCCTCACATACACACAACAGTCATATTCACATCTCTTGTAACCAATTATGATCATGTCGGAGTCAAACCACTTATACCACTGCCTTGAAGATTGCTTCAGCCCATGAAGTGATTTCTTCAATCTATAGACCAGATGCTCCTATCCAGGTTGACTATACCCTTCTGGTTGCTCCATGTAAATCTGCTCCTCCAAATCACCATGAAGAAAAGCTGTCTTCACATCCATCTGCTCCAATTCCATGTCATAATGAGCTACCAACGCCAATACCGCTCTGATGGAAGTATGTCTGACCACAGGGGAAAATATTTCCTTATAATCAACCCCTTTCTACTGTGAGTAACCATTTACTACTAGGCTTAGCCTTGAACTCGTTTCTGATACTGCTTCCTTTTTCTTAAACACCCATTTGCACCCTATGGCCCTCTTCCTCTCTAGAAGCTCCACCAAATCTCACGTCTGGTTTTTTTGCAAAGACTCCATCTCTTCTACCATGGCATCCACCCATCTACTCTTCTCTTGGCTATTGACAGCCTCTTGAAAAGCAGTAGGATCACCGCTGCTGATGACAAGAGCATAAGAAGCTATGTCTTCAAAACCGTACTTGGTTGGTGGCCTGATAGTGCGTCTAGGCCTATCTATGACTATAGTATGATGCTCTTTAACTCCTGAAGGAGAGGTCTCTGTACCCTGAGAAGTGTTCTCTTGCATAGGAGTCTCTAACTCCATCTGCACCACCTGCTTATCACTGCTACTTCTTTCTGGCACCTGCTGCTCTTTACCCTAAGTACTTTTCAACATGGAATTTTCATCAAATACCACATCTCTACTGATCACCGCCTTGTTTGCCTTCGGATTCCAAAACTTGTTACCCTTAACCCCTTAACCCCTTTCCCATATCCGAGAAAGACACACTGTCTAGACTTTGGATCAAGCTTCGATCGATCTTCACTAGGCATGTGCACATAGGCTGGACAACCAAATACTCTCAAACCAGTGCAATCTGCCTCATTACCTGTCCACACCTCCTTCGCAACTTTTCCATCTAGTGTACCTTCGGTGACCTATTGATGAAATAGCATGCTATACTCACTGCATCTACCCAGAAAATCTTTTCAAGTCCAGCATTCAGCCTGAGACATCGTGCTCTCTTTGCAATAGACCTGTTCATTATGTCCGCCAAACCATTTTTCTGTGGTGTCTTACGTACTGTGAAATATCTCTTTATACCATGCTGCTCACAAAAATCCCTGAACTTGTCGTTTGTGTACTGAGTTCCATTATGTGTCCTAAGGCACTTAAACTTTTTCCTAGTCTGGTTCTCCACTTCAGCTTTCCACAACTTGAACTTGGCAAACGTCTTTGATTTGTGCCACATGAAGTACACTCAAACCTTTCTGGACAAATCATCAATAAAGATCACGAAATACATATGTCCTCCCCGTAACGCTGTCCTCACTGGTCCCCAAACATCAGAATAAACATAATCCAAAATACCCTCTGTCTTGTGTTTGGCTGTCTTGAATTGTAACCTATTATGCTTTCCCAAAACATAGAACTTACAACAATCAAGCTTGCACATTGTAACACTCTTTAACGGATTTCTCTTATAAAGCTCCAACATGCCCCTCTCACTCATATGACCCAACCGCATATGCCACAAAATAGTACAATCAGACTCAGACTCTACAGTGGTGACTCCACCTACAACTGTACTTCCTAACAGTTTATAGATATTCTTTGAACTTTTTTGCCCCTTGATCACTACCATCGCACCCTTAGTCACCTTCATTACTCCACCTTCAGACTTATAACCATAATCATTTGAGTCTAAGGTGCCTAATGAAATCATATTCTTTTTCACTTTTGATACATGTTTAACATCACATAACGTTCTAATCACACCATCAAACATTTTAATTCTAATATTACATATGTCAGTAATTTTGCAATGTACACCATTACCCATAGTAACTATACTAGAATTAACTGACCTATATGTGTCAAACCAATCTCTGTTGGACGTCACGTGAAATGAACATGCTGAGTCCAGAATCTAAGAATCCACAGGATGCTCTGAATTTGATGCAACAGAAAGCATATAACCATCAGCATCGTCTGAATTTTCCTCCTCTACGTTCATAGACCTTGAGGAACCTTCGTTCTTGTCGCCCTTATTCTTCTTCTTCCGGTCTGGACAATCCAACATTATGTGCCCTTTCTTCCCGCACTTATAACAATTGATGCCATTCCTCTTACTAGGCTTTGACCAAGAATTATTGCCATTCGAACCACCCTTGTTACTTCTTCTTCCACGCTCTTGGTTACCCTTTACGACTAGCCCTTCTCCTTGAAAATTTTCATCAATATTTTTCTTCCTTTTACGAAAAGCCAACAGAGCTCCTGTAACGTCATCTAACTCCAATGACTCTTTCCCCCATATTAGAGTTGTAACCAAATTCTCATACGTAGGAGAAGTTGGGAGTGAATTCAATAGCATCAACACCTTGTCTTCGTCTTCGAACTTCACATACCCTCTTGAAATCGCCGATTACCTGATTGAACACGTTGATGTGTTGGCTCAAATTCGAGCCATCTGCCATCTTCAAGCCGTACAATCGTTGCTTTAGATAGAGCTTATTCGTCAACGACTTTGACATATGCCAACTTTCCAATTTCAACTAAACTGCTGCCAGAGATTCTTCGTCCATGACATATACATCATGTCATCTCCCAGACAAAGCCGAATAGTAGCCACTGCTTTATCCTCAAGTTCCTTCCAATCTATGTCTGCCATACCTTCTGGTTTCGTCCCATATAACGCCTTCACCATCCCTTGTTGCACCAACAAATCCTTAACACATCTTTGCCATAACCTGAAATTACTAGTTCCGTTGAACTTCATCACTTCGAATTTCGTAGAAGATGTGCTAATCCCAACCATCGTAGAACTAGGCTCTGATACAAATTGTTGTTACTGTGCACAACAATGATGAATAATATGAAATCGAAAAGAGAGAGTCGAGACACATATTTACGTGGTTCGGCAATGTGCCTAAGTCCACACGAGAAAGTGCGGCTATATTTTACTATTCAATGATTTAGGGTTATAACATAACATATTTATAGGAAAGCCATAATTATAAGTATTTTGAAAACTCAAAAATACCCCCCACAACTTATTTGTCCGCAAGCCCACATAAACTAATTACACCCAGTGGGCTAGTAGTAGAATATGAGCCACTTGTTCCAACACAAATCCAGGTAGGTATGACCTGCAAGACAAAGAACAATTAGACACAAGAGCTTGCTAGAACGTGCGGGCAGGAGATAGCTCCGATGCCTAAGTCCAATGCCCAAGATGGTCCTAGGAGAAATCCTAGGGCTATCAAGATGCCACATGTCCCACTTCTAAAATATTAATAAAATATTATTTAAAGAAAATAATAAAAAAATATAATTATTATTTTGCTTTTCTTTTGTTTTTCTTTGACCCTTGGGGTTAGCCGGACCACCCTCAAGGGCCACCGTTTAGCCTGAGGCCTGAAGGTGGCCAAAGCCACCCATGGCCCTTGGGGGTAGTTCGGCCTCCCCCAAGGGCCTGAGGACAAAAAAATAAAAAAATAAAATAAAATAAAAATTAATTAATTAATTGGATTGGCCCTTGGGGTGGCCGAATCACCCAAGGGCCAAACCCATTTTATTGTTCTTGAACAATAAACCAAGGTATAAAGAGATAACAAAGCCATGAATGACAATTGCCCTCTGATCTTTGTTGCTAATAGATTGAACTAGAAATGCAAGAATCCCAGCAAACAAGGAACCCATACAGATTGGTTCCTGCAAATATATGCACAAAACTACTATCATCAGTTGAGCGATACTGGGAAACATCAGAAGATTAAAGTGGTGATCTTTTCCACTGCAAAAAAAAAAAAATACAGGAAGGAAAGCCCTAAATTGTGCCTTATAAGCAAACCATCCCATTCTATTGTCTTCCGGGTTTGAGAGATCTGACTTCTGCTTGAAACCAATGGCTTGGTTCTTGGATCGTCAAAAGCAAAACTTCTTGAGAAGTGCTAAGAACTTGGATTTCAAGGTTTTGGGTTGTTTTTTAGTGGGAATGAGTGTTGTTTCGCAATTGGATTTCAATTTGAGGAGGTATTTTCCCAGCATTAGCACAATGGAGCACCGATGGAACTCCTAATTGGGTACGATATTTGTTCCTCATGGCCGAACCACCCCAAGGACCGGCAGTCTGGAGTGGCCGAAGCCACCATTAGGCCAAATGGCCACCCCAATGGCAAAAGAAAAATAAAAGAAAAGCAAAATAATAATTATATTTTTTTATTATTTATTTTAAAAAACGTTAAATAATATTCTATTAATATTTTAGACGTGAGACAGGTGGTATCTTGATGGCCCTAAGATTAGGATTTCTCCTAGGGCTATCCTAGCCATCAACTGGAGACCTCTCCAGTCCAACTAGACTGAAGAGGATCCGGATCAGCAAAATCCCAAAGAAATATATATATATATATATATATATAATTTTTTTTACAATCACAATTCACATATATGTTAAACAAATAATCAAAATTTTGTTAA